>NC_064926.1:110403420-111003777 GCF_023897955.1 Schistocerca gregaria
CCCATCAGCCACCAGACACGAATGTTCATATATGCTGATGATGCAGCAGTGGCCACACAGGATAAAACCTTTGAACAAGTGGAGGAAAATCTCACAGGAGCCTTAACAGAACTTGCTACCTATTAAGACGGCAATACTCAAACCAAACCGTAGTAAATCTCAAGTATCCGCCTTCCATCTTAGGAACAAACAAGCCAAACGGAAACTCCGAGTCATGTGGCAAGGGGAAGAGCTAAAACATACAAACAGCTCAAAATACCTGGGAGTAACATTGGACAGAGCACTTACTTTTAAGCAGCACTGTCACAACACTAAAAAAAAGGTCTGTGCCAGGAACAACATACTGCGGAAGCTAACAGGTTCATCGTGGGGAGCTCAACCACATGTTTTGCGCACCACGGGTCTGGTGCTGAGTATCTCATCAGCGGAATTTGCGGCGCCAGTTTGGAGGAACTCTGCTCACACTATGCAAGTTGACGTCGCCGTAAACGAAACTGTAGGTATTGCCACAGGATGCCTCAAACCAACTCCCACAGACATCATTTATCCCATTATAGGCATAGCACCACCCACTATCCGCAGACAAGTAGCCGCCGAGATAGAAAGATCAAAACAAATGAATGATCCCCGACACCCGTTGCATATGCACCGAAAACAACGTGTCCGGCTGAAATCCCGCAGGAGTTTCATTGAAACTACTGAAGAGCTCGCCACCAAGCCCGCCGCAAGGCGGCTATCTCTTTGGGAAGAAATGGTGCCACACTCCACAATGGAACTAATTGAGGAGGGATCTGCAGGATTTCAACTACCTTTTACAACTTGGAGGTCATTAAACCGGCTGCGCACTGGAGTAACTGTGTACAAATCAAACCTATTTAAATGGGGCTACAGTGATAGCGATAGGTGTGAATGCGGAGCAATACAGGACTTGGACCACCTACTGATTTGCCCAGATATGTCTATACCATGCACTAAAGATGATATTTTGAAAGTCAATGACAAAGCAAACTACGTTGCTAATTACTGGGAAGGAAAGATATAATTGGTGCATCCGGATACGGAAGAAGACGAATCTCCCTTCATCGTTATATATAGAAAAAGGAATTTTTCCCATAGGGGAACGAGAGTTTTATTTGTTCCGTTTACGTCTGCAAATTAATACAAATGGCATGTACAAGTCATTGATAGCACAAGAAGCAAAATGTATAAAACATGAAACACTGCCTCATAATTTGTTTCTTAAATACCAGCGTCTCGCCAGAGAGTGCAGTGGATTTTGTTGATACTGACATAAATTGACTCTTGAGAAAGTATTATTTGTGATTACAATCACACTCCTTTTAAAATTTGTTGAATTTATTGACGAAAGTACAAAACACAAAAGTGCAGGCAAAAGGCTTTAATGGCGCCTAAAAATAATATCGTCACAAACTTTATAATGGCAAACAGGGAATGATTAAAGAAGAAGTAAAATATTGTAGAAAGATGCATTACTGTGGGAAACATAGACGCCATGTATAGGAAAATTAAAGAGAAACAGTTGCATGAGTATCAAGAGCTCAGATGGCAATCCATTGCAAGTAAACCGTATGTGCAGTTGACGGACTTTGAGCGAGGGGGTATAGTGGGCATGGGGGAGGCCGGGTGGAGGTACTGCCGAATTGCTCAACACGTGGGGCGTGAGGTCTCCACAGTACATCGATGTTGTCGCCAGTGGTCGGCGGAAGGTGCACGTGCCCGTCGACCTGGGACCGGACCGCAGCGACGCACGGATGCACGCCAAGACCGTAGGATCCTACGCAGTGCCGTAGGGAACCGCACCGCCACTTCCCAGCAAATTAGGGACACTGTTGCTCCTGGGGTATCGGCGAGGACCATTCGCAACAGTCTCCATGAAGCTGGGCTACGGTCCCGCACACCGTTAGGCCGTCTTCCGCACACGCCCCAACATCGTGCAGCCCGCCTCCAGTGGTGTCGCGACAGGCGTGAATGGAGGGACGAATGGAGACGTGTCGTCTTCAGCGATGAGAGTCGCTTCTGCCTTGGTGCCAATGATGGTCATATGCGTGTTTGGCGCCGTGCAGGTGAGCGCCACAATCAGGACTGCATACGACCGAGGCACACAGGGCCAACACCCGACATCATGGTGTGGGGAGCGATCTCCTACACTGGCCGTACACCTCTGGTGATCGTCGAGTGGACACTGAATAGTGCACAGTACATCCAAACTGTCATCGAACCCATCGTTCTACCATTCCTAGACCGGCAAGGGAACTTGCTGTTCCAACAGGACAATGCATGTCCGCATGTAACCCGTGCCACCCAACGTGCTCTAGAAGGTGTAAGTCAACTACCCTGGCCAGCAAGATCTCCGGATCTATCCCCCTTTTAGCACGTTTGGGACTGGATGAAGCGTCGTCTCACGCGGTCTGCACGTCCAGCACGAACGCTGGTCCAACTGAGGCGCCAGGTGGAAATGGCATGGCAAGCCGTTCCACAGGACTACATCCAGCATCTCTACGATCGTCTCCATGGGAGAATAGCAGCCTGCATTGCTGCGAAAGGTGGATGTACACTGTACTAGTGCCGACATTGTGCATGCTCTGTTGCCTGTGTCTATGTGCCTGTGGTTCTGTCAGTGTGATCATGTGATGTATCTGACCCCAGGAATGTGTCAATAAAGTTTCCCCTTCCTGGGACAATGAATTCACGGTGTTCTTATTTCAATTTCCAGGAGTGTATGTTATTACAGGAAATGTAGATGACATGGAATATTGTGTTGTGAGTATTAAGTGTAATTCGAGCCATTACGTATGTAGGTCTGTGTGCATATGGATGTGTTCTCCTCCATTGGTGTATTGTTTGTACATGGATTTATGAACCATTCTCTTTTATTACAGCTATAGATTATGAGGTATATTTTGCTGTGACTGTGTGTTGTCATTATTCATGGTGTCAGTGCAGGTGATATTCTTGCTAGTATTGCTTGTCATTGTGAATGATGGAAAAGGAGGAGTACTGTTGTTTAGCACTTCATTTCATTTGCTATGTTATCTTTTTGTTTGCTCTACCACTGAATATTTGGTACGATTTATTGTTTTTCTTGGTAATACATTACAGAGGGAGATACCATGCAATGATTGTGATTTTTGTAAATGAAGCTGAGTCGAAGGTTGGGACCAATAATGAAATTAACTTGTTCAGTAATCCAATCTTCGTTTGGACAGCTGTCAACAGGAGTTAAAGGAAAATATGTATGAGTCTGACCTTAAGTTTTGTGACATTTTGTTATCAGGCTGATTTTTCTTATGTTCTTCAGGCAAAGAGGAGTTTGTAGGGAGAAGATACTTCTTGCAATTTAAATAGAGTTGTTGCAGATGATGTTATGAATAGCTACAAGTAGTGATATTTAGTAGTTATGTAGTATTGAAGTATGAAATGATATTCATTTAGATTTTTTGTTCAAATAAAGAGCTATGTCAGCAAAAGAATGAGTAATCAACCCATACATACATGACTGATCATTTTCATCTTGCATTTTAATTATTGTTTCTATGTACTATCACAGTTTTGTACCACCCAGTCATGGCACTTGCCCCATACCATTGCTGGCATCACTTGTCTGTCCATACAAGGTACTAGGTGTGCAATTAGTACAAACATAAGAGGATGAGATTTCTGATCCCTCTAAATGCTTCTGAAAACATATAGTACTTGAGACATGTTAAGAACTGTTCAGGAAACAGCGACATGTTATACCATTAGTGAAAATCATCCACAATTGTCAAAAAGATTTCCATGATCCACTCCGTATCACCATAACTATAATATTGGTCTACATGAAAAACAATAAATGTGTGTACATTCCCATGCACAGTGTACAGCATCAATACATAGTGTACCCTCAATGTGAAAAGCTTTTGGCAAAAGTCACCAGGAGAAAATGTTTTTATTAAAACTTTTGTGCAGTAATTTCTAGGGAAAACTCGTGCAAAAAATGTAAACATAACTTGACATTAATAGCATGAATTTGGATCAGTTTGGGAGAAAATAGAGAAACCTTATTTTATATATAATACCTTACCACAAATTTCTCAAACTGAAAGTAATAAAAAAGAACTGATAGTTTGAGTCCTGTAACCAGTTTCTCTGGTAAAAAATACATATTAACATCTTACTTTTCTTTTCATTCTACTGGAATTTTGTGTTATTCCGTACTCAGTTTTATGTGTTGTATTTTACTGGGAAGTAATTCATAGGTTTCAACATGTATATGGTCAATATTCAGGAAATGTCAGGAATGGTTATTCTAAACAAAAACGTCAATTAAATATGAGTTTAACCCATACCTTAAGAGCTATGAGCAATTCTTGATCTCCCATATTGTGAAACAAACTTCTTCTACTGCAAGGTATTTGCTTTCCATACTTTGGGGAATGGTGGTATGGACCAAAACAGTAAACATGTGCTCTAAATTGCGTAACTTAAACGTTATGAGCACCTGTTCATTAGAAGAGTTGTATTTCAAAGTAGCAAAGATAAACAAATGTTCATAGCTCTTAAGGTATGCATTTTAGAGCACTTGTTTGCCAGACATTTTTTTTCTTGTTTTGCTCCATACTACCACTTCCCAAAACATAGAAAGCAAAGAGCTTGCAGTAGAAGAGATTTCTTTCACAGTATCGAAGATAAGGAACTGCTCATAGCTCTTTAGATATGCGTTTTAGAGCCCATGTTTAGTTGACTTTTTTGTTTCGAATGATCTTTCCTGTCACATCCCTGAATACTGACCATCATTTCTGGAGTACCCTATATATAAATTATGACAGGATGTCCTGTACCAATTTTTAATGTGCTCTGGTGGTCTTCTCTGAAACACATTAAACATCTGTTTTAATCAACAATGTGCGAGCGATGAAAGTGACCATTCATTTGCACTTTGATTTTGTACTCACAATATCTTTGGTTTCCTTCGATTGGAAATTGTGTTTGAAGTACTTTGCGTCTTTGTGCTATAGTCAGGTTTGATTACTCAACATTAGCTCTTTGAGCAGCCTCTTTGTGCCTCCACTGATGCATTTCCTATCTTTGGAGGCCGATTTAGGCCATCAGCCAATCGGAGATGACCGTTTTCGGCACGACAAGGTGCTATATTTGAATTTGTATTCGCCATAGTGGTATTTATTCTCATAAAATTCTGCTCTGTTTCATTTGGGAGGCAGTGTGGCTTTGACTGGTGTCGACGGGAGCTGGTTTTGAGTTTCTGAAATGATGAAGGAAACTGATTAGTTCTTTTTAACTACATGCCATGATGACCAATAGGTTATTCCCAAAGTGTATTCCACCTATTTCACAGTTAACTTATGATTACTTCCCATTCACGCCTGTGATAATGTTTTTCTGCATGGTTAAATGGAAGTGCATAATTTGCTCACTTCTTCTTAAATTTGTGTTAGTTGCAGGACCTAATATTATCTTTCAGTCCATCGTGCTGTAGACTCCAAATTATCCTATCCTACATTATAAAAGAATTATTGCCTTCTCACATGTTTTGTATTGACAGCACATAACTCTGTTTACGCTTTGCAAGAACCTTTTTTGTGTTTCATATATTGAAGGCTCATGTAGACTTTCAACCAGTTTCATCATTTTATTTATAGTATTTTTCTCATAATTTAACTCAGTTAATTCAGTTCATTTATTATCTGTAGTTGATGCTGCTAAATGCAACCACGCTACCACATTTTGTATATTTGCTACCACCACCTTCGTCACATGAATGATTTAAGATGGCACAGACAGTTAATCCATTCTGCATTTGTAGACCATTAGTAATCAACACTCACTTTCTTTACATGGAGTTTGGTTTCAGATGGGGAAAGGTATGTCACTGGCTGCTGCTTTAGAAGATTGCTGATTTCTGAATGCAGTGTGACAGGCTCTCTAACTGCTTTATTAGGAGGATATGCAGCAAAGTATTGGTTTAACTATTCTTTCAAGTCTAGATTCAGCAAGTGCGGATAAGATGGGAGATCGTCATTTCTACTGCTTGAGGCTATAAGCCAAAAGCAGACAAAGTCTAGTGTAAAATTACTTATTGTTTAATTTTGGGATAGTCAGCTATGCAAAATTCATTTCTGTTGCTCCTGCATTAAGTAAATGAGTATCTGTGACTTTTCGTAGTCAATTAGCATTTCCAGTTTGTATCTGGACCATACAGGTGCGTGTGTTACAGCATAGCTTAAAAGTCTTTACTTAGTAACAGTGCATGAAAGTACATCAGTTATCATCATAAACACACTCGTGTTACAAGTTGAAGATTAAATTTTTAAAAAAATTGCATAAAAATAATTAATCATTGAAGTGAGGGTTGCATAAACTGAAGGAAATGGATGTTGTTGAAAATTTCAGAAGGTGGATTTGGCAATGTTTGATTGAAACAAGAGAAATAATATAGTAAAAGACGAATGGGTAGTTTTCAGAAATGAAATCGTGTAGGCAGCAGAGAATCACATAATTGAAGAAAAGCAAGGTCTAGTAGAAATCCTTCGATAAGATAGAAAATATTTAATTTAATTTAGGAAAGAAACAAATATGTAATGTGTGTGATGTACTTAGGTTAGTTACGTTTAAGTAGTTCTAAGTTCTAGGGGACTAATGACCTCAGAAGTTAAGTCACATAGTGCTCAGAGCCATTTGAACCATTTTTTTGTAGTCCAAGTAAATAAGGCGATGCGGAGAGAATTCGGTTAGGAAATGAAACACTGAAAGCAGTAGATGAGTTTTGTTATTTGTTCAGAAAAATAACTGATGACCGCCGAAGCAAGGAAGATATAAAATGCAGACTGACAAGAGCAAGAAAAGTAGCTCTGAAAAACTGTTAACATCTAACATAAATTGAAAAGTAAAGAAGTCGTTACTGAAGAGATTTGTCTGGAATGTAACCTTGCACGGCAGTGAAACGTCAACGATGGATAATTCAGGTAGGAAGAAGACAGAAGCTTTTGGAATGTCGTGCTACATAAGAATGATGAACATTAGATGAGAACATTGAGTAGGAAATGAGGATGTATTGAATCGAATTGGGGAAAAAAATCTATTGTACAATTTGAGCAAAAAAAGCGGGTGGTCGAGAGACACATCTTGGGTCATCAGGGAACTGTCAGTTTGATAACTGAAGGAAGTAGGGTGGAGCAAACGATGTAGAGGGAGGCCAAGAGGCAAATACAGTAAGCAGGTAGAAATGGACGCAGGTTGCGGTAATTCTGCACAGATGAAGAGGCTTGCAGAGTATAGGCTAACATGGAGAGCTGCATCAAACCGCTCTTCAAACTAGAGACCACAACAACAGCTATCCTTATGGCGAGACTTAAATGTAGCAACAAGGTTCGCGTAGGATTATGAACATGAGTGTGACAGCTAAGGCTCGGAGATGAAACCACTGCGAAAGGAGAGGAATAAGGAAGAAGTCGTCAGATGAAGAAAGAGAGTGGAACTCGAAAGACATAGTGAAACAACGCGTGCGACGTGGGAAGGCTGTACACGGTACCTGAGTTAATGCCCTGGGCGGTGGTGTCGTTGGCGGCGATCCACCAGATGGGCGGATTGACGAGCGTGCCGTTCTCCACGGCGGCCTCCATCAGCTCGACGATGCGCGGCGCGTACCGGGCGTGCAGCTCCGCCAGTTCCCGGCTGATCTCCACCGTCTGCAAGACAGGTCGCCCTGTACAGAACGTACGTTACCTCCGCAGTAACACCTTCCAAAAAAACAATGTTTGCCCACAGAGACCGAATTTTAATCTACACTACTGGCCATTAAAACTGTTACATCAAGGAGAAATGCAGATAATAAACGGGTATTTATTGGACAAATATATTATACTAGACCTGATGTGATTACATTTTCACGCAATTTGGGTGCATAGATCCTGAGAAATCAGTACCCAGAACAACCACCTCTGGCCGTAATAACGGCCTTGATACGCCTGGGCATTGAGTCAAACAGAGCTTGGATGGCGTGTACAGGTACAGCTGCCCATGCAGCTTCAACACGATACCACAGTTCATCAAGAGTAGTGACTGGCGTATTGTGACGAGCCAGTTGCTCGGCCACCATTGACCAGACCTTTTCAATTGGTGAGAATGTGCTGGCCAGGGCAGCAGTCGAACATTTTCTGTATCCAGAAAGGTCCATACAGGACCTGCAACATGCGGTCATGCATTATCCTGCTGAAATGTAGGGTTTCGCAGGGATTGAATGAACGGTAGGGCGACGGGTCGTAACACATCTGAAACGTAGCGTCCACTGTTCAAAGTGCCGTCAATGCGAACAAGAGGTGACCGAGACGTGTAACCAATGGCATCCCATACCATCACGCCGGGTTATACGCCAGTATGGCGATGACAAATACACGTTTCCAATGTGCGTCCACCGCGATGTCGCCAAACACTGATGCGACCATCATGGTGCTGTAAACAGAACCTGTATTCATCCGAAAAAATGACGTTTTGCCATTTGTGCACCCAGGTGTGTCGTTGAGAACACCATCGCAGGCGCTCCTGTCTGTGAGGCAGCGTCAAGGGTAACTGCAGCCATGGTCTCTGAGCTGATAGTCCATGCTGCTGCAAACGTCGTCGAATTATTCGTGCAGATGGTTATTGTCTTGCAAACGTCCCCATCTGTTGACTCAGGAATAAAGACGTGGCTGCACGATCCGTTACAGCCATGCAGGTAAGATGCCTGTCATCTCTATTGTTAGTGATGCGAGGGCGTTGGGATCCAGCACGGCGTTCCGTATTACCCTCCTGAACCCACCGATTCCATATTCTGTTAACAATCATTAGATCTCGACCAACGCTAGCAGCAATGTCGCGATACGATAAACGCGATAGGCTACAATCCGACCTTTACCAAGTCGTAAACGTGATGGTACGCATTCCTCCTCCTCACACGAGGCATCACAACAACGTTTCACCAGGCAACGCCAGTTAACTGCTGTTTGTGTATCAGAAATCGGTTGGAAACTTTCCTCATGTCAGCACGTTGTAGGTGTCACCACCGGCGCCAACCTTGTGTGAATGCTCTGAAGAGGTAACCATTTGCATATCACAGCATCTTCTTCCTGTCGGTGAAATTTCGCGTCTGTATCACGTCATCTTCGTGGTGTAGCAATTTTAATGGCCAGTAGTGTAATTACTTCGAGCTTTTTGACATATAGGATAAATTGAGTAACATGTAGGTCAAAATAACATTCCATTCCATACATATACGGTAGCTAACTAACAGGAGGGAGAAGTTTACTTCTTTCGCACCGCATATTTAACACTTTCGGGGTGCGAGGCCCGCATACGTGGGCCGATTGTCGCGTTACACACCCAGCGCTGTATCTGTGGACTGGCTTGGAGTATCGACACGGGACGGGGCGCACCCTGACAAAAAGGTAATGCTTCTGACTAATTTCAGGTGGGGATCGTCAACGCCTTCTTGCTATATGTCGTCATAGCAAAGAAAGCAGAAGAGATACCAAAGATTCATTTGCAGTTTCGGAAGAGTCTCGTCAAGGAGCCTGTGGGCGACGTCAGGGCTCAAGCAACCCGTCGAGGAAGAGGCTACGCTCTGAGCATGGTGACCTACAAAGCACGGACGGCCTATACCACGCTGTCGCAAGAATGGACACCAGAAAACAGGGTTACTGTGTCGTTTGCAGTGATCGCTCCAAGCCAAGAGGGCGCAAACGGTGCCCCCTTTTTGTGAAACTTGTCCATCCAACCCTTCTCTTGATGCGCCTGAGTGCTTCAGAAGGTATCACAAAGTAGAAAAGTACCGAAAGAAATTGTAAAATGTGGTTGCCTATGGAAAAATCGATATGCTAAAGTAGTAAAGTTTGTTTTAAGAAAACATTATGAAATATTGTAGTTTATGGACAGCAATTAAATTTCTCATCCCTCTAAATGGACTTTTTATTTTTCTCCCCACGGACGTCCCATTAGAGATAAAATTGTGTTTTATATGTCCTTTTATAGCTAAAACTTTAAAGAATAAGATACAATCAATTTTAATACGTATAATTCAATGCACCACCTCTCAACTATAAGAAATTGTTAAAATATCAAATTTTTAATTTTTTTCTATTTTAACACCACCACCAAGTCAAAAAGTGGGCGATATGGAATAATGAAAATAGTATGCGAATTAAGAGCTTGTTTTAAGCTTCATTTACAAAAAAATTACCTATAAATCTAAAACTGTAGACTTTATAAGCGAAGAAAGAAACCTAAAGGATATGGAACCGTCACAGCGCCGCCGAATTGCTCCGTCCCGAAAGGGTTAAACTGACTTACTGAATGTCTCTTACGCCCCTTCCCAGAGCATTCTAGCTATCTTTATTACATCTATCCGTGTTTTAAATTTATCGATTTCCAGTGTTTTAAGATGTACTACCCCTTGGTTTTTGATGGAAATATACTTATGCCGAAAGCGGATAGTGACAAAATATAAGGCACTAGACCACATACAGGTTTAATTCTATTGTGACAGCACAGTCTGAATCGCTTTCTACTAGTCGAAAGTGACAAGAGCTACTTGTAAGGCAAGTTCCTTGGATCGAACAGGAATTCGGTCTTCCAAATATTTTTATAAGGTTTATGTACCACTGTAACTAGTATTCTGGAAGCATACGATTGTGCAACCCGCGGTTTAGGCTCTATTGGACTTTAAAAATGAACATATTGATGCGGTAGCCATGGGAAGCCCCCTAAGCCCCGCAATTGCGAATTTATTCATGGAATATTTTGAACATCAAGCATTGCAGACGGCCACAAAAAAAACCTCGAAGTGGTATCGGTATGTGGATGATACCTTTGTAATATGGAATCATGAGGAAGAGGACATGAATGATTTCCTGGTGCACTTAAATAGCATCAACCCCAAGATCAAATTTACCATGGATAAAGAGAATAATGGACAAATTAACTTTTTGGATGTATCAGTTATCAAACGGGTGGATGGGACCTTAGGCCACAAGGTCTACAGGAAAGGTACACATACTGATCGCTACCTCCATAAGAACTCAAACCACCACCCTAGACAAAATAGGGGGGTCATAAAAACACTAGTGGATAGGGCCAATAATATTTGTGAACCAGGCTACTTACAAGAAGAACTAAATCATTTAAGAATGGCTTTTGTGAAAAATGGTTATACGAAAAACGAGATTAACCGAGCACTTCACCCAAGTAGAAAAATACCTAAAAATAGTAGACAGCAACAACCATCAGGTGGAAATGTATTTCTTCCCTTCATCCATAACATCACGGATCGCATTGGGAAAGTACTAGCCAAGTTTCAGGTGGAGACTATTTTCAGACCTACTAAAAAAATTAGTGAATGCCTAAGATCAACTAAAGATGCTCGTCACCCCCTAGCCATCCCAGGGGTATATAAAATTCCGTGTAGTTGTGGCAGGGTTTACATAGGAACTACAAAAAGAAGCATAAATACACGTTTGACGGAGCACAAAAGAAACTGTCGCTTGGGACATATCGACAAATCGGCAGTAGCGGAATATCTTTTTAAGCATGGAGATCACGAAATAAAATTTGGTGAGACAAGGGTGCTAGCGAGGACGTCGCATTATTATACACGTATGTATAGAGAGGCAATTGAAATCCACAAACATCAATACAATTTTAATCGTAAAGAAGAAGGATTAAAATTGGACAAAATATGGCGGTCGACGTTGCATCAATCACGTGACAATCTATTGCCTGCAATCGAGAGAACAGACGATAACCATAGATGGCCACACATCGACGCCACTTGACGTGCGGTGGCGCCCTCTACGATCTCCATATAAGCGGCGGCCCTAGCTCCAAGCAGCGAGTCGTCGTCTCACCTCGGAAGATGTTCTCCGCAGTTGAGAACGAAACGTCAGGGAGAAGAAGCTCTACAGAACGACCACGCCAATTTAGCCCGGAAGTGTTTACTGATGGAGTATACAATCCTGTTTATTTGGTGCATCACCACCAACAACATTCATGAAAAAGGATTTTAAACGGTCTTTAAACGGTTTTCCACTTGTGCTAGCACCCATATGTATGTTTCGTGGAAGATTATCTTCAACAGACTTTTTAACTTTCAGATCAAATGCTTTTCCTGTGGACATATGTGCAGCTTTTTGTTAAGATTCCACTCATTGCAAGTCTAATATCTATTCTATAAATATGAGTTGTATTGTCTGCAGACTGGACTAAGGCAGTTGTTTTTGAATAAAACGTTATCGGTTTTCAAGCCTCGTCAATTCGAATAAAAGTCATCGAGCTTTCGATGACCATCTCCGCCATCGTCGTCAGGAGTTCACTGACCGCCGGGGCTGCTACAGCTTCTCGCTCGCTTACAAAGGCCGCCGATGAAAGACACCTGGTGAATCAGTAGAAGAGGCTGAACGGACTGCATTCCTGCCGTACTATGGAGCAACTAGCAGTAAGTTAGGAAGTCTGCTGCAGGAGCATGGGCTAAGGCCAGGGTTCTGTCCCGCCCTCAAGATACGAGGTATGTTGCGCCCTGCTAAAGACGACATTGCTCTTCGAATGTGCGGCGTGTATGGTGTACCCTGTGAATGTGGCAGCCTGTATATCGGACAAACAATTCGCACGGCTGCGGAGCGTTGTACTGAGCACAAGCGCCATATAAAATAGAGGTAGCTTGACAAGTCGGCCATAGCGGAGCATTGCCTAGAAAAAGGACATAAAATACAGTTCGAAAATACAGCAGTGTTGGCTCATGCATCTACATGTTGGGACTCCGTTATAAAGGAAGCGGTCGAGATTCGGTAAAACAACAACAATTTCCACAGATGACAGGGTTACACACTCAGCAGGGCATGGGGGCGGGCGATGGACATCGCAAGAAATCAAAGACAGATACGCGAGGCGGGAGCGACAGTTTCAAACGTGGCGCGTGCCCCTGGCGCCACCTGATGTCACCGGTACTGCCACGGGCAATAGCTCCGCTACCTGCCCGGGTCGACTCACGTGCGCGCGCCACATTGGTTCCATCTGATTGGCTGCTGATGATGTCATGTTGCCTATATAAGCGAGAAACCGTAGCGGCCCCGACCTCTCCCTCCCCCTCACCCCTCTGCCCCTCTTGGCAGGTCGCCGGACTCGCACACGTTACGTGGACATTCGCGCGCTGGAGATCATCGCCATCAGTTTCTCGTGTGTGTGCCGTCGTGTTTGTGTTAGTGTTCACCGTCACTCTCCTACGTTCACCTGTGCCGTCGAATCATCAGTGTTTTTGCGCCGTGCCAACGTGTTTCAGTGAAATTTTCATCCAGTGTGAACGGCTCCGTGTTTTATATTTTTGTGTGTCTACTGTTTTTGTTACCTGTCGCTACCTGTTATGTATCTTCTTAATGTTTTTTTTCTCATTGGAAACTCGAAGGCTGAAGAGCAGCATACGATACTGCTGCCAGCCTACCTATGTATCTGTATAGGTATGAAAAATACAATAAAGGAAAAAAAAGCAGCCCCGACAGTCAGTGAACTCCTGACGATGATGGCGGAGATGGTCATCGAAAGCTTGAGGATTTTATTCGAATTGACGCAGCTTGAAAACCGAGAAAGTTTTATTTATGTATGCCGTCGCGAAAGACTCCGACGACACATAGTTGTGTTTTCCCATTTTTAGGTGGTGTCACACCAGAAATTGGTACACAATTAATTCCACTTTGATTAATGTTCGAAATTCAATGTGGCTAGAAATGGAAACTGCAGTTTTCTGGTTTATTTCGTCGACAAAATGGACCCCACATTGGTGAATATCTTGGTCAATCGGCACATCTTTGGCTATCATGAAAGCGGTGATGGTCTACGGGACATGCTGTGTTCTTCCTAGAGATGTGCTGTGATAGCTGCACAATGTTGAAACTCTGTGTGGCCAATTTCTCTTGCGTTTTACATTGTCCAAATTTTAAGGTGCTAGTAATGAACACGTTTGTCTTCATTTCTTGATTGAGACAGAATGAGTTGTTTTATCTCCAGTTCTTTTATTGCCATGTCCTCCAAATGGGTGTTCATTCCATCTTTATTTCATCACATAATCAGATGTACTTTATATACACGGATGTCATCAATGAAGAGCTGTATGTGCAACTTTAAATGTAAGTGTATTATGACTATAATAAATATCTTCAAGATGATCTTCTGAAAATTGTGTCAAAATACTAACAGTATTGAATATCTTCTCTGGTGAAGGTTCATAGTCACCAGAAGTCTTAACCACCAGCACTGCAAACTTTAACACTGTCAATCGCGTTATCGTTCACAAAATTGTTTTCTTCGTCCATTATCCTATCCAACGTAGCAACATTTAAGCAGTCAAATCAATATTCATATTTCTCAATAATTAGATCCTCCAAAAAACATTGCGAAAGTGCCATCATCCTGTCCTACGTCGTCTTCCGTTGGATAACTCCTTAATTTCGTTGCCACAATATTTAAAACATTCCAATCATTAACAGTTTAGTTCATTTCGGCTTCATATGTATAAAAATGCTGTCATACATATATTAAGCAAGCCAACTACTTACACAGGTAACTGACTGGTGTGTTATTCCTCTTTTCTCCAAGACTAGAAGCGCTCTTGTGTACAATCCAAGAGCAACCCAGTCACACGACTTCTTGGGCATGACTAGAAATTAACCTCTTAGGCAAAAAAAATATGTACATATACAGAAGACAAAAATATGATGTACATATGTAGATTTAATGACGAGAAATAGTTTCACAAATTGAGGAAGTCAACAACTCGTGCGGGCAGTTATTTGGCATTGACAGAGGTGTTAGGTGTATTGCTGAGTGATTTTGTGCCAAATTCCGTCCAGTTGGCAAGTAGGACTGTCAACACCCGAGATGATTGGCATCCCATGGCAGTCCAGGACGTCTTCAGACATATCTCAATGACTGGCGTTGGATTGCCTTCAGTGACAAGTCGGCTTCGAATTGAGCCCCAATGAACGGATTTCTCCCGAAGTGAGAACGTTTGGACAAAATATGGGCAGGGACCTCCAACCATCTCTGGAGTTCGACGATCTACCGCGCCATTTTTTTAGACTTTGGCACAATATCCCTCAGGAGGACATCCAACAACTCCATCAATCAATGATAAGCCGAAAAATTGCCTGCATAAGGGTCAGAGGTGGATCAAAACGTGATTGACTTGCTCAGTTTGTGTAGGTCTTTCTCTTGAAAAAAAAAATCCAATTTTTCTGAAACTGTAATCATTTGTTTGTCGGTACATGTAAATTACATCATAACACATTCTTCCGTCTCATTCGTATAATTAATTTCTTCATCGTACGTCTTTGCTTTTATAACTCTAGCCAGCCTATGCAATTTTGTTCTCTTTTTGTTTTGTATCAGTCATCACATTTTGTAATAAATGTAATAATATAAAAATATTTCAAATGCATGTATCATCATCATCATTGTACAGTTCCAGTTTCCTGGGTACTGTTAATGAGTCTTTCCCACTACCTTCTGTCCATGCATAACCTGCCATAGAGAGATCAGCTCCGTTCTTCCTCCGGCTGCCATGTCATACATTATAATCTCTATCCAACGCCTTCTAATCAAGACGTTTTACTTCCACTCTCTTTCTAAATTTATTATCGTTTCTTCTGTAGACTGCAACCTCAATACACTATACCACGTGGATATTCTGATTCAATCCACAAGGAATGAGTGATTCCATGTTTCTTCCTCACCTCTTGACTTCTCAGCTTACCCATCTTCGTCTTCTGGATCTAAGGAATTTGCTGACGCCAGTGGTCTTGCTGACTCTCTATTCATGAGGATGCTTGTTTCCACAAGACAGATCAATACTGGTATGAAGTATCAATGGAACGTCAGTGATTTTGTTTTTGCTGGAATCATGCCGTCCCAAAACAACTTGTCAGACTCATATATCTGACCAAACCTCTTTTTTTATGTATCTGTAGCTACCGTTGTTATAACAGAGCGCAATTCGACTACCTAAGATGAACAGTTGAGAGGTGCGGTTTAGTTTTGACTAGGTGATTATTGCTGATCTAACGACAAGGCTAGTGCGTTGGCATTACGCTGAACGACAAGGTTAAAACATTCAAGTTAATATCTAAACCAAATCTGTGTGATCCGCAGAAAGACAGTAGCAGTTGCCGAGAAAACTCTCAGCTCTGCGCTGTGCAGCTGCCACAGTATCAATCCGTGGAAGACGTACATAACGAGCCTGGATACATTATTTTTAGCGTAGAATCGTTAAATACCGGCATTACTCATCTTTGTCTCCACACTTCTCGGAATTCCACTACGAGGTGCAGTGCAGCCAGGGGAGAGATTTTTGAAACAGAATGCTGAATATGATCAGCCTTTCAACTACATAAAGTGCGTACTGTCTTCTGTTTCCGCGGTGGCTCACGGGCTGCAGCTGTTGAAATCAGTAAAAGCTGTATTTTGTATAGAACGAGAAATGTTCCTTTAATTTACAATTGCATGTAAGACAACCAGAGAGCGGGTAAATAAAATTTTTATGGAACTGATACAGGAATAAAACATCAACAGGACGAAGAGGGTGTTGGATGAGAACTTCTGGGGTTGTTCTGCGCCTCACTGGCTGCAGTTTCGCCTCACATGTGACGTCATGGTGCTGTTACGGCAAGGTGCATGGGCGGTCGGGGTGGCACGGTCACATACCGTGCAGTAGAACGTAAGGAGGAGCAGGCCTGACGATCCCCAGTCATGCTGAGAAGAACTTGTAGAAATGGCTGATTCTCTCCTCAGATCCCCGTGCCTTAGGATGGGTAACGAACACAACCTTCTGTGTAGGCAGTATATCAATTAAAAATGAGAAAACGCAGCAAAATATAATACGATATCAGTAATGATGGTATCGTAGGAAAAAAGGGATTTTCTTTAATTTCGTTATTTATTTAAGCATTTTTCTTATTATCGTTTACCTTTGTTAATTTTATAGTCATTTCGAATCAAATTTGAGGAATTATTTTTACCCTTAGTATGAAACAGATCAAAACCGCAGCTTCCCAAAAAAAAGGGGAAAGTCTTGGAGCTGGACAGGGAAAACTACGCACGTAATAAAGAAAGGACACCTTTCATTAGCATCTCCACCACCTGTCAAATATATACTCCATCGACAAGCAAGAAGCACAGTGCCTCAAGTACTCTACAATGCTCCTCGCAGTCGATGCACCAGTGTGGATTTCGATTCCTCATTTCTGGCCACATTTATCCAAGTTTTTGTATGCCCATCACAGTGACTGGAGATCTGGGGGACAACAGCCGTTCACTATTGTAAAATGAGACACCTACAGCCGCTCTTATGACGCCTTTTATTGTACAGCTACCAGTGTCGGCGCTTCAATGCACCATCTTTAGGACACTGTTGTCTCTCCAACTGCCAACAGTTGATGGTCGGAGAGACAACATCACAGTAACAGGTAGCCTGCCTAAACCAATTATGTTTGCCACTGATGCATTGTGTATGGTGTTAACCCCTTCAGCATCAGATAAGGCTTGAAGATGGTTCACTGAATGCTGAAACTGGTAGCCGTACAATAAATGACATCATAAGGATAGCTGTAGGTCTTTCATTTTCTTACACTTATCCAAGATTCGAGCGTTTGATGGCGACTTTCCTGGGACCATGCTAATCTGTATACCCTGTAAAGATCGGTAAGCAAAGTCATGCAAGTGACCACCCGATGCTGTTCGTGTTCGTCATTGAACCGTCAAAAATTTGTCGCTCTGTTGACTGTATATTCGCTCCTGCACCCCACGAAAGTCGTCAGCAGCCTCTGTCGTCAGCACGTTGTAGCCTGCGGTAATCAAGTCTGTTCGCGTCGCCCCCCCCCCCCCCCCCGAATCGAGGTGGTCGCGTTGAGAAGTGAAAAGCCCATCGCATCCGCCGGGCCGTCACCATTGAACATTGAACGTGGCCTAGTGCGCTGAGGTCGCGCGTCTTGCCATTCTGCGGTCGACCGAGTGAGATGGCGCACTGGACTCGCATTTTGGAGCATGAGTAACATCACAGTCCGACTATCCAGATTTAGGTTTTGAGTCATTTCACTAAATTGCTCCAGGCAAATTCTAGGATTGATCTGGCGGGGTTGCTGGCGTCGCCTTTCGAACCCCTGGCGCCACTAGCTCGATCTGTCGTGCGATGTCTCTCTGGTTTGAGGCCATTAAGATATTTGTTCTAGGTTGTTGGTGGAGGATGGCGCGTTTTGTGGTTTGGCGAGTTGGGTAGTGGTAACGGAGCGAGGAAGACGGTGTGAGAGCTCCGTCCGGCGACAAAGGCAGAAACGAGTGGTTGCTGGGCATATATGTGGGCCCATTTGCCTGACTGCGACTGCCGTCTTCGTGACTAGCCTGGCCAGCCAACTCTGAGAGTGGCACGCCAATCAGAGAGTCGAAGCCAGTTTCGCTGTGCTGAATCCCGGGCCCCCTTTGGAACCGGCAACGCTCAGCTTCGATTCGTGAACTTCAGTTAAAGTTTGGATTTTGAGATCTGGACAGTTATTAAAGAAGGTCTACCTGTTTTCTGTTTCCTGACTTCATTTAACTGGAGCTGTTATTATTGAAGGCCTGCCTGTTTTCTAGTTGACAATTCTACCTAATTGAAGCTGTTAGCATTGTAGGCCAACCTGTTTTATATTTGGTAATTCTACGTGACTGAAGCTATTATTATTGAAGGCTTGTGTATTCCCTTTTAACTAAATTAAAAGCTATTTCATAATTTTGGTTAGCTGAAATTCTTATTAATCAAGGTCTACCTGTTTTTATTTCCCCCCCCCCCCCCTATTGAGAGCTTGTATCTTACTCATCTGTGTTGTAATTAACTGAAATTGTGATTGCAAAAGGCCTACCTGTATCAGAGGTATTTACGTCAATAAGGTAGTGACACGGAATGAAACATGATGGTACATGGACCCTAACCTTTCTCCTCATATCCCTTCCTCCATAATTGTAGGTTTCAAGCGTGGTTGCTCTGAAAAGGCACGGACCATTCCCTTCCCCATTCTTGAATGATTCCAAGTTTGTGATCCGTCTCTAATGACCTCGATGTTGACGGAACGTTAAATCCTAGTCTTTCTTTCGTTCTGCGGAGACTGCCTGTGGCGGCCACATAAATACCCACCGCATCGCAGCACAAGCCGAGCCCAGTCAATACATTCCTATTGCTAGCAAATAACCACTTCTTTTCCTTCGTCTAAACGGGTATTTCCAATTCAGTTGCATACATGTACAGTGCGCTGGTCACTGGACTCGTCCTAAAAGCTCCTGTCGCTAGTCGAACCCCACAGTGGTGCACAGGGTCGAGTAAATGCAATGCTGAAGGCGCTGCCGCGCCACAAACCACTCTCAAATAGTCAAGAGAGGACATGGTTCTCAGTAGGGTGTGTAATCACTTCGGATTGCACTGCATACATAGCTACGTGCTCCAATGCTGGCCACAAAGTTGGTACGGAGCTCTTATGGTAGGGCGTTCCATTCCTCCATCGCCACTGTTTGATAACTGCCGGGTGGTCGTTGGACCATACGGACGTGCTGCAGTACGTTTCTCTAACGCATCCTGCAAAGGGCAGGTCAAGACCATTCGTCAAGTATTCTGTCCTTTCGCCAAATGTTTTCTCGCTCCAAGAACTCCTACCGAGGATGTTTACGCTTAGATACGAATAACTGAGCACAAGCCAGGAAGACGTGGAAAACAGTCTTAAATCAACAGACTAAGTGCTTGAAGAGAGGTGTAACAAATAATAAAAGATGTCTCATATCCAGAAAGCTACGTACCTCTTCGTCGAAGTCCCAGGGCACGTAGGAGAACTGTATGGCCGGCATGAAGACGTTGGCCTGCAGCCAGCGTATGAAGAGCTCCTTTGTGAGGACGTCGGAGCCGTAGCCGTTGCCGCCCACCATGTCCGGCAGCACCAGAACGTAGCCCACCATGTTCATCTGCAGCAGCGTCGTCACCAGCGTGGCCAGGCCGTTGTCGAAGCCCCACTTGGTGTCCTTGTCGATCATGCGGATGTAGACGGGCAGGTTCTGCGTCCGCTCGCCCGTGCGCACCTCTATCATGGGCCCAAACTGCGAGACCGTCTGCAGGTAGTCGGCCGAGAATTGTATGGGGTTCAGGTCAATGGGCTGAATGTCGGGCAGCTGGGGCAGCCAGCTGGTCTCGCCGGCGTCGAACTTGTACGAGTCGATGCCCGTCTCCGCGAGAAGAGCCTTGAAAGAGAAGGCAGAAACCGATAAAAGGTGTAGCGGTAGATTTCACAAACCACGAACACCACATACGAGGGCTGCTCAATAAACAAGGCAACACATTTTTTTCTCTAGAAGTTTCGGTTGAAAAAATGCTGAATTTGCTGTGGGACATCGTGGAATATTCCAGCTTCAACCCCTACAGTGTCATGAATCGATAGGTGGCGGCGCTATGAGTTGCCTTAAAAATGGCGACTGCAACGGAGGTGCTTACCAAGTAGAGGGCTGTCATTTTCTTTTGACGGAAAATCAGAGCATCACAAATATTCATCGGTGCTTCCAGAATGTCTACGGAGACTTGGCAGTGAACAAAAGTACGGTGAGTCGTTGGGAGAGCCGTCTCTCATCATCGCAACACGGTCGTACAAGCCTGCCGGCAGGCCGAACACGGCTGTGACTGGAAAACTGCTCAAGTCACACCAATACCCAAAAAGGGAAGTAGGAGTAATCCGCTGAATTACGGGCCTATATCACTAACGTCGATTTTCAGTAGGGTTTTAGAACATATGCAGTGGTTGGGAAGGGAGTGAGACAGGGTTGTAGCCTCTCCCCGATGTTATTCAATTTGTATATTGAGCAGGCAGTGAAGGAAACAAAAGAAAAATTCGGAGTAGGTATTAAAATCCATTGAGAAGAAATAAAAACTTTGAGGTTCGCCGATAACATTGTAATTCTGTCAGAGATAGCAAAGGACTTGGAAGAGGAGTTGAACGGAATGGTAGTTGTCTTAAAAGGGGGATATAACATTAACATCAACAAAAGCAAAACGAGGATTATGGAGTGTAGTCGAACTAAGTCTGGCGATGCTGAGGGAATTAGATCAGGAAATGAAACACTTAACACTTAAGATGCTAAAGGAGTTTTGCTATTTCGGGAGCAAAATAAGTAATGATGGTCGAAGTAGAGTGGATATAAAATGAAGACTGGCAATGCCAAGGAAAGCGTTTCTGAAGAAGAGAAGTTTAACATCGAGTGTAGATTTAAGTGTCAGGAAATCGTTTCTGAAAGAGTTTGTATGTAGCCATGTATGGAAGTGAAACATGGACGATAAATAGTTTGGACAAGAAGAGAATATAAGCTTTCGAAATGTGGTGCTACAGAAGAATGCTGGAGATGGGTAGATCACATAACTAATGAGGAAGTATTGAATAGGATTGGGGAGAAGAGACGTTTGTGGCACAACTTGACTAGAAGGAGGGATCGGTTGGTAGGACACGTTCTGAGGCATCAAGGGATCACCAATTTAGTATTAGAGGGCAGCGTGGAGGGTAAAAATCGTAGAGGGAGACCAAGAGATGAATACACTAAGCAGATTCAGAAGGATGTAGGTTGCAGTAGGTAGTGGGAGATGAAGAAGCTTGCACAGGATAGAGTAGCGTGGAGAGCTGCATCAAACCACTCTCAGGACTGAAGACCACAACTGTATTCGAACTTTATGAAGTACCCAGAAGAAAACGATTTATTGACGTATAGTCAGCACGGATTCAGAAAATATCGTTCCTGTGGAACACAACTAGCACTTTATAGTCATGAAGTAATAAGTACTATCGACAGTGGATGTCAAATTGATTCCATATTTTTGGATTTCCAGAAGGCTTTCGACACCGTTCCTCACAAGCGTCTTCTAGTCAAACTGCGTGCCTACGGAGTATCGCCTCAGTTGTGCTACTGAATTCGTGATTTCCTGTCAGAAAGGTCACAGTTCGTAGTAATAGACGGAAAGTAATCGAGTAAAACAGAAGTAATATCCGGCGTTCCCCAAGGAAGTGTTATAGGCTCTCTATTGTTCCTGATCTATATTAACAACATAGGATAAATCTGAGTAGTCGTCTTAGAATGTTTGCAGATGATGCTGTCATTTAGCGTCTTGTAAAGTCATCTGATGATCAAAACGACCTGCAAAATGATTTAGATAAGACATCTGTATGGTGCAAAAAGTGACAATTGACCCTGAATAAATAAAAGTGTGAAGTTATTCACATGAGTACTAAAAGAAATCAGCTAAATTTCGATTACGCGATAAGTGACACAAATCTGAGGGCTGTAAATTCAACTCAATACTTAGGGATTACAATTACAAATAACCTAAATTGGAACGATCACTTAGGTAATATTGTGGGTAGAGCAAACCAAAGACTGCGATTCATTGGCAGAACACTTAGAATGTGCAACAGGTCTACCAAATAGACTGCTTACACCACGCTTGTCCGCCCTATTCTGGTGTATTGCTGTGCGGTGTGGGATCCACATCAGATGGGACTGACGGATGACATCGAGAAAGTACAAAGAAGGGCAGCTCGTTTTGTATTATCGCGAAATAGGGGAGATAGTGTCACAGACATGATACGTGACTTGGAGTGGCAATCATTAAAACAAAGGCGTTTTTAGTTGCGGCGGGATCTTCTCATGAAATTTCAATCACCAGTTTTGTCCTCCGATTGGGAAAACATTCTGTTAGCACCCACCTACATAGGGAGAAATGGTCATCACGATAAAATAAGAGAAATCAGGGTTCGCACGGAAAAATTTAAGTGCTCGTCTTCCCGCGTGCCGTTCGAGAGTGGAACGGTAGAGAGACAGCATGAAGGTCGTTCATTGAACCCTCAGCCAGGCACATTATTGTGAATAGCAGGGTAATCACATAAATGGAGATGTAGGCTGCAGCGCAATTGTAACGTGCGAACATTCTCATTGGAGGTGATCGAAGGATTACATTCAAATACCTCGCTGCTCAAACGGACGTCACTCATGCACCAGTTGGAGAGCTCAGAAGTTTGTGCCCACTGTGCTGCCTAACAGAAAACCATAAAGTGTAACGGAGGGCCATCTGTGCGGAACAGCTTGCGCGTTACAAGGCTGACCGTGACAGGTATTGATTGTTGGTTTAGCTGAGAATAGTCTTGAAAGGGACGTGGGGTGTAATGTAGGTGGTGGCCTGGTGAACATAGCTACTTAAACTGCGTTAGTGCACTTCGTGCATCTGTTTCAGCGTTATAATCACCCTCGTCTTAATGTTGATGTTAGGCGTGTCAACATGGGGCTTGAGAAGGTGTCGATGGCGTTGAGAATGGCTCATATTGGAGTAATGCCAGTTGCGTCTGTCAGTAGACTGGGTTTCACTTGGCTTGGGCTGCACCTCAAGAGGTACAGGAAAGGGAGGTTGGCAAATCTTATAGATGACAGTGTAGTGGGATAACTCATGCGAAAATTTTATTCTGAAGTCAGCTGATAGGTATCTCTGCTTAAAGGAAGTCTCCCTAACAAAGGGACCACCTTCAGAGAAGACCAGGTATCCAAGCAGTGAAGGAATTATCATGGTTTATCAAAATATAAGAGGTATTAGAGATAATGTTAGTGAACTGACTCTGACTTTATTGGTATATCAGGACACTACATAAGTAATGTGACAATTCAGACTCTTCCTTTACCAGGATACAGACTAGCTGACTGTTTTTCAAAGAGTTCTTTGTGGAATGGGGTAGTGACCATGTGCATAAAAAACGCTATTCTATTTGGTTCCATAAACGTGTCAAAGTACTGCACTGAACAGGCATTAGAATGCTGTGCAGGGGTAGTTAAATTTAGTGAAACTAAATTTCTAATTGTTGTTATTTATAGGTCCCCTAACTCCACCTTCAGAGAATTTCTCCAGTTCTTGCTTCACTTCAAATGAAATACCAAAAGTTAGTGGTACGTGGTGACTTAAATATTAATTTTGTATGTGATTGTGAAAGAAAACGTTGGAAAATCCCCTAAATTCATATAATCTGATGTAGACTGTATTTTCACAAACAGGGTGCATGGAAACAGCCATAGACAATATTTTTATTCTTTCTTCATTATTGCTTGTTCATTCTGTTAGTAGACGTATGAAGGGTCTCTCAGACGGTGATGCACAAATTTTAGCACTAACAAGTTTTTGTACTCAAAAATGTTATATATATATAATTACAAATTATGCAGAAGAGCTAATCCAACGGCAATAGCGAGTTTTCTAAACCTCGTCAAGGAACAAGAGTGTCATGATTTTTATAATACTGATAACATAGATGACAAATACAGTGCTTTCCTTAACACATTTCTCGTGCTCTTAGAAAGTTGCTTTCCATTAGAGCGTTCAAAACAGGATACCAGCAGTAAAAGACAATCTTGGTGACTGACTAGTGGGATAAGGATATCATGTAGAACAAAGAGGAAATTGTATCAAAATGTTAGAAGTAGTAACAATCGAACTACAGTAGCCCATTTAAAGCTGTAACGCAAGATGCTTAAAAATTTTATTACAAAGAAAAAGAGTATGGAGTACACAGATATTTCTATTTCCCAGGATAAAATTAAAACCGTATGGTCATTCGTTAAGGAAGTGTCTCGTCAGCAGCACAAGGTCGAGGGTGTAAATTCGGTACATAGTAAAAATGTTTCTGTTTAAGCCATATACATGTACAGTATTTAACAATCTCTTTCTGAACAAAGCTGATGAAGTAAAGAAAAACTTAGTTTCTACAAGGAATCATATAAGTCGACTGGAAAATGGCTTTTCGAGACTGGTATCTGAAATACTCCATCGCTGACGACTAAGCACTCTCGTGGATATGATGGAGTATCTGTCAGAATACTAAAGTACTGTGCTCCACATGTTAGACCTGTACTTAGAGATATTTTTTTTCCTTTGGGAATGGCCAATTTCCTGAACGATTAAAGTGCTCAGTAGCAATTCCGCTTTATAAAAATGAGGAAAGGGATAATAAAGACACTTTTAGACCTATTCCTATGCCATCAGTGTTTGCTAAAGTTACCGAAAAGGCTGTATTTGTAAGGATAATATATCATTTCATATTACATAATTTGCTGTCAAATGTATTTGGTTTTAGAAGTGTTTTAACAACTGAAAATGCTGTATTCTCTTTACTCTGCTAGGTACTGGATGGATTTAACAAAAGATTTCGAACGCAACTTTTTTTTTATTTAACTAAGGAGTGGGATGGCCACAAATGTTGCTCCTGAAATTCAGCCATTATGGAATACGAGGAGCAGCTCACAATTGGTTCACATCTTAATTTAAGACAGACCGCAAAAGGTATCGGAATGGTTATGGTGTGGTGTCCGAGTGGAGTGCGGTTAAATGGGGAGGGGTGGAGGGGAGCGGGCGGGTGCTCCTGTTCCTTATTTATGTAAAGGACATGCCTTTTAATATTACAGTTCATTCTAAAATATATCTGTTTGCTGACGACATTAGCTTGGTAGTAAAGGAAGTTGTTTTTCAACATTGGCACCATTTCAAATAGTGCAATTCAAGACATAAGTACATGACTTGTGGAAAACAAACGTTAAATCGCAGTAAGGCTCAGTTTATATTGTTTCCAACACACAATCCTACAAAACCTGACATATTAATTACACGGAATGGGCATATGATTAGTGAGACTGACAGTTTGAATTTCTAGGTATTCAGATAGATAGTAAATTATCGTGAAAAGCCCATGTTCAGGATCTTGTTCAAAGACTTAATGCTGCCATTTTTGCTGTTGGAGCAGTATGTAACGTACGTGATAGTTCGATATGCACTGCAGTCTAATTTGCTTGTTTTTATCAGCTTATGACGTATTGTGTTATATTTCGGGGTAACTCTTCCCATTCTCAAAGGGGCGATTTAGGCAATGAATGGTGTAAGCTCACGAACCTCTTGTCGATTCCTGTTTATTAATCTCGGTATTCTGAAATGGACCTCTCAATATGTAGACTTTTTAATGTCGTTTCTTGTTAACGGTGCCGGCTTATTCCCAAGAATTAGCTGCTTTCGCTCACTTAATACTAGGCAGAAATAAATTTGCATTTGGATAGCACCTCCTTGAGTACTGTGCAGAAAGGCGTGGAGTATTCTGCTGCATCCATTTTCAGTTAGGTACAACAAGAATTCAAAAATCTTGGCAGTAATCCATACGCTTTCAAATCGGAAATGAAGAGAAACGTACGGGTTGTTCCTTGAAAAATTAAGCAGATTCATGTGTTAAATTGTTGACTGCCTTTACATTAACTTATAGCTTTTCGTCTTTTAGGGACTCATATTCATTTTAATTTATGCACTATTATTTTTCTGTTGTAATTTCATATAATGACACGTTCCATGACCACGGAGATTTGCTTCTCTGTTTGGTCCTATGGAACTAAACGTGAAGAATAAAAATAAATAAATACTCGAAAGGAAATTCTTTTTAGAAGCAACAGCAGTGTCGGAATTCGTCAAAATATTATTAAAAATATTAGGGATATTGTGGGAGGCTACGCTATTTAATTATTTGTAAACGATTTAAGTTCGGAAAACTTCGAGTGCTACCTTACATCTAACAAGACATATTTAATGTTTAGCATTCTAACATTCATAGCAAATAATAATAATAATAATACAGTAACAATTACAATACGCATATTGTATTAGCAGCAGATTAGGACATTACTAACGATAATGTTCGTATTAGTAATGATAGATCCCACAGTTGTGTTGAAGCTTATATGTTTCCTTCATTTTTATTTTTAGTTTTATAATGACTAGTTTCAGTCAGTATGTGATCATCTTCAGATCTGTGTAGTTACATAACTACACAAGTCACAAGATGATCTAATACCGATCGAAACCAGTCAACCTAAAAATAAATGTGCAACTGGGACGTTGAGTTAAAGGAATACATTTAAAAATAATTCTTAGAATAATAATAATAACTAATAAGAATGAATATTGAAGAAACAGAAGTTCAAATGAGAACAAATTCAGATTGTGACCAGCTCCTAAGTTGGCCAAAATGGAAGTGCAAAATAATAATAATAGCTATAGTACTGGATATGTGGAATTTAAGATATTTCGGTCCTGTTAATACTGTTTACGTTCTTGTCGAATGCGAGAATATATACCTTAAAGAAACACATAGCAGCCGTAAAGAAATCGTCAAATGTCAAGAAAAAGCTGACTGATCAGATGAAAAACGAGGAACAAAATTGATACGGTTGGTAGATGACAGTAAAAGATATCGGTATTGACAGTACGACAGAGCTACTCGTTCAGTTCTGGTCAGAACAAAACAGCTGGGATATTGCGGGAGGGCAGCTACGTGGAAGATAATAGACAGCTCTCCTCTTGAAATGAGAATGATTACGAGTAACGACACAGGTTACTGTGTAGTTTCTTCCACAGTCGTATGGCTGGAATGAAGAAAGAGATATAGAAAGATTTTGAGTTTGCATTGGTGAAGCCAATATGCAAGATTTATCCGGTTCGGTATTGTAGTAATGTAATGATGGTAAGTTTACCGACTATCGCTCTTACCACATGCCATTCGCGACTGGAACAGGGAAGGATGAAGGAGACAGAGGCTTCAGAAGTACCCACCGCCACCCACCGTATGGTGACTTGAGTTGTGTAGATGTATATGCATGTACTGGTATGCGAGGAATCGTACTGCGGACAGCACCGTCTAAGAAAATGATTACGGAAACAGTGTGTCGTTGAAGCTGTCGTATCGACCACAACAGAGCACAAAAAGTAAGGATGTGCTCAAACATCCGAAGGGTCCCGCATGCAGAGCTAGGTCGAGTCTGTTGAGCTGCATGACATTAGTAAGGATTTGGCACAGCTACAGAAAGTCTAACTTTTTGTTTTGTTTGAGTTGTAAATACTGGTAATTTTAAGAATGCATAGAGGCAATAGAGAGATTTTTCCTACTTGCTGTGAGATTTTTTTGTAGCTAATTATGATTTTCATTCACAATTACACTGATATTCTGACGCAAATTTACTGTTTCTTGATAGTGTGAACGTATTATACCATACAAGTAACTGAGAAACATGTCCGGTGATCAGTTTTCGATGTGATACGGATACCATGTGATGTCTTAGAGTTTAAGACTTGGGTTTCGTGCTCATCTTGATAAGGAATTTCGTACTCTTAGATCTGCGTCTCTAGATTCAACTGTACGTCGATAGCATACATACGTAGTTAAAAGCATGTTGAACTTGAGTGGAAGCTGTGACAACAGGTTATGAGTGCCACAAATGGGATCTTGTTCGAGTTCGATTTCAGCTTGCAACGAAGTGACCCACAAAATATGATCTGGCAACTACAGTCCGTGGCACCAATGAAGAGAGACGCACAGGTTTCAGTAGCGCGACTACAACGGACTGTCGCAAACTCGAAATGGCATTTAGTTGCATCCCCACCTGGAATGCAGATGGTGTACGAGGGCTGTACAGAAAGTAAGCAACGGTCGATTGCGGAATGGAAACCACAGCGAAAATCAATTTTTTTTTCTAACAGTTAACTACAACTTTCAGCTGTTTCTCTACCTGGGCGCCACGAGTAAGACGTTTATCGTAGCATTGTACCACCTTTCCAATACCCTCGTCATAGAAGCCGCCTGTGTTTTCCGCCAATTCTCTACGCCGATCTGCAGGTTCTCGTCAGTGTCAAAATGTTTTCTTCATAGCCAACGGTTCATGTGAGCAGAGATGAAACTTAGAGCGAACCAAGTCCGTGTTGTATGGAGGTTTGTAAGGGGTCAACCACCCTTACGTATTGAGAACAATATGTCTTTGCCTCACACAGGTAGCAGGTCGCAGTAGGTACCATCGATAGTTCAGTGCACCAGAGAGCAGTCAATGTTGAGACTCCGAGCCACTTGTTCGCTGCTATGCGAGCAGGGCGGATTTCGGCACGACGACCGACCACGTTAACAACTATTTAACGTCTGTGTGTGTCACCCAAAACCGTGGGCCTGATCTCTAGCAAATACACTCCTGGAAATTGAAATAAGAACACCGTGAATTCATTGTTCCAGGAAGGGGAAACTTTATTGACACATTCCTGGGGTCAGATACATCACATGATCACACTGACAGAACCACAGGCACATAGACACAGGCAACAGAGCATGCACAATGTTGGCACTAGTACAGTGTATATCCACCTTTCGCAGCAATCCAGGCTGCTATTCTCCCATGGAGACGATCGTAGAGATGCTGGATGTAGTCCTGTGGAACGGCTTGCCATGCCATTTCCACCTGGCGCCTCAGTTGGACCAGCGTTCGTGCTGGACGTGAAGACCGCGTGAGACGACGCTTCATCCAGTCCCAAACATGCTCAATGGGGGACAGATCCGGAGATCTTGCTGGCCAGGGTAGTTGACTTACACCTTCTAGAGCACGTTGGGTGGCACGGGATACATGCGGACGTGCATTGTCCTGTTGGAACAGCAAGTTCCCTTGCCGGTCTAGGAATAGTAGAACGATGGGTTCGATGACGGTTTGGATGTACCGCGCACTATTCAGTGTCCCCTTGACGATCACCAGAGGTGTACAGCCAGTGTAGGTGATCGCTCCCCACACCATGATGCCGGGTGTTGGCCCTGTGTGCCTCGGTCGTATGCAGTCCTGATTGTGGCGCTTACCTGCACGGCGCCAAACACGCATACGACCATCATTGGCACCAAGGCAGAAGCGACTCTCATCGCTGAAGACGACACGTCTCCATTCGTCCCTCCATTCACGCCTGTCGCGACACCAATGGAGGCGGGCTGCACGATGTTGGGGCGTGAGCGGGAGACGGCCTAACGGTGTGCGGGACCGTAGCCCAGCTTCATGGAGACGGCTGCGAATGGTCCTCGCCGATACCCCAGGAGCAACAGTGTCCCTAATTTGCTGGGAAGTGGCGGTGCGGTCCCCTATGGCACTGCGTAGGATCCTACGGTCTTGGCGTGCATCCGTGCGTCGCTGCGGTCCGGTCCCAGGTCGACGGGCACGTGCACCTTCCGCCGACCACTGGCGACAACATCGATGTACTGTGGAGACCTCACGCCCCACGTGTTGAGCAATTCGGCGGTACGTCCACCCGGCCTCCCGCATGCCCACTATACGCCCTCGCTCAAAGTCCGTCAACTGCACATACGGTTCACGTCCACGCTGTCGCGGCATGCCACCAGTGTTAAAGACTGCGATGGAGCTCCGTATGCCACGGCAAACTGGCTGACACTGCCGGCGGCGGTGCACAAATGCTGCGCAGCTAGCGCCATTCGACGGCCAACACCGTGGTTCCTGGTGTGTCCGCTGTGCCGTGCGTGTGATCATTGCTTGTACAGCCCTCTCGCAGTGTCCGGAGCAAGTATGGTGGGTCTGACACATCGGTGTCAATGTGTTCTTTTTTCCATTTCCAGGAGTGTACGTAAGTGGCGTTAACTGAGTGGTTTGTTTGAAGTGTTTAAGGGTTCATTTGTTCACAGTGATCACGCAAAAACCGCGAATGTAGTTAGGATTGTGCATTCAGTGCCACGTGAAGAATATTGGCGTGTTACGACATTAATAGGCGGTCTGTGATGAGTTAACGGCTATCACTTTGTCAGACTAAGGGAGTAACTGCCTGATTTGTGCTCTTTAGACAAAAGATACAGAGCATTAACAACGAAGTATGTACTGATTATTGCTATCTCACATCCTAACTAGCTTTGTTGGATTTGATACGCCAACTACCGTGCAAATATTAACCGCTCAGCCTTTATCAGTTGCACAGGGTTAAACTATTTTAAACGGTTAGGCTATAATCCACTAGCCAATAACGGTGGGTGAGCCATAGTTGTGACCGGCTGTTCGAAAAGCGCTCCAGGCGGAGTGCTTTCGCTTCGCGTCTAGTGTTTGCGGTGGAGCTTTCGATTTGGCGCGCTGTTTGGACCGCTACCGCCCTCTGGCGGGAGGTGGAGCAAGTGTACGGTCACGTGTCGATCGGGGAGTTCGTACTGGGCTGTGACCGAGAGAGGTGGTGGCGCGAGAGCGGGGCGCTGCTGTTGGGGTTCGTCAACTGCTCGCCACGTGCTTTGGCCGACCTCTTGGCTGTCAGGGGCTGAGTCTGCCTTACCCGCATGTACGTGGCTTATGAAGCTTAGACGCCGTATTGCAGGAGATCAGCGAGTGGGACCGTATGTCTTTTCATCTGCCGTTAAAACCACTGGCAGCGGTCGGCTATGACGAGCATAAGGAAATGCAACGTGTTCCCGGCGCTGTGGTGGAATGTGTGAAGTTGAGTACTGTATTTATGTAGAGATAAAAGAGGTTTTTCAAGTTGTAGTGAAGTCTATGAGTTCCTTCATCAGTGGTTTTGTTGGGGTCTTCCCACCACAGTTTGCGTTTCCCTGTCCGCGGGAATGTGGTAATTGCTTCTTGGTAGGGCCGTTTCATTCATACCTTGATTGGGTGATTTAGGATCGGTGTCGTGTGTCTCTGTGGTTCAGAGTCTGTACATTTTCTGGTTTGGGTAACTCGGGAAGATGGTGGCTTGTAATGCAAGTTTTGGGGTTGATCTGCCGTGGCCCTGTAGACCACCAATAACTATTCCGACAATTGTGATCTGGGCACCTTTAGACGTGTCACTCCCTCACCGAGCTAAGAAAATTCTTTTTTTGGGAACTGCCCTTAATGTTAAGGTTTGTGCGCTGGGTTATTGATATTTACCTTGTAACAACTGACAGATGTAATATGTAAATTATTTCACTGGCAAGAGACAACTATTTTAACTTTAGTACAAACTAGCTACTTAAATGTTTTTTTTTTCTTTAAGGAATTGTTCTCATATATATATATATATATATATATATATATATATATATATATATATATATATATATATCAAGTTTAAAATCTTATTATTGGGAAGTCGTTAACGTCATACCTTGCAATCTCTGTTACATAAACAAGCTTTGTCAGCTATTGGAAATTGTTTTTGTAATTGTTTTCTTAAAAAATGTCAGACTTAAAAATTTATTATTCAGAAAGTCTTAAAAATAAAAAGGTATCTTTATCAGTGTGTGTTATTTCACCAGCACCTCCTGCCCCTACTTCCACGATAACGTTTTGGAATAACATGTGAACTTATTGTTTGTGAACCACCCTAATTAATGGTTCTGTGCGTTTAATATGGAGTGTTTCAGTGTGATCAAACACTTCCCATCGAAAACGCTGAAGGTGCGTTCTCATCGCCGCCGCAGTGTGCAGCCAATAATTGTCACGAAAAACGAAAATTATGACAGTTAGGTAGTGTGGCCTGCTTGAAATCAGGCGGAATCTCTCACAGGCATTCATACTGTGGGCGTGACTGTGTTTTCTAGGCATCTTTACGTGCTCACTGTGCTCTCAGGACTGAAAAGAGCGACGTATACTAGAGGCACCGTTCATCACGACTACAGAATTGTCCATTGATATTGGCCGAGCCAAATATCTCACGAAATAAGTATCATACGAAAAAACCACAAAGAATGAAACTCGTCTAGCTTGAAGGGGGAAACCAGATGGGGCTATAGTTGGCCCGCTAGATGGCGCTGCCATACGTCAAACGGATATCAACTGCGTTTTTTTAAAACAGGAACCCCCATTTTTATTACACATTCGTGTAGTACGTAAAGAAATATCGATGTTTTAGTTGGACCACTATTTTCGCTTTGTGACAGATGGCGCTGTAAGAGTCACAAACGTATAAGTAGGTGGTATCACGTAACATTCCGCCAGTACGGACGGTAATTGCTTCGTGATTTATTACCCGTGTTAAAATGGACCGTTCACCAATTGCGGAAAAGGTCGATATTGTGTTGATGAATGGCTATTGTGATCAAAATGAAGAACGGGCGTGTGCTATGTATGCTGCTCGGCATCCTGGACGACTTCATCCAAGTGTCCGGACCGTTCGCTGGACAGTTCCGTTATTTAAGGAAACAGGAAGTGTACAGCCACATGTGAAACGTCAACCAGGACCTGCAACAAATGATGATGCCCAAGTAGGTGTTTTAGCTGCTGTCGTGGCTAATACGCACATCAGTAGCAGACAAACTGCGCGAGAATCTGGAATCTGAAAAACATCGGTGTTGAGAATGCTACATCAACATCAATTGCACCCGTGCCATATTTCTATCCCCCCGGAAATTGCACGGCGACGACGTTGAACGTCGTGTACAGTTCTGCCACTGGACACAAGAGAAATTACGGGATGATTACAGATTTTTTGCACGCGTTCTATTTAGCGACGAAGCGTCATTCACCAACAGCGGTAACGTAAACCGGCATAAATTGCACTATTGGGCAACGGGAAATCCACGATGGATGCGACAAGTGGAACATCAGCGACCTTGGCGGGTTAATGTATGGTGCGGCATTATGGGAGGAAGGGTAATTTGCACCCATTTTACCGATGGTAATCTAAATGGTGTAGTGTATGCTGATTCCGTACGTAATGTTCTCCCGATGTTACTACAAGATGTTTCACTGCATGACAGAACGGCGAGGTACTTCCCACATTATGGATGTCCGGCACATAGCTCGCATGCTGTTGAAGCGGTACTGAATAGCATATTTCATGACATGTGGATTGGTCGTCGAAACACCATACCATGGCCCGCACGTATATTCGCTATCGTGATCCACCGACAACGCCTGACAGCATGCGTCAGCGCATTGACAATGCGTGTGCCAACATTACGGAAGACGAACTACTCGCTGTTGAGAGGAATGTCGTTACACCTATTGCGAAATGCATTGAGATTGACGGACATCATTTTGAGCATTTATTACATTAATGTGCTATTTACAGGTAACCACGCTGTAACAGCATGCGTTCTCAGAAACGATAAGTTTACAAACGTACATGAATCACATTGCAACAACCGAAATAAAATGTTCAAATGTACCTACGTTCTGTATTTTAATTTAAAAATCCTAGCTGTTACCAATTGTTCGTCTAAAATTGTGAGCTATATCTTTGTAACAATTACACACCATCTATCACAAAGCGAAAAAAGTGGTCCAACTAAAACATGCATATTTCTTTACGTACTACACGAATTTGTAATAAAAAATGTGGGTTCCTATTTTAAAAACGTAGTTCATATCCGTTTGACCTATGGCTGCGCCATCTAGCGGGCCAACTATAGCGCCATCTGGTTTCTCCCTTCAAACTAGACAAGTTTCGTTCTTTGTAGTTTTTTCGTTTGACTCTTATTTTATGAGATATTTGGCCAGGTCACAATCAATGAAACACACAGTATACAAAGCTTCATCAGTTCTCACTGCGGTATCCTATCGCGACCGATCGGCCCTTACTTTCCGAATAGTCCTCTCAAGTTGCATCGCCTACCTTATGGAACATCAATTTTTTTTCCAGGCCACTTTTATTTTGTCCAAACCGTACCTTTCCGGCCAGAAAGTCCATACTATCGAGTAAAGAAACTTTTGCATGACTAGAAAGTCTTAGCCTGTCATGTAGGCATACCAGGTATCACACAGTATGACGCAGACCGTTCAAGAGTACTTACCGACAGCCGACCCGCCCACCAGGCCGCCGCTTCTGGGTTTGTGAAGTCGACGACACTGCCGTCGCCGTTCCACCAGGTGCTGTTGGGGTTGCCGTCGGTATTGGTGACGAAGTAGCCGTTGGCCAGCGCCTCAGAGTGGTAGGGCTCGCAGTCGAGGTTGATGAACGGGTGGACCCACAGGGTCACCCGGAACCCCAGGTCGTGCAGGTCATCCACGAGCGACCTGACGTCAGGGAACTTGGTCGTGTTGAACGTGAGGCTCCCGTAACACGTCTCCCACAGGTCGTCTATCTCTATCTGACTGTTGTTGAAGCCGTTAGCGAGTATCTCACTAGCCAGCTCCCTCACTGTAGAATCGTCAATGTCTCTCTTGTACCGCGCCCAGGTCGACCATATGGGGTGTGTGGTCATTCGCTCGTCAGGTATTCCGGTCGGCTTGCCCAGGAGTCTCTCTACAGCGTCCTCGTGTGCCTGTCTCGCGTCGTCGAAGTCGCACGTCAGCATCTGGAAGACTATGTCAGTCCGATTGACTGGGTAGGGGGCCTGGTTCTCAGCGATGAGACACAGTGCGTCAGCTGATTCGTTAGTATGCTGGTCTATGAACAGGGGCACATTGGGAGAAACGTGCAGGTACCTACCATCAGAGAAAAGCCAATACCTCTCGGCGATGCCAACATTGTCCTGTTGTTTCGTGACATACGGGTAGTTGCTGTACACATTTTCCTCTATGGGCCACAGTTGATTGTACTGCTCGAGTCCGCCGTACATATAGCTGCCTTGGTGGCTATGGCAGCTTACGATTCTAGCACTACCTGGGCCAGGGCTCGAGACAGTTAGGTTGATACATGGCCCAGCGACCTTGGTCGAACTCCTGATAGTGATTTGGGAACTACGCAGTTGGAAGCACTCTTCGTCGGGAACCATATCAGTACACGGCGTTGGAGGGCCCTGACCGCCATCGATTTCGACGTAAGCGATGTCTTCACTGTAACCATCTGCAAGCATAAAAATAGGCCATTTTCCCACAAAGCTGTGTGCAGATCTGGGTTTGCGAGAGATAATTTACTGGCACCAAAAACAACACAATTTTCAAGGAAGTACACATTTCACTACATTTGTGGTTCCTGAGAGGTTTCTCCCTGTTTTTGAATAACGTTGTGTGCTACTACAGATCAACGAGTACCACTTCCTACAGTGTTTTTATAGCATTTGTACTACATCTCATATGCTGACAATGTCGTTTTCTGTGTACTAGCCTGGGTTGCAATTAAGATGTAGGTATACAGTATCCAAAGGGAAGTTAAATAACAAGGCTGTCTGAGAGAACAAGAATAACAACCTTAAGACAGGGCATGTAGGAATAGACGTTATTAGGAGCAGCTGCTTACAAGATATCATCCCACCCCCATAAACATAAAACAGCATTATTCGAAAACTCAGTGCATGGGAAAATGTGTGCCGGACCAGGATTCGACCTGGTACTGATCTCAAACAATCAAGTAGAACTCAAGAATAGGTCGTGTTACTAGGCAGTTACGTTAACTGCTGCGCCATCATGACACATTGGTTAACGTAACTTCCCAGTAAGCAGAAGTTCCCGGTTTCGAATCCTGGCCCGGCACACACCTTCACGTGGCGCCGCTGACCCGGCAAAAGTCCTGATGGAGTTCATATCCTCTTTCCCCACTTTCGTCTCCTTTGTTGCCGCCCCCTCCCTCTCAGTTTCAGTTTATATAACATGTATGAAAGTTGCGGGTTCCGGATGTGTCCTAAAGAGCGGACACCACACATAAATATAATTAATAAGCATAATTCATGTAACGGTAGGACACAGAAAGGAGCAAGCGATATAAGGCTTAGGAAACATAGAGTCATGCCATACTTCGAAATTATCTCATAGTAACTGGCGAGGTTTTTCGACTAAGAAGGAGTTAAGACTGAATTCACGTTCAGAACGACAGACACTGGAGTGGAGACTGAACCACAAGATTTAAACAGATGAGAACTAGATGCCGAAAACAATAGTTCATGAAATAGTGTCACGGTTGTGAGATGAAGGGTGGCAGTAAAATGGCAGAAAATGTTGGAATGAAATTTAAAGAGCATAACAGCAAAGAGAATTGTTCTTCGGCATTGGCAAAGCACATCAATAATGTGAAATATTCGTTGAGAGCATCAAAGACAATATGAATCTATTGCAGTTTGAAGAAAGGGTGGTGGTTGTTGTATATAGAAAAATATGGCATCTTTTGTGCTTTAAGACAATAATGCCTCAACGTGTTAAATGAAAAGGCATAAGTGTCGAAGGGGTATGGCATATTCTTGGGTCGATTTTAGTTATGTTCTCGTTGAGAAGCAGACACCGATCTCATCTAAGTAGTGGCCGTCAAGGTTTAATGTATAATGTTGGTTATTCTGTATAGACACATCATAGATACAACTTTGGCCTTTACGAATTGCTGTCACTTAACAAAAATTTTCAAAAATTTTACTGTGGACAGTAGCATCATTGGGGGCTTGGATGAATATGTTGCATGATAGTATAATTTCTGATAAATGAGGTTAACTGCCGTTTAGTAAATAACAGAGCTTTAATGGGGGGGGGGGGGGGGGGGAGATGGGGGGCGTGTTTCTTACCAACATGAGATGTTCAAGACAATGTGCGAGATATTTACAACAAAATGTTTTCGGCCTACATTATTCCATTACAAATTTTCATAATAAAAGTAAAACACAAATAATTACACCACGGTACTGAACATTCTGATAACCATATAGATCTACGTCTATTGTCTTGTAGTATTACATGGCTTATAGTTACTATAGCACTAAGCACCATCAAAAGTAAAAGGCCAGCAAAATGCTTCAAATGGCTCTGAGCACTATGGGACTTAACATCTTAGGTCATCAGCCCCCTAAAACTTAGACTACCTAAACCTAACTATCCCAAGGACACCACACACATCCATGCCCGAGGCAGGATTCGAACCTGCGACCGTAGCGGTCGCGCGGTTCCAGACTGAAGCGCCTAGAACCGCTCGGCCACTTCGGCTGGCTTACATTTTTTTTCTTCAAGAGTGTTCCTCGAAAATGTCACCTTCCCTCCGAGGATTCCCACTTTTCCTGAAGCATATGTGTAACACTTGTGTTCAAATCTAGCCCGCCTCCTTTAATCCGACCTGGTACGGATCTCAAACATTCAAGTAGAACTCAAGAATAGGTCGTGTTAGCGTTCTATATGCGGTCTCCTTTACAGATGAACCACACATTCCTAGAATTCTCCCAATTAACCGAAATCGACCATTCGCCTTTTCTACCACAATCCTTGTTGCAACCTGTTGTAACCGCGACCGGAACGGAAGCGGGGTGGCCGAGAAAGCGCGGCGGGAGCAGACGGAGAGCGGCCCGTGAACAAACAAACGAATAGCAAGGACTGACACCAAACAACGACGGACGAGGGAGAAAGACTTTACGATGACAACACGCAAGACGCAACGGAGTGACAGAGACAACCAAACGAATCCAAGAAGTCCACTATTAACGAGATCAAAGTACGATAAACGCGTTGTCTAGCCGAGCCGATGTGTCGAGACTCACGCAACAATTAGACTCGCTGGCAGAGCTTTTTTTCCCTTTATTGTATTTCAGTTCTCCATCGGGGCGGGCTGCCAGCAGCATATGCGCTGCTCTTCAGCCGAAGGACATAGAACAAACAATAGAAGATATTTAAAAATAAAAAAGGATAAAACATGGTGGACATAGAGATAAAAAAGGGGATTGTAAAATGGAGACAAAAACAGTAAAAAAATAGTGCACACAAAAAACATACACTGAGACTGTTGAAAGAACACAAGGCACAGTATGATCGGAGCATAAAAGTATCGACGAATGGCGTAGCACATAACAAACACTGACAGTAGCACTAAGTACAAGGCCAGCACAAAATTAAAATCAAACCTCTCGACACACAGGAGAATCAGCACTAAACACAACACTGATGTGGCCCACTGACAATGATCAAAATGGAGGATCTGCCAGGTGCAAGGAGATTAGGGAGAACGGAAAAAGGGTGGGAGGGGAAGAGAGGGGGGGAGATGGGCAGGGGGAGCGCCGAAGAGGACAAGGTAGGAAGGGACGTGGGAGGGAAAGAGCAAGAATGGGGTGCAGGGTCTCAAGGGGCTGGGGGAGGAGAAAAATCCGCTCTGGGAGAAGGAGGGGAGAGGAAAAAGGGGGACCTGGGGAGGAGGGGATTAAAGTTAGGTTATAGTTGGAAGGAAGGGTATATGTCATGGCGAAGTTCATCATCCAGGAGGGGGAGGCGATGGAAATTGCCCTGATGAAGGAGATGGTGTGGAGGTGGAGAGAGGGAGGGATACAGCGATAGAGGCGCGACAACGGGCGGGGGGTGGAGAAGAAGGATGAAACCAGAGGGTGGGGGATCAAGTCTGTAGACAATGTAAAGGATGCGGAGATGATGGAGAAACACGAGGAGGTGGGGGATGGCAGAGCGAGAGGCCGCTCTTAAATACTCTATCGGGGACGCCGCTATTGGCTGTTGGAACCACGTGCTCCACTGTGGCGCCCTCACACTACATGCAGGCCAGTACGTGCGCACCGCCACAGTTTACGGCGCGATGATGCAGAGACCTCTAGGGGTCTTCGACGTCCACGACGTATGGCAGCGATTCAAATTCTGCGGCGTGCGGTACCAGAATCCTCATATGTTAGTCCTATTTAATATCACTCTGCAACGTTATCTCCAGATAGAAGGTGATCATTTGGGCATTTTCTATTTTCTTGGAATAGGATGTTTAATGAAGTATGTATGTGTCCCAGCATCGTACAGTTAAGGATGTTGCTGGCAATAATGAGACATGGAGTCAGACAAGGTCACACATTCCCTGATCTACAGCACCTGCTAACATTTCAAAATGTGAGCTGTAAAATATGGATGTGTAGTAACATTCGCACATCTCTTTCATTACTGTGCAATTTTAAGAGTATGATGCGCTATTCTCGGCACGAGTTTGAACAGTAATCGGGACACTGAGCACCTACTCAAGAGGAGCGACGTTAGAATACAATGAGGCAATTCTGATCTATATTTTCTATGATATCTCATCCCCATTCCGAGACAATGCCAGGTGAAAGCTGGGATGGAGTTCCCACAGACATATTTCCGCATCCTTGTCTGATTGACCAGGTTCATTTTTTTCTACTGACCACGTTGTTGAAAGGTTACCTTCATCCTCCATGTATTTATCAGACAGGCTACAACATGACCATATCTTACATATGTGGTTGAAAGTATTTACGGCTTAAATTTAAGATCCTTAGGCTCTTTGGATATTTGATACAAATTACGAACTGCTTTGTAGGCAAGTTCTCAGGTCTGCCAGTCAAGTGTATTCGTACCGGGTGGATGACTGTGATGAAAAGTTTGTTCTAGTTATGGAGCTGCGTACGCACAAAGAATGAAACAAGAGAATGAAGATCTAATGCTTGTTTTACTACACCTGTTTAGTGGTACTAAGATGGCTGTCCAACTGAGTGAGTCTACACCACAGGTGTATCATCACCTGCAGCATCCTGTATCAGCATTCCATGATGTGCTGGGGAACAGGGACTTAATCCAGAACACTGATGCAGCGTTTGTTGATATGGAAGACTACGCCATCACCTCTCATTTTGTTTGTGAAAATAACTGCTATCGTGCACATTAGAACCAGCTAACTACTTTGAGTCCAAGGAAGAAGTCAAAACCTTTATTATTTGTGAGGAGATGATGTGAGTTTATGATGCTATGTCGTAAAGCGTCTGTGCACACGTTACTGTGTATTTGTCATTCATGGTGTCGAGATTATCAGTGTCACACGTTACTGGTTTTAGGTATAGCATTTTATCTGGTGCCTGGTATAGACTACTGTTTTAGGACCAACGGTGACGCTTACTGTATATTGTTAAAGTATTTCTACTGTAATGACTTCCCAAATTATTCGAGGAAGTAATATAATCAGGAATAGTGTGAACTACAGCAGAAAAATTACACTTTACTTCAAAAGTTTTGAATTTAGATACCGACGACAATTTGAGCTGTAGAAAAACATATTACTGAGATCCTCAGAAAACTAAGTTCAGCAGTACTTGCTCCTGGTATAATTTCCAGATATGAAAGGAAGCAAATCCCATTTCAAGGTGTTACTTATTTCTATTCACAATTTGTCTATGATATAATTCCCTGGAGTAACCTACCACTTAGAATTGGAATTTCAATCGTAGGGTAGATAAAAGTGAGGACAGTGTGTATTCTTTACCCAGAGACACAGTGTAGGTACCGTTATAAGGAGATGCATATGCTGATTGTGCCTTGATAGAACATATATTCGTTAATGAAATTTTATAGACAATGTAACACCCTCTTGAAAGAATGGTAATATCCACAAGAAAAACGCTATACAAGACAATGATCTTCATTACTCGTTTACTAAAAATTTTAGTGCTTAGTATGCATCAAAACAAATTTTAGATACTATCTTAAATCTTTCCTTCTGGAGAAGTTCTTTTTTGTAATACTTGATTTTTAACTAAAATTTTATGGAAACTGTCATGTATAATAGAAAGATTTTTATTTTCCTACCAAATTTAAATGCATTTCATAAATAATGTGTGTTGTGTCAAAACCCATAGCTCTTGGCAGTGTATGTGTCCCCCACCACACATCCTATAGCTGATTTGAATACAATTGAGACGAGCAAAAGATTTCCTGAGGGTCGATCAGCAAGTAAGTATGCATGTCTTCAAAACATTGATGCCTCTGTGTGACCTATCAATCTATAAATGCTCAATAAGTAACCATAAACACAAACACGTCGTGTCTATTCATCCTGCAAGCCGACACAACCAGTATCATTTAGATAAAACTCGTGTAAATAGACTATGGAACACTGAATTAATATCAATTGCAAGTGCAGTATCGAAACAGAAGTCAACAAGTGAAGTCTCGTCTCCAAAATTATGTGGTGTCGTGTCGGAATTGTTTGTGGGTTTCTGAAGCAGATTTCCAAAGCATGAGAGAATACAATCACTCTTAGAAATATTGTAATACACTCCTGGAAATTGAAATAAGAACACCGTGAATTCATTGTCCCAGGAAGGGGAATCTTTATTGACACATTCCTGGGGTCAGATACATCACATGATCACACTGACAGAACCACAGGCACATAGACACAGGCAACAAAGCATGCACAATGTCGGCACTAGTACAGTGTATATCCACCTTTCGCAGCAATCCAGGTTGCTATTCTCCCATGGAGACGATCGTAGAGATGCTGGATGTAGTCCAGTGGAACGGCTTGCCATGCCATTTCCACCTGGCGCCTCAGTTGGACCAGCGTTCGTGCTGGACGTGCAGACCGCGTGAGACGACGCTTCATCCAGTCCCAAACATGCTCAATGGGGGACAGATCCGGAGATCTTGCAGGCCAGGGTAGTTGACTTACACCTTCTAGAGCACGTTGGGTGGTACGGGATACATGCGGACGTGCATGGTCCTGTTGGAACAGCAAGTTCCCTTGCCGGTCTACGAATAGTAGAACGATGGGTTCGATGACGGTTTGGATGTACCGTGCACTATTCAGTGTCCCCTCGACGATCACCAGAGGTGTACGACCAGTGTAGGAGATCACTCCCCACACCATGATGCCGGGTGTTGGCCCTGTGTGCCTCGGTCGTATGCAGTCCTGATTGTGGCGCTCACCTGCACGGCGCCAAACACGCATACGACCATCATTGGCACCAAGGCAGAAGCGACTCTCATCGCTGAAGACGACACGCCTCCATTCGTCCCTCCATTCACGCCTGTCGCGACACCACTGGAGGCGGGCTGCACGATGTTGGGGCGTGAGCGGGAGACGGCCTAACGGTGTGCGGGACCGTAGCCCAGCTTCATGGAGACGGTTGCGAATGGTCCTCGCCGATACCCCAGGAGCAACAGTGTCCCTAATTTGCTGGGAAGTAGCGGTGCGGTCCCCTACGGCACTGCGTAGGATCCTACGGTCTTGGCGTGCATCCGTGCGTCGCTGCGGTCCGGTCCCATGTCGACGGGCACGTGCACCTACCGCCTACCACTGGCGACAACATCGATGTACTGTGGAGACCTCACGCCCCACGTGTTGAGCAATTCGGCGGTACGTCCACCCGGCCTCCCGCATGCCCACTATACGCCCTCGCTCAAAGTCCGTCAACTGCACATACGGTTCACGTCCACGCTGTCGCGGCATGCTACCAGTGTTAAAGACTGCGATGGAGCTCCGTATGCCACGGCAAACTGGCTGACACTGACAGCGGCGGTGCACAAATGCTGCGCAGCTAGCGCCATTCGACTGCCAACACCGCGGTTCCTGGTGTGTCCGCTGTGCCATGCGTGTGATCATTGCTTGTACAGCCCTCCGCAGTGTCCGGAGCAGGTATGGTGGGTTTGACACACCGGTGTCAATGTGTTCTTTTTTCCATTTCCTGGAGTGTGTATTCGCTTTATTAAAATGATTATCGTCGAAATCCTTATGAAAGTCCTTGCGTAATGTCGGGGCAAGTTAAACACCTTAACACTTCACAATTTGCACTGACCAGTCAGAACATTATGACCACCTACCTGATAGCCTGTATGTCTATCTTTGACACGGATAAAAGCGGCTACACGTCGTGGCGTGGAAGCAATGAGGCCGCGGTAGGTAGTTGGAGGGAGCTGACACAGCATCTGCACATGCAAGTCACTTGATTCCCGTAAATTCCGGGGAGGAGGGCGGTGAGTTCTGACGCCACGTGCAGTATCATCCCTGCTGATTATGCTTATCCATTACGCCTATACAGTCTCATTAAGCAAAAACTAAATTTACATCCATATAGACAGATAAGCTACAGTCATGGCGACACATTAAAGTGTGACCCATCTTTTTGTCATAGAACCAGCACCCAGCCTTATGCTAGCAGTAATGACGTAACTTCCTGAAGATGAACCTTTAAAGGTTCGAAACCCGGTTCATGGAATAAAACATAATTATTCAAAATAGTGATTGCAGTTCTGTATAATTTATTTACATCCCAGATGTATTTGACTGGGCTGAGCTCTGGCGTGTTGTTTGTGTGTGCGTGGGGGGGGGGGGGGGGGGGTAGTGGGGGGGGGGAGTGGGGGGAGGGGAGGGAGTCCAGCACATCAATTAGGACTTGGCTCTTTGACACTTTGTTGCTCTAACCTCTGCATCATACTCCTGACCTTGTGACAGGGCGTGTTATCTTGTAGAAAAATGCCCCGGCATTCGGAAACATGGTCTGCAGGCTACGTACGATAGTCTTTGGCCATTATGGTGTCTTGCACGAGTTGCACAGGACCCATGGGTGCCCACGTGAATGTCCCCCACAGTATAATGCAGCCGCCACCAGCTTGTCTCCGTCCTGTAGTACACGAGTCAAGGAGCTGTTTACCTGGAAGACGACGGATTTGCGCTCTCCCATGGGCATGATGAAAACGGGGTTCATCAGACCGTGCAACGTCCTGCCACTGCGCAAATGTCCACTGCTGATGGTCACACGCCTATTTCAGTCGTAGTTGTTGATGTCTTGATGTTAACATTAGTACATGCATGGGTCTTCGGATGCGGAGACGCTTCTTAGGGCTGTTCAGTGCACTGTGTGTTCAGACATACTTGCACGCTGTCCAGCATTAAAGGCTTCAACCACTGTTCGGCGCCTGTCCTATTTTACCAGTCTGCCCAAGCCGCCCAACAACACGACGTCTGGATGTGGTTTCGCCTATCGTACATCCATCCTTTTGGCTGGAGGTCTTGGGGACTACAGCCGTTCACTATTGTAAGAGACCCAACTCGCTTTATTTGTTCATGAGACTCAGAAAATATTAGATACAAGCTCTCAGGTCGATGCCATTTTCCTTGACTTCCGGAAGGCGTTCGACACAGTTCCGCATTGTCGCCTGATAAACAAAGTAAGAGCCTACGGAATAACAGACCAGCTGTGTGGCTGGATTGAAGAGTTTTTAGCAAACAGAACACAGCATGTTGTTCTCAATGGAGAGACGTCTACAGACGTTAAAGTAACCTCTGGCGTGCCACAGGGGAGTGTTATGGGTCCATTGCTTTTCACACTATATATATATATATATATATATATATATATATATATATATATATATATATATATATAACTTAGTAGATAGTGTCGGACGTTCCATGCTGCTTTTCGCGGATGATGCTGTAGTATACAGAGAAGTTGCAGCATTAGGAAATTGCAGCGAAATGCAGAAAGATCTGCAGCGGATAGGCACTTGGTGCAGCGAGTAGCAACTGACCCTTAACATAGATAAATGTAATGTATTGCGAACACATAGAAAGATTTTATGATAGCGGAACAAACACTGGTAGCAGTTACTTCTGTAAAATATCTGGGAGTATGCGTACGGAACGATTTGAAATGGAATGCTCATATACAATTAACTGTTGATAAGGCAGGTGCCAGGATGAGATTTTTTGGGAGAGTCCTTAGACAATGCAGTCCATCAACAAAGGAGGTGACACTCGTTCGACCTATATTTGAGTATTGCTCATCAGTGTGGGATCCTTACCACCTCAGGTTGACAGAGGAGATAGAGAAGATAGAAAGAAGCGCGGCGCGTTTCGTCACAGCGTTATTTGGTAAGCGTGATTACGTGACGAAGATGTTTAGGAAACTCAAGTGGCAGACTCTGCAAGAGAGGTGCTCTGCATCGCGGTGTAGCTTGCTGTCCAGGTTTCGAGAGGGTGCGTTTCTGGATGAGGTATCGAATATATTCCTTCCCCCTACTCATACCTCCCGAGGAGAGCACGAATGTAAAATTAGAGAGGCTCGATCGCACACGGGGACTTCCCGGCAGTCGTTCTTCCCGCGAACCATACGTGACTGGAACAGGAAAGGGAGGTAATGACAAACAATGGCTCTGAGCATTATGCGACTTAACTTCTGAGGTCATCAGTCGCCTAGAACTTACAACTAATTAAACCTAACTAACCTAGGGACATCACACACATCCATGCCCGAGGCAGGATTCGAACCTGCGACCGTAGCGGTCGCTCGGCTCCAGACTGTAGCTCCTAGAACCGCATGGCCACTCTGGCCGGAGGTAATGACAGGGTACGTAAAGTGCCCTCCACCACACACAGTTGGGTGGCTTGCGGAGTATAAATGTAGACGTAGAAAATCTAACGCCTAAAACCGTCCTTATGATCATATTTATTGTGCAGCTACCAGTTTCGGTGCTTCAGTACGCCGTCTTCAGGCCTTAGTTGCGCCACGTATTGAAGACACTCGCCGCAGCGGTCCTCGAAACCCTACAAGTCGTTCAGTTTCCTAAATTCTAGTGCCGGGCCTCCAGGCCATCACAATCTGCCCTCGATCGCGCGCCTTCCACATTCTACCCTCGGGCAGCACACTTACTGATGCTACATCCACCGAGCATGTGTCTGACCAACAGTCATTCCTCGCCATGTGATGCTGCTATCTCCTGGACGCGTTTATACCCATAATACATCGGTGGTCATAATGTTCTGGCTGATCATTGTACGTCTGGCTTGCAGTCAACAGGGTTAAAGGTAAGTCAAGCCTTGAAGTAAGTTGTGTTGCACTGTACTAGTAGGGAACGTTGCGACTGGAACTAAGACGGTACTCGACTGCTGCTAGACTGGAGCTACACAGCTGGGAAAATGCTGTTGTCAGTCGGCCTATTAAACACGTGATAAGGGAACGTGTCGCTCGTGCAGTCGCTGCCGCTGCCTGTGTCTGACAACAGCGGAAACTCTAGAGCCAACCTCTGTAGGAAATTCGGAAATTTGTGGTAAGTTCTATGGGACCAAACTGGTGAGGTCATCGGTCCATACGCTTACACACTACTTAATCTAACTTAAACTAACTTGCACTAATGACAACACACACACACACCTATGCCCAAGGGGGGACTCGAACCTCCGACGGGGGAGCCGGGGCATTTCACACCAGACCACACGGCTACCCCGCGCGGCGCAACCTGTGTACCCGGAACGATTGCCCGTTGCATTGTATTGACAGGCTACAATACAACATTAACCGCTGTACCAACTGGCGTGACGTATCCAAGTACTGCCATGGCGTGTGGTTCTTAATTCTTCAAATTACACCGTAATCGAACAGCAAAACCGGCATCACGTGTGCTGTCCGGGTTGGCCATAAGATAGACTTAGGGTTGAACAGCAGTCACGCAGTGTACGACTTGCGTGTGTATAAAGCAATGACGTTCCCACATTGTGACATGACAAGATTACAAACATTCGTGGTTTAAATTGTTCCGTCCGTATGGTAGCAGCGAAGACGGAATTCCGCTAAATGATGGCACGTTGCTATCATCGTCACTTCTAGTGTGACGCCTCTGGCATACACAGTAGAGCTGAACCTCTACCTGTTGTTAAAACAGTACATTTTGGCCGCGACCATATTTTGATCTCGAGAGTAGTGATCAAATAATCAATATAACAGATAAAAATCTAGCCTGACTGACGAAATTTCCAAGCAAGATCACGCTTCGTATCGCAAGTGAGAGTGGTCAGGAAAGCATACCCAGACCTTACATTATGAATTCTTGGGATATTCACTCCGCGCCACCTCCACCACACATCCTCTTGTTGATTTCAATACATTTGAGAGCAAAATTTTTGTATAAAGTACTAATTTAAATACTTTCTCTTTCTCTGCAATTAATATTACCTATGTTATGTGGACATGTTCTGAGGCATCAAGGGATCACAAATTTAGTATTGGAGGGCAGTGTGGAGGGTAAAAATCGTAGAGGGAGACCAAGAGATGAATACACTAAGCAGATTCAGAAGGATGTAGGTTGCAGTAGGTACTGGGAGATGAAGAAGCTTGCACAGGATAGGGTAGCATGGGGAGCTGCATCAAACCAGTCTCAGGACTGAAGACCACAACAACAACATGTTAAATGGAATACGAAACTTAGTACGTATGTAAGTATTGCACATGTGAATTTTCTGTTGTGTGGATGCTGTGTTCAGAGAGATTAATGTCTGTGTAAATAAGAGTTGAACGACTGAAGAATTGACAGATAGTGAAAAAGGCGTACAAATATGGCGTACTGAACGTGTAAATCAATGTGATTACAGCTGGTCATCTTCTGCAAGCGACTGATTGACGTAAAGGAGTTGATGTGCAAATTTTGAATGACGGAAGAGCGGGCTTCTGCTGAATAACGATGCGGAATGAATCCATACTAAACCACATTTTTTGTGACAGAGTAACACTTTTAATTGCTTTCTTTTCTTTGCAATAAAATATCGCGCTTCTACAACTACACACTAGTGGACAAAACGTAAGGACGAAAGTGATTTTCTCATGATGTGACACTGCCAAACGACATAGCTCGATAAAACGGATCCTACATAGAAAGAACGGCTACACTATAGAACAGAATGTAACTGAAAGAAATACGCAATCAGACGAACAGAAATGACACTTTTATTCATAGGCAGTAATTACACTGAAGTCACCGCAGTTCATGTTGGTTTCCGGGATATTACAAAAGGCGAAACATGGTTGTTAATAGGATGTGTGGTCACCACGGTCGGCCATGCATCCTTTGTAACCCGCTCACATGCAGGCCACATGGTTGGTAAGAAGTTCTCGTGGCAGGGTGTTCCATTCCTTCAGGATCGAGGCTGACATCTGCTGTATAGTCGTTCGTAAAACCAGACGTCCTATAATATATCTCCCCAACGCATTCCACACGGGCATCCTCTCGTTCCTCTACTTGCTCTGTTCAATTATCCCGTATTCTCACCCATATAAATGAAGTCAAGGCCACGTGCATCCCTGAAAAGACTCACGTCACTCAAGACATTAAATGGTCCAACAAAATGACCATTTCGTTCTTGAGTTTGGCATACTTCGGGCACTGAGATCAAATATGACAGAAAATCAATGGTTGTGAGTAAATTGAAACATTAGTGCCACCTGGATATCCTTTCATATGATGCTCGAAATTTATTTGTCTTCTTCAGAAACGCATCTGGACGCAAGCCAGTTTATTGCAGTAAGGAGTCACTAGTTACTTTAATGCATATTCACTAAAAAGAAAGAAAGACTCCACGGCGTCTTAGTTACATCAGCGTATGCAAAGACCGCACCATCACTCACCACCGTTTCCATACGTCGCGGTGTAGGAGAGGATTGTTTACATATACCTTAGGACAAAGAAAATTATTGACAGCAAAGAGAACAAAACAAAGTATCACAGGAGCATAGCAAGAATGAAAACATCGTCCAAAGACTGCCTTCTCTTACGAAAAACAAATTATTGAGAATGACTCTCGCAAACAAAATAACTGGACAGTTTATAAATTTAGCTTAGCTGGTTGTGATTGGGCTCAGACGTTTAAGAAGTTGCAAATATTTTACAGGCCAACCTATCGAGGCTAACCGTTCTGACGGTATACAACATAACCAAAGAAGAAACGCACAGATCTCGCTTGGTATGTAAGCCATTAAATGTAGCACATTACATATCACCATCAGATAGAACTGTACATAGAAACTGTACCGCAAACACCCATACATCAAACCAAAAAGCAACGTATTTCCAGCGCGATATCGACCTTAGACGAGCTATAATCTGAAAGAATTTCGCATCTCAAATAATGGTAGGCGAAGTCATTTGCGTCGAAATAAAAGATCGATTTTTACACACCTGCCACATAAATATAAGAGGAATTCACGAGAGAAAGATATAAATACGAACGATCTCTCTGAATTCGAACAAGAATGATATCAGAGTACACCCCAAATATCCGAATGCTCACTGAGACAGGGGCAGACTTTCGACCCTACTTGGATACATACAGTGCACAGAAATGCTCAAGATACACAGGTGATCATTTTGAGGTCGAATGTGACACAAGCGAAGATAACACTAAATGCGCGAAGTGTATGAGCAACTACACGCTTGCGAAGTGCTCGAAAAGACCATCCGTTCCAACGAACCTAAATCCTACTTAAACATAAAATGTATTGATAACAAAACTGCCAGTATACCAGAAGACACAATATACACGTCTCGGGCATAGGTGTGTGTGTTGTCTTTAGCGTAAATTAGTTAGATTAAGTAGTGTGTAAACCTATGGATCGATGACCTCAGCAGTTTAGTCACATAGGAACTTCCATAGGAATTTCCAGTTTCTTCAGGACAGTCACAACCGCCCTTGTCAATACACTGCCGGAGAGAAAAACGAATTCGAAGCTATGAAAGAAGCATCTAAAAAGCCTTTGCAAAACAATTAGACCTTGTGCTAACTGGCAATAAGCCACACCTGCACATACACTCCACATAGAAATCTATGGTAAAAAATAAACCTGAAGAGCTATCGGAGACACCAAAATGTACTCCACCACAACCATCGCACAAGAAAACCCGACCACTAATCCAGCCACAGCAGACGAGAAGCTAACGAATCAAGAAGTGGAAACATCACTCTGTCCATATTCAAATGCAGATACAGTACAGACAGAGTAACTAAGGAAACATCAACATAAAAGACAAAAGCTACAGGAAAATAAAGGGAGCAGTCCCTAACGAACCATAGAACAGCCATGGGTGAGGGACTTCAGCAAAATATCACTGCTGACTTTGTCAGTACCAACGACTTCAGGGCAAGGCTACTGGTATTAGGACAACTAATCATCAATGAAAAATTAGCCACACTTGGAGTCTTAGAACAAGGGCTATCAGATTTAGACTGATCCTACACATTTACGCCAGCCATGGAGTGGACACAGAGCCAGTATATCATTACTTACCCAAAAGCAAAGTGATAATATTTCACAGAAAAATAATGCATACCATTAGAATAAACTTAGCACCGTAACATACGGACATCCAGGGAATCAGCCTTAAGCTACAAACCCATGCCAACAAAAAACAGCAACTAATAAATATGTATGTACCAAAACAGGAGCAATTACTAATAGAGTTCCTGCATTACGTCATACACCTGGCAGAATTTATAATTATGGATATCATAAGTACGAGACCTGAAACATTTGGAGATTCCAGAAGCGATAAGAGCGGAATTGCCCTAGAAACAATACTAGAAGACAACACAAACTGTAAGGCACCATCCTTCATTAATCATGTAGAAACGTCTACAGCTGATCGCTACGTATGTTCAACCTCATTTTATACTTATCTCAACATACCATGGGCGGGAGTCAGCATCAGTATTGACCACCTTCTCCTAAAAATAGGTACACGTGTACAGGCATCTTCGAAAATCGAAGGAAACAAAAAAGCAATATTTTTAGTCACCGGAAACGTAAATGTAAAGAAGTACCAAATGACCAACGTGCAACATCTAAAAATATTCTGCAAGCCCAAGAAATAGCAAACGTAGAAAAAGTAGAAAAATACGATGAAAAAATTATCCAAGCAATATCAACAGCGGCATCCGAAAACGCTGTAGTAAAAACAACAAAACCTCATGTATAAAGAATCCCGCAAAGAATATTAAACATAGAAAAGAAAAAGATGAATTTGCAACCGCTTAAAAGTAACCACCGTCGCGAATTCGTAAGGAAATGGGGGACCATCTCAACAACTTAGGTAAGTTACGTCCAAGAGAATAACGAGATGAAAACAACAATGGTCATTAGCGCCCAGACTAAGTTAGGAATGCACCGCGAGGCACAAGGTTAAAACAGCAACTAAAAGAGACAATACTATAAAAGACATATTAACAGGCATAGGATTAAAAAAACAGTATAATCAAATGTCCCTAGACAGATTTGTCAAGTGGATAAAACGAAGAACGCGAGCAGCAGCTCTTGGGTCATCCGCAAAAATGGCATCCAGAGTACATGGCAGGCCAAGTTCAACGCGCAGTGTATTAAAATTCGGACAGGACGTTAAAACGTGGCGTACCGTCAGCAATTGCCCACATGGGCAGAACGGCGCCAGCGCAGCCGTCAGCAGATGGCGATGGCTGAACCGGCAGTGTCCAATTCGTAACCGGGCCAAAAAGACTTCCTCCCGCCGAGAAGGGCGTGAAGAGGTCTTCCAAGACGTGGGAAGAGGTTTCAAGGCCCGAAGCTTGTTTATCCGTAAGTGTAGCCCAATCGGCATACCACGGCGATAAAATGCGCTGACAAATGACCCTGCTACAATCTGATGAAGGGACACAACAAGAAGCTTTCCGACGCTGGAGGACCGCAGCCTTGGCCGCGGCATCTGCAGCTTCGTTCAGAGGGATACCGACATGTCCAGGAACCCACAAAGGTACCCGGAGAACCATCGTCCGCCAGCTGCTGAAGAGAGCGTTGGATTCGGTGCACGAAAGGGTGAACCGGATATGGGTCACTGAAACTCTGGATGGCGCTCAGGGAATCAGAGCAGATGACATAAGCAGAATGTCGGTGGTGGCAGATGCCCTGGTAGAGGGCAAATAGCTCAGTTGTAAAGAACGAACAATGGCCAAGGAGCCGGTATTTGAAACTGTGTGCCCCAACAATAAAAGAACACCCGACTACGTCATTGGTCTTAGAGCCAAATGTATAATGAACTTCGAACGAAGTTCGACAAAACGGGAGCGGTATACCGAAGCTGGGGTAACCTCCTTTGGGAGCGACCTGAGGTCAAGGTGAACGCGAACCTGAGCCTGGAGCCAAGGTGGAGTTTGGCTCTCGCTCACTCGAAAGGTGCCAGGGAGTGAAAAATCAAGGTGCTGAAGGAGGCGACGAAAGCGAACTCCAGGGGGTAGCAGGGCAGAGACATACAACCCGTATTGACGGTCGAGAGAGTCGTCAAAAAAGGAACGATACGATGGGTGGTTGGGCATTGACAATAGCCGACAGGCGTAACGACAAAGCAGTATATCGCGCCGGTAGGTGAGTGGCAATTCACCGGCTTCAGCATGAAGACTCTCGACGGGACTAGTATAGAACGTTCCGATCGAAAGACGTAAACCCCGATGTTGTATAGAGTTGAGGCAGCGTAAGATGGACGGCCGTGCAGAGGAGCTCCCATAATCCAGGTTTGAGCAGACGAGCGACCGATATAGGTGAAGTAGAACGGTTCGATCCTCTCCCCACGACATACCGCTGAGAACACGGAAGACATTCAGAGAACGGGTACAACGGGCAGCCAAATATGACACATGTGGAGACCAGCTAAGTTTCCTGTCAAATGTAAGACCTAAAAATTTGGTTGTCTCCACGAATGGGAGAGCAACAGCATCGAGTCGTAATGAGGTCGGAGAAACACTTTGTAGCGCCAGAAGTTAATACAGACGGTCTTCTCGGTAGAAAAACGGAAGCCATTGGCGACACTCCAGGAGTAAAGGTCAAGACAACGCTGAAGACAACGCTCCAGGAAACATGTGCAATGCGCGCTGCAACAGATGGTAAAATCGTCCACAAAAAGGGAGCCTGATACATGAGCTGGGAGGCAATCCATTAATGGTTGATCGCTATGGCGAAGACAGGGACGCTCAAAACTGAGCCCTGTGGCACCCCATTCTCCTGGCGAAAGGCGTCGGGCAGGACAGAATCCACACGTAACCTGAACTGTCGATCCATTAAAAAGGCACGAATAAAAAGAGGGAGGCGACCGCGAAGGCCCCATGTATGCATGGTGCAGAGAATGCCCACCCTCCAACAGGTGTCGTAAGCCTTCTCCAAATCAAAGAACACAGCAGCGGTCGGGCGCTTCATAATGGAGGTCGACAAGGTAACCAGATGTTCAACAGCAAAGCGGCGCCTAAGAAATCCACATTGTACATTGGCAAGTAGGCGTCGAGATTCGAGCAGCCAAACCAAGCGAGAGTTAACCATTCGCTCCATCACCTTACAGACATAGCTGGTAAGCGAGATGGGTCGATAACTGGAAGGCAAGTGCTTGTCCTGCCCAGGCTTAGGAATAGACCCGCGCCAGCATGTGGGAACATGACCCAGATGCGATTATAAGTACGAAGAAGAAAACCTTTACCCGCAGGAGAAAGGTTCATCAGCATCTCAATATGAATAGAATCAGGCCCTGGAGCGGAGGACCGTGACTGGGCAAGTGCATTTTCGCGTTTCCGCATGGTGAATGGGTCATTATAACTTTCACGATTCGAAGAGCGAAAGTTAGGTGGCCTTACCTCCTCTGCCTGCTTTCGGGGGAGGAAGGCCGGGTGGTAATGAGTGGAGCTCGAAACCTCTGCGAAAAAGCGGCCGAAGGCATTGGAGACATTCTCAGGGGCCACAAGGACGTCATTCGCGACCGTCAAGCCAGAAACTAGTGAATGGACCTTATTACGAGATAGCCGGCGCATGCTACCCCAGACAACAGAAGAAGGAGTAAAACTGTTGAAGGTGCCTGTGAAAGCAGCCCAGCTGGCTTTCTTGCTTTCTTTAATAACACGACGACACTGCGCACGTAATCGTTTATAATTGATACAATTCGCCATCTTAGGGTGGCGTTTAAATGTGCGTAAAGCACGTCGACGAGCACGTAAAGCGTCACTACATGCTGCGGTCCACCAGAAGAGAAGAGCCCCCAGTCTGCTTTGGAGATGTTCCAACTAGTTGAGCACGGAGAGGGGATATGATGCAGGAGATGGATAACACAATGGAAGTGGTCGCTCGAATACGTATCAGAAAGTGCGTACCACTCACTCAAACCGGCGTGCAAGTTGGGTAGTACATATAGAGAGGTGTAAAGAAAAGCAGGGGCGCCAGTGTTGAGGCAGACAAGATTGAGGTGGTAGAAAAGGTCTGCTAACAGGGAGCCTCTTGGACAGGATGCTGGAGAGCCTCAAAGGGGATGGTGGGCATTGAAATCTCCAGTTAACAAAATTGTTGCAGATAGCTGAGCCATAATTTGCATCATGTCTGCTCTGGTAACGACAGACGATGATGGAGTGTAAACGGTACAAATGGAAAATGTAAAAGTGGGGAGAGTAATTCGGACGTCAACTGCCTGCAGGTCGGTGTGCAATGTGATGGGATCGTAGTAAATATCATCCTGGACTAGCAACATAACCCCTCCATGAGCCGGAATACCTGCCTAAGTCAAAACGCACATAGTGTGCAAAGTGAATTTGATCGCATGGGCATAGCTTCGTTTCCTGGAGAGCTACGACGAGCGGACAGTGCAAGCGTAGCAGCAACTTTAAGTCCGCTGGGTTGGAGCAAATGCTGCGAATATTCCAATGAAGTGCCATCGTGAGAAGAAAAAGAAAAAGGAGAAGCAAGATGAGCTCACCTCGAAGGCTGCTGAGGGCCTGCGAGCACTGCAGCCGCTATCAATAGGCGGAGAGTCATCGTCCACTAGTTCAATATGTTCGTCGACCATCTTGTTAAGGTGGCCGGGAGAGGGGAGCGTCCTCCGCTGGTGAACGGCCAGATGTTCGGCTACCAGCGGTGCGGCCAGACGAAACGGATGACGGCCTGGGGCGGCAACCGCTGGGTGGCGCAGGAGAAGAAACGCGCCGTGGCGGAGTAGGAGAACTTTGCTTCCTATGAGCCTTCTTGGAAGGTCGTTTAGTGGAAGTACTGGTCGGTGGCTGGGAGTTCGAGGTACGTAGGAAGTCTGCATGGGACGGTTCCTTCTTGAAGGACCGTGCATCTGACTTCTGGATCTTTGTCTTGGCAGAAGCTGATGAAGGTGCTTGTGTCTTAGGGGTGACAGGAGGAGGAGGAGACGTTGACCGGGAGATCTTAGCACTGGCCGAATGGACGACCGTAGTGCTGTAGTGCTAAAGGTCAGATCGCATGTCTGAGTCGCCACCTCCCTGGTAGTCCGAGGAGAGGAGAAGACAATACTGTATTTCCCCGCTAGGAGCAGCGTGGGCTTCCTACTAGCAAATAGCTTGTGAGCAGCTGAGGTGGACACTTTCTCTTTGGCCTGAATTTCCTGTATATAGCGTTCATCCTTGTAGATGGGACAGTCGCGGGAGGACGCTGCATTGTCACCCTGACAGTTCATGCAACGAGGAGACGGAGGTGGACAGTCACCCTCAAGGGCGTCCCTGCCACAAGTGACACATTTAGCCGCATTAGAACAAGACTGGCGAGTGTGATTAAAACGCTGACACTGGTAGCAGCGCTTAGGTGTCAGGACATAGGCGCGAACAGAAACAACCTCGTAGCCTGCTTTGATACCCAACGGCAGCTGAACACTATCAAAGGTCAAGAAAAGTGTCTGGGTTGGTACAAGGTCATTTTTGACCTTTTGCATAACCCTATGGACATCCGTCACACCCTGCTCAGCGAGGAAAGACTGAATCTCCTCGTCAGTCAATCCGTCGAGTGATCCACACCACGCGACGAATTCAAAGTGCCGTGAGCCTTCACCCGGACAGGGGACGTGTACAGGAGTGTGGCCTGAAGCACTTTTTGTGCCTGAAAGGCGCTCTCAGTTTCTAATAACAAGGTACCGTTACGCATCCTGGTACAAGACTTGACAGATCCGGCTATGGCATCTACGCCCTTCTGGATAACGAAAGGGTTGACAGATGAAAAATCCTTTCCGTCCTCAGATCGAGAAACTTTAGGGCAGGCGGTAGTACTTTTCTCACTGGTGGCTGGTCAAGTTTCCGTTTTTGGGCAGAAGTCGAAAGAGAATAAGAAGAGAAATTCATTGCGGAGGAATCCCCCATGATTGCCACCATCTCCGATGGCGCGCTCCTTCCTTGTGGGGACCCTATCAAAAGGCACTCCCGCCTTAGGTGAATGTTCACACCTCAGGTCACACCTCCCAAGAAACGGATGGAGGGACCAATCGGCATGGTCGGAAGGTGTCAGCTCAGGCAATCACCCCTCCCTGGGCCTGGCCTTTACCAGGGGGTACATGCGTGCTTTACTTGTCTACTCGGGGCGGGGAGTTACGCGTTACCCTGTCACCGGCTACACGTGCGAAAGCGTGGGTCGGCCTTCAGGCAAGCACAGGGAGGAAAGAAGAAGAGTGAAAAAAGGGAGAGAGGGAGAAAGAGGACAGACTAACGCTGAGGCGGAGACCAGAGGGTGGACAAGAAGGCAAGGAGAAGAAGGCAAGAAGAAGGAGGCAAGGAGAAGAAGGTAAGGTAAAAAGTAAGGAAGACAGTGAGAGGGAGAAGGACCAAGAAAGGAACCAAACAAAGGAAGGAAGAAACCAGAATAAGTGAAAAACCAAAATGACCACAAATATAAGTCGTGGAACCGTCCGTCTCCTGACGCAGGCGCAAACTACCCCCTTGAGGGGGGGGGGGGGGGGGAGACTCCTTTTAGCAGCCTGTTATGACAGGAAGGAATACCTCGGGCCTATTCTAACCCCTGGACCCGCAGGGGGGCAGATCAGTAGGTGGTGGCACACATTCACAAAAGTTACTGGACTCCAGCGTAAAGTCGGTCCTCCTCTATATCATCAAGAAAACATAGTACCAGAAGACGAAGGTCGTGAAAATGTTCACAACCACCAAAAATGCTCGAATCGCAGCTGAAATCACGAATAAATAGTGAACTAAGAATAGTATAGCACTCATCACCTCTACTCTCGCAGAGTTGTTAGAATCATACGTAATTCTTAGACAGAAATGACAAACTCTTATATTACCCGAACACTGAGAACTAGTTTATCAAACACGTGACGAATGAGTGAATAAACTGTCCACGGAAAAAAATTACTGTAAGTGCATGTGTCAAGGTTCTGCAACCATTTTTAAGTGTGATGCAACTGATGAAGTTCTTCAGAAAATCTTGGTAAACAATCTCAGGTCGATCTACACTTTATCTGAGATTAGGCCTCCTGTTCTCGAACAGCGCGATAGCCGGCCGTAAGAAGGAAACTGGGCGGATAACGAGCTTCAGACTTCATTTCTTTTACAGCTGTACTTGAAACAGTTTTTGCCACCTCACAGGAGTAATGAAAGAAAGATATTTGCAGCAGGGAAAATTTCAAATTCGAGATAGTATTTTCATGAGCATTAATGTTAAGCTGAGTGCGTGGGAATGGTCTAACTGCGTGCTCGGTGACAATAAAAGCGGTGGTGGTGGTGCTTAGTGTTTAACGTCCCGTCGACAACGGGGTCATTAGAGACGGAGCGCAAGCTCGGGTTAGGGAAGGATTGGGAAGGAAATCGGCCGTGCCCTTTCAAAGGAACCATCCCGGCATTTGCCTGAAACGATTTAGGGAAATCACGGAAAACCTAAATCAGGATGGCTGGAGACGGGATTGAACCGTCGAACAACAAAAGCAGAAAATTAAATGTGCAGCTCGATCGTCTTTTCAAAATTACGTAGGACGAAAAAGAAAATATTACTATTGCGTCCTATTTACGCAGTTCATGTGGTGCTTGTGATCATATTCTTATGTCCTCTTTAAAGCGGTTTTTTTTTTTTTTTTGACAGTTTGCGCCACTGCACAGAAGAGCTCGAACAGTCTACATATAGATCACTAACAGCATTGTTTCAGAAAAACATATATGTAACACAACACAAAGACTTATTTTTCACGTATCACCAGAGACTCTGGTGTGGAGACAGCTTAGCACACTTTCTGTGTCGCTTATTATTGCATTTATCTGTGTTAAATTAGATCCTGCCTCCATGGTATACAGAAACTCTCAACCGATTCACATTTTACTAGGGATTCTCCCCGGCTTGGCACGTGTGTTATTCATTATCTACGACTTGACTACTCATTTATATACACAAACTTTCATCGCGAATGTGTCAGTGTATTAGTGAGAATGGTATCATAAGCCCTCTGTTGTTCCGGATATTAGCCGTCACATAAATACAGAAAAATGCAGCGGGAGACTTTATGATATGAATATGCATAGGTATACATTGCCTGACAAAAAGCGAAGCACACGAAGCTATGATCGGAAGTCAATGTAGCTTCGTACACGTGCACAACAGCCGCAGGTATGTAAATGATGACAGTTGCCGTTCTCTGTGACAGGTAGAACGCCAACTGTCATCGTTTATGAGGAGCGTTAATAGCGTCAGATAATGAAATGAAATGTCGTGTGCCGAGGGCCTCCCGTCGGGTAGACCGTTCGCCTGGTGCAAGTCTTTCGATTTGACGCCACTTCAGCGACTTGTGCGTCGATGAGATGAAATGATGATGATCAAGACAACACAACACCCAGTCCCTAAGCGGAGAAAATCTCCGACCCAGCCGGGAATCGAACCCGGGCCCTTTGGATTGACAGTCTGTCGCGCTGACCATTCAGCTACCAGAGGCGGACAGCGTCAGATGTTGAGTGATCACTATGAACGATACGGAGACGTGAGTCAGCGTTATCAGCACCTGACAGACTTTGAAAATGTCCTCAGTGGGAGACGAGGGGGGGGGGGGGGGGGGGGGGTATTTGAACGGCCGTTCAAATAACGCAGATTTGCGGAGCATTCAGACGTGACAGTGGCCTGATGGTGAACTACATAGAAACGGGAGGTAGGCGTGCTCTTCGATCGACCAGATCTGACCACCATTCAAGAGACGATAACCCTCACATCTGTACCTCCCATCCTTGATGGACTCTGTGCAACATTATGTGTCCTCCTCCGCAATTGGTCGGACTATCGAATTACCGTCCCACGTGCATGCAGCCGTTAACTACACAACACAAACGATATTGTTTGGATAGCACTGTGAACGGGAGGCGTGGAATTCTGATGAACGGCGTCGCATTGTGTTCAACCATGAGTCTCTCTGTTCTACACTTCCCCAGATAACTGTCGCCGGAGAATATCGTGCTGACGTGGGGAGACTGCCCATTCTTGCAATGTTTTGGAGAGACATAGCAGTGTTACTCCTGCCGCCATGATGTGGGGAGCAAGCAGGATGACTTACGACAGAGGCTTAAGCACACCGATATAGCGTGGACATTTCTGTGCCCTCATGTGTTACCCCGCATAGGGCAGTATTGTGGAAGACAATGACCGTACACACATGCTACGTGTCTCTATGGAATGTCTTGCGTGATGTTTAGGTACTCTTATGGCCATCCAGATTCCCAGTTTTAGCCCCATTAGAACATGAGTGTGGTGACCCCGAACCTCCATGCTGTCCCAGCGCCATCAACCACGATATCACGAAGAGGTTACAACAGATGTGGGCCAGCTCACCTCAAGGAAAGGATACAAATGCTGTATGGCACACTCCTCAACCGAATCAGTGCGTACAATCGGGCCGCAGTGGGTGTAACATCGTACAGATAAGTGGGCCCTTACGGTCATGTTCTTTGTAAATGTTTCTCGATATTGTAATCAGCGAAATAATATCACATACCCTCTCAGTCCGTAAAGTTCCCTTCCTCCTACGTGCTTCATTTCTCTTGTCAGACAGTGTGCAATTCACATTACATGAAAAGTAGGCGATACCAGGCCTTCCAGTTACATAGCAAAGAAGCGACATGCATGAATGACTGCACAGAATGAATCTTCTTCTGAGTTCATCTCAAATGCTTGTCGGTTTGTTAAGCATAACTTTTCGCGACTGCTATACTTCCTGACTGCCCATCATCGTAGATGATAGACGACCGATAAATTAACGGAAATAATCTGAGCAGCAAGTTGAACATGACTTGTTCAACTTGCTAATCAGATTATTTCCGTTAATTTGACAAGTTAAAGAACAGGTGCGTTACGTGGAGAGAGGCCTTGTATAAATCACTGATAAAGTGCACTTACTATAAATATATATGTATGTATGTATGAATGAATGAACATATGCTCTACATCTTCCCATTGGACCGATTTCGACAAAACGTGGTGCACATATCATTTACTTTTCTTTCGACTTAGGTCTTTCATTGCTGTGTCAAATTGTTCTCGCAGTATAATATCTACTATCTCATCTTCATGTGCATCCTCTTCCTTTCAAAAATATTGCATTCATCTTCCTTATACAGCCCCTCCATATACTCTTTCCACCTTTCAGGTTTCGCTTGTTTACGTATTACCGATTTCCCATCTGAGATATTGATATTCATACCACTCCTTCTCTTTTCTCCAAAAAGACCTCTTTAATTTTCCTGCAGACAGTATCTGTCTATCCATTAGCGGTACATCTCTCTAAATGCTTACATTTGTTCTCCAGCCCTCCTGCTTAGTCATTTTGTACTATCTGTGAATCTCATTTTTAGACGTTTGTATTCCCTTTCGTCTGCATAATTTGCTGCATTCTTATATTTTCTCCTTTCATCTGTGAAATGCAATATATCCTGTGTAATCCAAGAATTTCTAGTAGGCCTTCTATTTCTACCTATTTGGGCGTCTGCTGTCTTTACTGTTTCATCTCTGAAAGCTACACATTCGTCTTTTCCTTTTTCCGTTGTTGTAGTCAATCGTTACTTAATGACACTATGAAGCTGTCAACAACCTCTGGTTCTTTGGTCCCGTCTGAAATCTACCGGTATATCCAGGTCTCTTCCACCTATACAACCTTGTTTCATGATCCTCAAACCATATTTGGCGATAATTAAATCATTCTCTGCGCACAATTCTATCATTCTACCAGGCGACATCCTCTTTAATTCCTTTCCGCCAGTCCACATTCACTATTCTTCCTTCTCTCCCTTTTCGTACAAACGCATTCCTGTCCCCTATCACAATTACATTTTCGTCTCCTTTGACCACCTGAACTATTCCTTCTTTCTCATGATACATTTCTTCAATCTCTTCATCATCTGCGGAGCAAGGTGGCATATGAACTTGTACTATTGTGGTCTCGGTTCTAGGCGCTTCAGTCCGGAACCGCACTGCTGCTACAGTCGCATGTTCGAACCCTGCCTCGGGCGTGGATGTGTGTGATGTCCTTAGGTTAGTTAGGTTTAAGTAGTTCTAAGTCTAGGGCACTGATGACCTCAGATGTTAAGTCCCATAGTGCTTAGAGCCTTTTGAACCATTTTTATTGTGGTCAGTATGGGCTTCGCGTTTATCTTGGCTACGATAATACATTCATTGTTCATAGTAACTTACCCGCATTCCTATTTTCATTTTCATTATTAGGTCTGTTCCTGCATTACCCCTGCAGTCCCTACTGCTACCGAAAGTCACTATATTTGCCTTCAACTTATCTATTTCCCAGTTTGAATTTTCTAACCCACGAGTCTGACTAATGGTTCTAACATTCCACACTTCTACCTGTAGAAGGCGAGTTTTGTTTCTTCCGACGAGGTCATGCTCTTTAGTAGTCCCCACCTGGAGACCCGAATGGGTGACTATATTGCCTCCGGAATATTTTAACTAGAAGGGTGCCACCATTGTTTAACTATAGAGTAGAGCTGCATGCCCATGCGTAAAAATACAGCTGTAATTTTCTCGTGCTTCCAGCCGTTTGCAGTACCTGCACAGCGAGACCATGTTGGCTGATCTCACAAGGCCAGATCATTCAATCATCCAGATTATAACCCCCGCAACTGAACGAATTGGTGCCCCCTTCAGGAACCACGCTTTTGTCTTGGTTTTCTACAGACAACACTCCGTTGGCGTTTCACTTATGACAGAGCTACATGTATCTTTGAGGCATGCAAGCCGCTGCCGCATATCAAGGGTCATAGTTCGTAGGAGGGTGGGGGAGGGGGGGGGGGGAGCGGTCAAATTTGAGCTGCAAGAAAACGATCCTACAGGGATTCAGAGTGAGGAGGAGGAGATGGACAGAGGAGGAAGGAGCATGTGGACAGAGAGGAGAGGAGCAGAAGGAGAGAGAGAGGTGGGTGTAGCAGATGGACAGAGAGAGAATCAGGAGGAAATAGAGAGTATGGCGTGTTGGCAGTGTATACAGAGAGGCGGCAGAAGGAGATGGTGAAACGAGTGGTGGAGGGGATGAATAGAGGGGGAAAAGACTAAGAAAAATGAAATAAATTTACACAAGAGCAACGCCGGGTACTCAGTTAGTAACAACATAAAAACATGCCAGATGACAGGGAAACGTTGATGACTACCATCAGTGCGGAATTAGCGCGGCAGGTGGCCACACACTCACACTTGTCGGAGGAGATGAGGAGGCGTCCACTGATCTCGTCATAGCGCACCTCGAGGTCAGCCGCTGCTGTTGACGCCAGCGTCCCAAGCACCAGAACCACCACCAGCGGCAATGGTGTCGCCCACGTAGCTGCAACACAGACGTCCTGGAATTGCTGATTTGCATGTAGTCTCGTTCAGTGTAAGCGCTTATCAGTTACGTACCACAGCATACTTTTAATATAGAAGTACTAATAAAAATATTTGAATACGTAAGGATAAAGTTACTAACTATAATAAACTTTTAATTTCTACTACTCTCCCCACGATAGAATCTACGTTTATTTACTGAACCTTTAGACCTATTGCCTATATTTATACAATAGGTCCCATTTACAAAAAAATTGATGTATTAATTGGTAACCATTTACGTCAGAATTACAAGTTTATTCCAAAAAACTGCTCTCCGTACACATAAGCAGGTTTCGTACGAATGTATATTCGAACTGCTGTGTAGTGAAGTAATAAATCCGCCATGCTATACGATCAGGCTAGTGCAACAAAGATTTCTCCAAAAGAAACGAAATTAAAACAAAATTGATTATCTTCTTCTATGGCTTACTGCGAAAATGCAATGCGGTAAGGCTTAGAAAATCCACGACCAATTCATTAGGAATTCCATCACAACATCACGTTCCTAATTTCATTAATGTGCTGCTAGTGTCAGTGCAATAGAAGTTCACTATGTCACTCAGCAGCATCGTTCAATAATTATAGAGTGGAAGTCTTTTATCGACTTATCGTCTTTCGGCTGATCAGCTACTTTCTAAAGTCGTGATCTAAGCATTTTACTCTGCATTCGTAATAATGGATGATCGAAACAGCCGTCGTGTGGAGCTGATCGACAACGTTCGGAGCTAAAATATGCAACTACACTCCTGGAAATGGAAAAAAGAACACATTGACACCGGTGTGTCAGACCCACCATACTTGCTCCGGACACTGCGAGAGGGCTGTACAAGCAATGATCACACGCACGGCACAGCGGACACACCAGGAACCGCGGTGTTGGCCGTCGAATGGCGCTAGCTGCGTAGCATTTGTGCACCGCCGCCGTCAGTGTCAGCCATTTTGACGTGGCATACGGAGCTCCATCGCAGTCTTTAACACTGGTAGCATGCCGCGACAGCGTGGACGTGAACCGTATGTGCAGTTGACGGACTTTGAGCGAGGGCGTATAGTGGGCATGCGGGAGGCCGGGTGGACGTACCGCGGAATTGCTCAACACGTGGGGCGTGAGGTCTCCACAGTACATCGATGTTGTCGCCAGTGGTCGGCGGACAGTACACGTGCCCGTCGACCTGGGACCGGACCGCAGCGACGCACGGATGCACGCCAAGACCGTAGGATCCTACGCAGTGCCGTAGGGGACCGCACCGCCACTTCGCAGCAAATTAGGGACACTGTTGCTCCTGGGGTATCGGCGAGGACCATTCGCAACCGTCTCCATGAAGCTGGGCTACGGTCCCGCACACCGTTAGGCCGTCTTCCGCTCACGCCCCAACATCGTGCAGCCCGCCTCCAGTGGTGTCGCGACAGGCGTGAATGGAGGGACGAATGGAGACGTGTCGTCTTCAGCGATGAGAGTCGCTTCTGCCTTGGTGCCAATGATGGTCGTATGCGTGTTTGGCGCCGTGCAGGTGAGCGCCACAATCAGGACTGCATACGACCGAGGCACACAGGGCCAACACCCGGCATCATGATGTGGAGAGCGATCTCCTACACTGGCCGTACACCTCTGGTGATCGTCGAGGGGACACTGAATAGTGCACGGTACATCCAAACCGTCATCGAACCCATCGTTCTACCATTCCTAGACCGGCAAGGGAACTTGCTGTTCCAACAGGACCATGCACGTCCGCATGTATCCCGTGCCACCCAACGTGCTCTAGAAGGTGTAAGTCAACTACCCTGGCCAGCAAGATCTCCGGATCTGTCCCCCATTGAGCATGTTTGGGACTGGATGAAGCGTCGTCTCACGCGGTCTGCACGTCCAGCACGAACGCTGGTCCAACTGAGGCGCCAGGTGGAAATGGCATGGCAAGCTGTTCCACAGGACTACATCCAGCATCTCTACGATCGTCTCCTTGGGAGAATAGCAGCCTGCATTGCTGCGAAAGGTGGATATACACTGTACTAGTGCCGACATTGTGCATGCTCTGTTGCCTGTGTCTATGTGCCTGTGGTTCTGTCAGTGTGATCATGTGATGTATCTGACCCCAGGAATGTGTCAATAAAGATTCCCCTTCCTGGGACAATGAATTCACGGTGTTCTTATTTCAATTTCCAGGAGTGTATAATTACTCAACGTATCTCTTACTGTGGTGATTGTACAGTACGTAAAAGGAATGATTGTTGTCGATAGTTCGCGCGGCTACGCAACAGTGGTGCAGAATGTAGATTAAGGCACCCCGCGTTACAGTTGCACTGAAAAGCGTCACTCACGTCGCTGGCAGACCCTGGTTTCGAGAAGATGTACACTGAGGTAACGAAATTCGTGCGATAGCTGTATGCAAGTGTAAAAGTGACAGTAGTATTGAGTACCAAGGTATAAAGGGGTGGTGTATTGAGACGCAGCTGTCATTTGCACTCAAGTGATCCATGTGAAAAGGATTCCGACTTGATTATGATCGCACGAAAGGAATTAACAGACTTTGAACGTGGAGTGGTAGTTGTAGCTTGACGCATGGGACATTCCATCTCAGAAATCTTAAGGGAATTCAATATTCCGAAATCCACAGTGCCAAGAGAGTACCGACAATACAAAAATTCAGGCATTACGTGTCACTACGAACAACGTAAGGTCGACTGCCTTCACTTAAAGCCTGAGAGCAGCAGCGTTCGTGTATAGTTGTCATTTCTAGCAGACAAGCAACACTGTGCTGAACGCAGGAATCAGTGTGGCGCATACGATGAATGTATCCGTTAGGACAATGTGGCGCAGCAGGCACCAGATGAAAGTGCTTTTGCTAACAGTACGACATCACCTGCTGCGCTTCTCCTGGGTTCGTGACAATACCGTTTGGACCCCAGACGAATGGAAAACCGTGACCAGGTCTTCTGAGCCAGTTGGTGAGAGCTAATGGTAGGATTCGGGTGTGCCGCAGACCACAAGGACCCTTCCACTCAGGTTGTCAACAAAGAACTCCCCAACCTGACAGTGGCAATGGCTTCATAACCTGTGGGCTGTGTTTACATGGAATTGACTGCGTCCTCTGGCCTTCGATTACTTGGAGACCATTTGCAGCCATTCGTGGACGTCATGTTTCCAAACAACGATGGAATTTTTAAGGATGGCAATGAGTCATGTCACTGAGCCACAGATGTTCGTGACTGGTTTGAAGAACATTCTGGAAAAATTCGATCGATTTCAAGAAAATGAAATACCTACAGCCGTCTATTATGATGTCAATTATTGTATAACCACCAGTTTCGGCGCTTCAGTGCACCATCTTCTGGCCTTAGTCTCTCCACCCACCAACTGTCAATTCTGTGAGTAGACAGTTGGTGGGTGGAGAGACAACGTCACAGTCACAGATAGTCTGCGTAAATCAGTCATGTTGGCCACTGATGCATCGTATACATGGATCGTGATAATTCCTTCAGCATCAGCTAAGGCCTGAAGGAGGTGCATTGAAGCGGTGAAACTGGTATCTGCACAATAAATGACGCCATGAGGACGACCGTAGGTGTTTCATTTTCCTACAATAGTGAACGGCCGCAGTCTCCCGGACCTCCAGTCACGAGGATGTATACAAAGTAATTCGAGCGAATGGTTTGGTCACACAGATCGCCGACATGAATCCCATCGAACATTTATGGGACATAATCGACAGGTCAGTTCGTGCAAAAATCCTGCGCCGGCAACACTTTTGCAATTGTGGGCGGCGTAGGAGCAGCATGGATAAATATTCCTACAGGGTACTTCCAACGGCTTGTTGAGTCCATGCCACGTCGAGTTGCTGCGCAGCTGCGCAGCGTATGTAAAATGGGTGTCCGAAACGATGTTAGGAGGTATCCCATGACTTTTGTCGCCTCAGTGTATAATTAAATTATTCTCATAGTCTTTCACAATGCCGTTGCTTTTGGTTGCATCTCTGGTGACGCTTACTGCTACGGTCGCAGGTTCGAATCCTGCCTCGGGCATGGATGTGTGTGATGTCCTTAGGTTAGTTAGGTTTAAGTAGTTCTAAGTACTAGGGGACTAATGACCACAGCATTTGAGTCCCATAGTGCTCAGAGCCATATGAACCAATCTGGTGACGCTTACAGTGGAGTTCACAATTTTCTTCCAGGTCTCCCTAGTCGTTTGACTGAGAGCTTTCGCAAAGAAATTCTCAACTTCGGAGGCGGTGAATTTAGCAGTAAGGTATTTTTTTTATTTGTAGCTATACACATTTAGTAGCAGTATCAATGTGACTGAGACGATGGTCCAGCGTATGGGAAGATCGGGTATTCAGATCCTTGCACGACGAGCCCAGTTTAGGTTTTCCGCTGTTTCTCTGCGTCACTTCAGGAAACGTGGGGGGTTCTTCCATGAGAGCCTGAAGCGCATTCTTCGCCAGCTAACGAAGCGAAACTAATCTAAAAAACAATGAAGCAATCGTCACAGTGGAGGAAAGTGTAAATAGTGGATACACAGAATAAACGACTCTGAAGGATAAAACAGAAAGAAATTATTTCTGCGGGCAGTTTCTAAACCCACTACATCACTGATGGATCTGCAACAAAACCTGTACTCTCTGCTGAAATTTGACTGTTTCGATTACCTTAAATTGCTCTTCTTCCTTCGTTTATGTTAATCCGAACCAGTGGCGTTCTCTAGCCAGAATATTTTATGAAGTAAGCGAACGTTAAAAAAAGGCTGTGCAGTAGATTTGGTGCTCACTCAGTTCGATATTCCCATCATTAAGATCTAGTATCGTATTAGAATACCAACATACAAATACACACATCTTTTACATTTTGTTCACTTGCTCTTCTCACCTGTCCACATCGCAGCGCAGCGAGGTAATCGTGCACACTTTTGCCGCACTGTCCACTCTCAGACGTTACGCCGTGCGTTTATACCGTAAGAACTTATCAGCCTGAGTATAACGAGTCATATCAGGTCGTTGATCGACAGATTAAATCAAAATGTTGAGCCACTTGATTCAATCTCTGCTTGCTGTTGGAGAAATTATAAAAACACTTATCTTAACCACACGGTTTCCGACATACGACACATTCACCTTGACTCACCTTGTAGAGAACCGTAAATTACTTGAAAGTCTTCAAGATGGCCTATCGTTCCGTTATAAAATACAACCGATCGGATGATGTATAAGAGACATTAAGGGTCTTAACTTTATTACCGTGTATCTTCAGAAATCCTTCAAGCATATAACTTTCGAACTAGCACGTTGCTTTTTGGTAGTGTAATGGTCTCGTAGCTGTCATTTCGATTATATCACATCGTACAACATATAAGAGTAACTCGTATGTGACTTCGTGCCCCCGTGAAATCATAGACCTAGGTGGAGTGGCTTACGTGCCTCAACGATACCCGTAGTTACAGGGGAACAGTCTGGATGATTTACTGATCTGGACTTGTAACATCAGCCAACATGGCCTTCGTGTTCTGGTACTGCAAAACGCTGAAACGTGATTTCCTGTCAGGAAGGTCGCAGTTCGTAGTAATAGACGGCAAATCATCGAGTAAAACTGAAGTGATATCAGGTGTTCCCCAGGGAAGCGTCCTGGGACCTCTACTGTTCCTTATCTATATAAATGACCTGGGTGACAATCTGAGCAGTTCTCTTAGACTGTTCGCAGATGATGCTGTAATTTACCGTCTAGTAAGGTCATCCGAAGACCAGTATCAGCTCCAAAGCGATTTAGAAAAGATTGCTGTATGGTGTGTCAGGTGGCAGTTGACGCTAAATAACGAAAAGTGTGAGATGATCCACATGAGTTCCAAAAGAAATCCGTTGGAATTCGATTACTCGATCAATAGTACAATTCTCAAGGCTGTCAATTCAACTAAGTACCTGGGTGTTAAAATTACGAACAACTTCAGTTGGAAGGAGCACATAGATAATATTGTCGGGAAGGCGAGCCAAAGGTTGCGTTTCATTGGCAGGACACTTAGAAGATGCAACAAGTCCACTAAAGAGACAGCTTACACTACACTCGTTCGTCCTCTGTTAGAATATTGCTGCGCGGTGTGGGATCCTTACCAGGTGGGATTGACGGAGGACATCGAAAGGGTGCAAAAAAGGGCAGCTCGTTTTGTATTATCGCCTTATAGGGGAGAGAGTGTGGCAGATATGATACACGAGTTGGGATGGAAGTCATTACAGCATAGACGTTTTTCGTCGCGGCGAGACCTTTTTACGAAATTTCAGTCACCAACTTTCTCTTCCGAATGCGAAAATATTTTGTTGAGCCCAACCTACATAGGTAGGAATGATCATCAAAATAAAATAAGAGAAATCAGAGCTCGAACAGAAAGGTTTAGGTGTTCGTTTTTCCCGCTCGCTGTTCGGGAGTGGAATAGTAGAGAGACAGTATGATTGTGGTTCGATGAACCCTCTGCCAAGCACTTAAATGTGAATTGCAGAGTAGTCATGTAGATGTAGATGAGGACAAACTACTACGGTTATTTTTCCCGAAGGAATGTAGCATGGTGATTGCTTCTGCTTGGGAAAAATATTTCGAACGAAAATAGTCCGCCATTCGGACCTCCGGACAGGGACTACCCAGGAGGATCATCAGGAGAAACAAAACTGCTGTTCTATGTGTGGCAGCGTGGTATGTTAGAGCCACTAATCAGGTAGGTAAGATATACAATTTAAAAATGGAAATACAATAGACATAATTTAGTTTAAACTTGTTAATTTCATGTGTATTTGTTTATTTATCAGAAAGAGTTTCGCAATTTATTTTCTATGTAGTGCATAGTACCACTGCTTGCATCGTACCAGCAATTTTTTGTGTCTGAACAGCCACTGCAGTAGTTACAGGCCTCAGTCTAGTGCTATCTTTCGTTACTGCAACACGACAGGAAACAGTGTTTATTTTTGTGAGTTTGTCACAGGTACTCATAAGAAGTGCATTATCTTTAATTTCCTCTGTGCTCTTTAGTTTAAACTCGTTAATTTCGGATGTGTTTGTTTATTTATCAGCCACAGATTCGCGTTTGTTAACTGTCTAGAGCATATTTTCGCCATCTGTAGTATGTATAGGAACTGTAATTACTGCAGTCGGATGTGAGTTGGCGACATTTCACTCGTGACTCCAGGTGGCGCTGGCTTCGGCCACACAGCTTGCGGCTGCTGCCAATGGGCACCCCTGTAGGGGGCCGAGCGCGTGAATGCAAAGGACGTCCAGCACTTCCTATTTGTCCGTCAGTGTTCACTGCTTCGGGCTCCCCACGTATTGCCTGCACTAAGGTAGGCCCCAGTGGGAAGTCGTTCCAAGATGTGGCAGGCAGCGAAGGACTGAGGGGCCTACCGGAGGGCGCCCCAGTTCATCTATCAAACAGGTTTTGGGGCTATCTGTGGCTGACAGGGTGCTTGAGCCAAATGCAGTCGCTCGCCCTATTCCAGAGGAGGCCTCTCGGCCAGCAACGCCAGAGCATTCAGAGAGGATGGGTTTAATGGTAGATGGGAGCTCCAACTTTAGTCTACAATAAGGCGCCTTAGGGACAGAGCTGCCAAGGAGGGGAAGGAAACCAGAGTGTGTGTGCATACCGGGAGAAGTCATTCCAGATGTGGAAAGGATACTTCCAGATGATACGAAGAGGACAGAGGGAGGAAACTGCAGGATGTGACTCATGTCAGTACCAACAATGTGTGTCGCTTTGCATCGGAAGAGATTCTCGTTTGTTTCGGGTAGCTAGCTCACGTGGTAAGGACTGCTGGTCTTGCTTGCGAGATGAAGGTGTCACCATCTGCACCAACGTCGACACAACCGACTATGGTCCTTTGGTACAGAGTGAGTGGAGGGTTTGAATCAGAGGATCAGGTGGTTCTACGACTATGTAAGCTGCAGATCCCTCGACTTGCTCCATCGGGTGGTGGGTTTCTGGATTCCGTTTCATAGGTCAGGGCTTCACTACACACAGCGAGCGGATACGTAGGTAGGGGGGGCGGGGGTTGTGTGGAGGAGAGTGGGCGTGTTTTTAGATCAGAGGGTTTCGGGATACTACTTTACAGGGCAAATTGTTTTAAATCAATGGATGAAAATGAAAATTGGTTCCACACCGGAATTCGAACCCGACTCTGCTGTTCTCTAGGAAGATGCGCTGACCACTGCGTCATCCGGACACGGCAGCCATTGAAACATCACATACTGTGCTAGCACGCCTCCCGTCGGAGCCAAACTCTCAATTTATCCACACACTATTGATGTGGCGCCCCTTGCCCACTATTTTCATAACTCGCGCCATTTCGCCGATTCGCGTAAAAGTTCTAGAGTGGTGTGTATCCGCACTACAACTACATCTACATGATTACTCTGCTATTCACAATAAAGTGCCTGGTAAAGAGTTGCATGAACCACCTTCAAGCTGTCTCTCCATCGTTCCACTCTCGAATGGCGTGCGGGAAAAACGAGCAATTAAATTTGCTAGTGTGAGCCCTGATTTCTCCTATTTTATCGTGATCATCATTTCTCCCTATGTATCTGAGCGCTAGCAGAATGTTTTTGCAATCGGAGGAGAAAACTGGTGATTGAATTTTCATGAGAAGATCCCGTTACAACAAAAAACGTCTTTGTTTTAATGATTGCCACTCCAGTTCACATATCATGTCTGTGGCACTGTCTCCCCTATTTCGCTATAATACAAAACGAGCCGCCCTTCTTTGTACTTTTTCGATTTCATCCGTCACTCCCACCTGGTGCGGATCCCACACCGCACAGCAATACTCCAGATTATGGCGGACACGCGTGGTGTAAGCAGTCTCTTTAGTAGACCTGTTGCACCTACTAAGTGTTGTTCTGCGAATGAATCGCAGTCTTTGGTTTGCTCTACCCACAACATTATCTATGTGGTCGTTCCAATTTCGGATATTTGTAACTGTAACCTCTAAGCATGTACTGAAAAAAGTAGGGGTAAGCTATAGGGAGAGACGCGTCATATACAATATGTACAACAACCAAGAGGGAATAATAAGAGTGGACTATCAAGAATGAAGTGCTCGTATTAAGAAGGGAGTAAGACAAGGCTGTAGCCTTTCGCCCCTACTCTTCAATCTGTACATCGAGGAAGCAATGATGAAAATAAAAGAAAGGTTCAGGAGTGGAATTAAAATACAAGGTGAAAGGATATCAATGATACGATTCGCTGATGACATTGCTATCCTGAGTGTAATTGAAGAAGCATTAAATGATCTGCTGAACGGAATGAACAGTCTAATGAGTACACAGTATGGTTTAAGAGTAAATCGGAGAAAGACGAAGGTAATGAGAGTAGTAGAAATGAGAACAGCGAGAAACTTAACATCAGGATTGATGGTCACGAAGTCAATGAAGTTAAGGAATTCTGCTACCTAGGCAGTAAAATAACCAATGACGGGCGGAGCAAGGAGGACATCGAAAGCAGGCTCGCTATGGCAAAAAAGGCATTTCTGGCCAAGAGAAGTCTACTAATATCAAATACCGGCCTTAATTTGAGGAAGAAATTTCTGAGGATGTACGTCTGGAGTACAGCATTGTATGGTAGTGAAACATGGACTGTGGGAAAACCGGAACAGAAGAGAATCGAACATTTGAGATGTGGTGCTACAGACCAATGTTGAAAATTAGGTGGACTGATAAGGCAAGGATTGAGGAGGTTCTACGCAGAATCGGAGAGGAAAGGAATATGTGGAAAACACTGATAAGGACAAGGGACAGGATGATAGGATATCTGCTAAGACATGAGGGAATGACTTCCATGGTACTAGAGGGAGCTGTAGAGGGCAAAAACTGTAGAGGAAGACAGAGATTGGAATACGTCAAGCAAATAATTGAGGACGTAGGTTGCAAGTGCTGCTCTGAGATGAAGAGGTTAGCACAGGAAAGGAATTCGTGGCCGGCAGCGGTGGCCGTGCGATTCTGGCGCTGCAGTCCGGAACCGCGGGGCTGCTACAGTCGCAGGTTCGAATCCTGCCTCGGGCATGGGTGTGTGTGATGTCCTTAGGTTAGTTAGGTTTAAGTAGTTCTAAGTTCTAGGGGACTTATGACCTAAGATGTTGAGTCTCATAGTGCTCAGAGCCATTTGAACCATTTTTTGAAGGAATTCGTGGCGGGCCGCATCAAACCAGTCAGTAGACAGATGACCAAAAAAAAAAAGAAGGATGTAGTTGAATTTACAGCCTTCAGATTTGTGTGACTTATCGCGTAATCGAAATTTTGCTGATTTCTTTTAGTACTCATGTGAATAACTTCACACTTTTCTTTATTCAGTGTCAATTGCCACTAAATCATTTTGCAATTAGATTTGGTCATCTGATCTTTCTTTCTCTGTTCTTTCGGCTATGTTCGAAAGCAAAGACACCGCATACAGAAAGCGCGTCAGTCAAAAAAGGTGCATGGCAAACACAGGAAGGGAGACCTTGTAACTACCGGTGATGTAGGTGTAAACGGTCGTTGCTGTCGTGTTGATAAATCGGGTTTCTGCCTGTTATTCGCGTCTTTCCGGCACGATATTTCAACTGCGTGTCCTGCATTCTTCTTCAGGTGCTGTATGATACTGATTGCAGTCTGGAACAAGTCCGGTATTTTCGCCTATGTTATTCTAGGCGTTTCTTCAGCGGTCCTCGTTGCGTCCGGCGCTCTGTACGTGGTTGTGCACCGACCAACAGCAGCAGCTGTAGCGTTTCCTTCTATCCGCGGCTGTTCCTAACGCTGTGCGAGTCTTTGTGGTTATTATCCGTTGTCAGTACTTCTGAACTAAGTTCTGAATGACGTCCAAGCCGTGCTAGACATTTTATCTTCTGACTGTCGTCATTTGAGTCTTTCCATGCATTAAGATTTTCTGTTACCTTGGTGTGCCGTGTTAGACCCTCTGTCCGAAATCCTTGCCACCCAGGAGCGGCTGCTATGTTATTTTCTGGCTGATTGTGTTCAAATTGCCGCTCGTCCTCAGGAATTGTGTCTGTAGTCTGAGGTACGATTTCACGTACGTCCTCTGTTACATGTACTGAGTTGTTATCTCTAATTCCATCTTCATAGTTGTGTCCGTTGGGATTTGGATATTGCCTCCGCTGCGCCTTCAGAAGGTCGAGTGCTGGGTTCCAAGCCGAGATCAGTTGAAATCCGGTCTACCCGACCTTAATCTCAATTGATTCCTTGATGACGCTGTCCCAGAACCTCGATGTTTGTATTAAAATTTTGGCTTCATTACACTTCATAGAATGATTGGGTTCTAAACAATATTCGGCAATCGCTGACTTGGTTGCCTGTCTCAGTATGGTGTGCCATGGTGATCTTTGCACCTGACGTCAACGGTCATGGTCGTCTGGCCAATGTGTACCATCGTACATCCACATGGTAAGTGGTAAACGCCCGGTTTCTATAGACGCAGATCGTCCTTCACACTCCCCAGCACAGCCTTAATCTTGGTAGGTGCACGGAATACGCTTTTAATGTTATGTTTGCGCAGAATTGTGGTGATTTTGGCAGACATCGGCCAAAAATCCGGCAAATGCGCAACCGTCTGCGTTTCTACTTGTACCTCTTCAGGAACCTCTGGCCGTTAAACAGGGTGCAGTGATCAAAAGGCAGCACGTCCTAATTCACAGAAGGACTCAAATGGCGGCAGTCGGAAGACAAACCGTCTAACACGGCTTGGACGTCATTCACAACTTAATTCAGCAATACTGACAACGGGTAATAACCAAAGAGTACGCGCTCAGAATTCGGAACAGTCGCGGCTAGAAAGAAACGCTACAGCCGCTGCTATTGGTCAGCGCACAGCCACGTACAGAGCGCCGGACGCGACGAAAACCGCATAGGGAACGCGTAGCATAACATAGGCATAATACCGGACTAATTCCACACTGGAATCAGAAGGACACTATTGCGCTTTGCTAGAGATCTACATCTACATCTACATCCATACTCCGCAAGCCACCTGACGGTGTGATGCGGAGGGTACCTTGAGTACCTCAATCGGTTCTCCCTTCTATTCCAGTCTCGTATTGTTCGTGGACAGAATTGTCGGTATACCTCTGCGTGGGCTCTTTCTGATTTTATCATCATGGTCTCTTCGCGAGATATACGTAGCAGGGAGCAATACGAGGTGCATTCAAGTTCTAAGGCCTCCGATTTTTTTTCTCCGGACTGGAGAAGAGAGATAGAAACATGCGCATTGTTTGAAAATGAGGCCACGTTCATTATCAATACGTCCCAGAGTTGGCAGCACCGTACGGCAGATGGAATTTTACCGCCAGCGGCGAGAATGAGAACTGTTTTAAATACTTAAAATGGCGACGTTTTCCTTACTTGAACAGCGTGCAATCATTCGTTTTCTGAATTTGCGTGGTGTGAAACCAATTTAAATTCATTGACAGTTGAAGGAGACATGTGGTGATGGAGTTATGGATGTGTCGAAAGTGCGTTCGGGAGTGCTACAGTTTACTGAAGGCAGAACATCGTGTGACAACAAACCGAAACAACTTCGGGTTCGCACAAGCCGGTCTGACGACATGATCGAGAAAGTGGAGAGAATTGTTTTGGGGGATCGCCGAATGACTGTTGAACAGATCGCCTCCAGAGTTGGCATTTCTGTGGGTTCTGTGCACACAATCCTGCACGACGACCTGAAAATACGAAAAGTGTCATCCAGGTGGGTGCCACGAATGCTGACGGACGACCGCATGGCTGCCTGTGTGGCATGTTGCCAAGCAATGTTGACGCGCAACGACAGCACGAATGGGACTTTCTTTTCGTCGGTTGTGACAATGGATGAAACGTGGATGCCATTTTTCAATCCAGGAACAAAGCGCCAGTCAGCTCAATGGAAGCACACAGATTCAACGCCACCAAAAAAATTTCGGATAACCGCCAGTGCTGAAAAAATGATGGTATCCATGTTCTGGGACAGCGAGGGTGTAATCCTTACCCGTTGCGTTCCAAAGGGCACTACGGTAACAGGTGCATTCTACGAAAATGTTTTGAAGAACAAATTCCTTCCTGCACTGCAACAAAAATGTCCGGGGAGGGATGCGCGTGTGCTGTTTGGCCAAGACAACGCACCCGCACAACGAGGTAACGTTACTCAACAGTTTCTTCGTGGTAACAACTTTGAAGTGATTCTACATGCTCCCTACTCACCTGACCTGGCTCCTAGTGACTTTTGGCTTTTTCCAACAATGAAAGACACTTTCCGTGGCCGCACATTCACCAGCCGTGCTGCTGTCGCCTGAGCGATTTTCCAGTGTTCAAAACAGACTCCTGAAGAAGCCTGCGCCGCTGCCATGGAATCATGGCGTCAACGTTGTGAAAAATGTGTACGTCTGCAGGGCGATCACGTCGAGAAGTAAAGCCAGTTTCATCGATTTCGGGTGAGTAGTTAATTAGAAAAAAAATCGGAGGCCTTAGAACTTGAATGCACCTCGTATACTGCTTGACTCCTCGGTGAAGGTATGTTCTCGAAACTTCAACAAAAGCCCGTACCGAGCTGCTTCGTTGCTCACTCGCCTACGCAACCGACGTGCCTGGACGCGGAAAAGGAGGCAAGTTTGCTGCCACATTGGAATTCCTGGTGGAAGTGATCGGGAATGAGCGAGGCCGCAAACGGCGCTCGAAGAAGCGCACGAAACAGCAGTGCTTCAAGTGTCAGAAGATGGGGCACATAGATAAGGCGCACAGGAGCACTAACGCGTGCTTCAAGTGTGCCGAGGCGCATATGCTCCAAGCCTCGCGGTATGGCTGCCAAGTGCTCGAACTGCTGCGGTCCCCACGCCGCAAACTCGCGCAGTTGCCTAAGTAAAATGCTAAATGCTACAGAAGCAACAAGGTCGCCCCACACCTTGCAGCGGTTCCTGGTGGCAAAAAGCCGTCCCGCCCCCCTGTTCTTGTAAGGGTTGGTGAGCAGCGCTGCCGCGAAACCGCCCGGATTGGCTGCCATCAACGCTGCCCTTGCGACCGAGAAGTCCGCCGTAGAGGGAGAACTCGTAGCAGTCACCGCAAGCTGCAACAGCTGCGCGAGGAGCTGCGGGTGCTCAAGAAGACGCTTTTTCCCTGTCGCCGTCTCCACTGTGAGATAGCCGGTGGGAGTGGACGCCTCCACCTACATGGGGCCAGCTACGCCCCCAGCCAACGCGCGGGATAGCGTGTCGTCCCCGATGGATTTGGGGACGTCTGCTCCCTTCCGAAGGGGAGGACGTGCTGCAGACACGTCGAGGGGACGCATAACGAGACACCTCCGCTTGCTGTGACGGTGCAGGCACGCTTGACGGTCGCTACTGAGCGCAGCGTGCAACCCCTGTTGCAGAAGGCTGCCGCGTCTACATCTACATCTCCATCTACATAATTACGCTGCAATTCACATTTAAGTGCTTGGCAGAGGATTCATCGAACCACAATCATACTATCTCTCTACCACTCCAATCCAGAACAGCGCGCGGGAAAAACGATCACCTAAACCTTTCTGTTCGAGCTCTGATTTCTCTTATTTTATTTTGACGATCTTTCCTACCTATGTAGGTTGAGCGCAACAAAATATTTTCGCATTCCGAAGAGAAAGTTGGTGACTGAAATTTCGTAAATAGATCTCGCTTTAATGACTTCCATCCCAATTCGCGTATCATATCTGCCACACTCTCTCCCTTATTACGTGATAATACAAAACGAGCTGCCCTTTTTTGCAGCCTTTCGATGCCCTCCGTCAATCCCACCAATATTCCAACAGAGGACGAACGAGTGTAGTGTAACCTGTCTCTTTAGTGGACTTGTTGCATCTTCTAAGTGTCCTGCCAACCTTTGGCTCGCCTTCCCCACAATATTATCTGTGTGGTCTTTTCAACTGAAGTTGTTCGTAATTTTAACACACAGGTACTTAGTTGAATTGACAGCCTTGAGAATTGTACTATTTATCGAGTAATCGAATTCCAACGGATTTCTTTTGGAACTCATGTGGATCACCTCACACTTTTCGTTAATTACCGTCAACTGCCACCTGCCACACCATACAGCAATCTTTTCTAAATCACTTTGCAACTGATACTGGTCTTCGCATGACCTTACTAGACGGTAAATTACGGCATCATCTGCGAACAACCTAAGAGAGCTGCTCAGATTGTCACCCAGGTCATTTATACAGGGTGTTAGAAAAAGGTGCGGCCAAAATTTCAGGAAACATTACTCACACACAAAGAAAGAAAATATGTTATGTGGACATGCGTCCGGAAACGCTTACTTTCCATGCTAGAGCTCATTTTATTACTTCTCTTCAAATCACATTCATCATGGAATGGAAACACACAGCAACACAACGTACCAGCGTGACCTCAAAGACTTTGTTACAGGAAATGTTCAAAATGTCCTCCGTTAGCGAGTATACATGCATCCACCCTCCGTCGCATGGAATCCCTGATGCGCTGATGCAACCCTGGAGAATGGCGTATTGTATCACAGCCGTCCACAATACGAGCACGAAGAGTCTCTACATTTGGTACCGGGGTTGCGTAGACAAGAACTTTCAAATGCCCCCATAAATGAAGGTCAAGAGGGTTGAGGTCAGGAGAGCGTGGAGGCCATGGAATTGGTCCGCCTCTACCAATCCATCGGTCACCGTATCTATTGTTGAGAAGCGTACGAACACTTCGACTGAAATGTGAAGGAGCTCCATCGTTCATGAACCACATGTTGTGTCGTACTTCTAAAGGCACATGTTCTAGCAGCGCAGGTAGAGTATCCCCCTCCATTGAGCGTAGGTGGAAGAACATGGGGCCCAATAAAGACATCACCAACAATGCCTGCCCAAACGTTCACGGAAAATCTGTGTTAATGATATAATTGCACAACTGCGTGCGGATTCTCGTCAGGCCACACATGTTGATTGTGAAAATTTACAATTTGATCACGCTGGAATGAAGCCTCATCCGTAAAGAGAACATTTGCACTGAAATGAGGATTGACACATTGACACTATTCGCAGAAGTGTACCCGTGGAGGCCAATCAGCTGCTGATAGTGCCTGCACACGCTGTACATGGTACGGAAACAACTGGTTCTCTCGTAGTACTCTCCATACAGTGACGTGGTCAACGTTACCTTGTACAGAATCAACTTCTCTGACTCTGACATTAGGGTTATCGTGAACTGCACGAAGAATTGCCTCGTCCATTGCAGGTGTTCTCGTCGTTCTAGGTCTTCCCCAATCGCGAGTCATAGGCTGGAATGTTCCGTGCTCCGTAAAACGCCGATTTATTGCTTCGAACGTTTTCCTGTCGGGACACCTTCGTTCTGGAAATCTGTCGATACAAACGTACCGCTCCACGGCTATTGCCCCGTGCTAATCCACACATCAAATGGGCCTCTGCCAACTCCACATTTGTAAACATTGCACTGACTGCAAAACCACGTTCGTGATGAACACTACGTACTGATATGCTTGATGCTATTACTGTAGAGCAATGAGTCGCATGTCAACACAAGCACCGAAGTCAACATTACCTTCCTTCAATTGGGCCAACTGGCGGTGAATCGAGGTAGTACAGTACATAGTGACGAAACTAAAATGAGCTCTAACATGGAAATTAAGCCCTTCCGGACACATGCCCACATAACATATTTTCTTTAATTGTGTGTAAGGAATGTTTCCTGCTAGTTTGGCCGTAACTTTTTGTAACACCTTGTATAGATCAGGAACAGCACAGGTCCCAGGACGCTACCCTGGGGAACACCTGATATCCCTTCAATTTTGCTCGATGATTTGCCATTTATTACTACGAACTGCGACCTTCCTGACAGGAAGTCATCAATCCTGTCGCACAACTGAGACGATACCCCATAGGCCCGCAGCCTGATTTGAAGTCGCTTGTGAGGAACGGTGTCAAAAGCTTTCCAGAAATCTAGATATACCGAATCAACTTGAGATCCCCTGTCCCCTTTCTGAAACCATGCTGATTACGTATCAATAGATCGTTCCCTTCGAGGTGATACATAATGTTTGAAAACAATACATACTCCAAAACACTACTGCAAACAGACGTCGATGGATTACTCCTACTACCCTTCTTAAACACTGGCGCGACCTGCGCAATTTTCCAATCTGTAGTTACAGATCTATCGGTGAGCGAGCGGTTGTATATGATTGCTAAGTAGGGAGCTATTGTGTCAGCGTAATCTAAAAGGAACCTAATCGGTATACAATCAGGACCTGAAGACTTGCCCGTATCAATCGATTTGAGTTGCTTCACAACCCCTAAGGTATCTACTTTTAAGAAACTCATGCTAGCAGATCTTCGTCTCTTCATGACGGATCATAACCCCTGTCCGACGTGACTCTACTGTGGTGGGCCACACGTCGCCAGCTGGTGTGGGTGCTGAGCCTTTGCTGTCCGTAGCAACACCAACAATGCGGCGTCCAGAGAGCTGGAACAACCTAAGCAGAAACGCACGAGGAGGTGAAAATGTAGCAAGACCGCTGCCTTACCTCCAGCGCAGAACAACAGCGGGCCGACAGCAGCCCCACCACCTGCGCGGCCGTGGCTGTGGTGGGGAAGGCACTGGCCGGCTACGTACGGACGGACGGCAGCAGGCCGCCCAAGACCGCCACGCTGGCCAAGTCGTCGCAGTGGCAAAAGGCGGCGCAGCATCATGCAGCCAAGACACACTGCGAACAGACATCGACGCCGCCCTGGAAGAAGCTTCCGGATGGTGCTCCACACAGAGATGGAAGCAGCCTGCCTCTCTCTGAGGGAGTCATGTTGTTGTTGTTGTGGTCTTCAGCCCTGAGACTGGTTTGATGCAGCTCTCCATGCTACTCTATCCTGTGCAAGCTCCTTCATCTCCCAGTACCTACTGCAACCTACATCCTCCTGAAACTGCTGACTGTATTCATCACTTGGTCTCCCTCTACGATTTTTACCCTCCATGCTGCCCTCCAATGCTAAATTTGTGATCCCTTTATGCCTCAGGACATATCCTACCAACCGATCCCTTCTTCTAGTCAAGTTGTGCCACAAACTTCTCTTCTCCCCAATCCTATTCAATACCTCCTCATTAGTTACGTGATCTACCCACCTAATCTTCAACATTCTTCTGTAGCACCACATTTCGAAAGCTTCTATTCTCTTCTTGTCCAAACTATTTATTGTCCATGTTTCACTTCCATACATGGCTACACTCCATACAAATACTTTCATAAATGACTTTCTGAAACTTAAATCTATACTCGATGTTAACAAATTTTTCTTCTTCAGAAACGCTTTCCTTGCCATTACTAGTCTACATTTTATATCCTCTCTACGTCGACCATCATCAGTTATTTTGCTCCCCAAACGGCAAAACTCCTTTACTAGTTTAAGTGTCTCATTTCCTAACATAATTCCGTCAGTAATAGCCGACTTCATTCGACTACATTCCATTACCCTTGTTTTTCTTTTGTGGATATTCATCTTATATCCGCCTTTCAAGACACTGTCCGTTCCGTTCAACTGCCCTTCCGAGTCCTTTGCTGTCTCTGACAGAATTACAATGTCATCTGCGAACCTCAAAGTTTATATTTCTTCTCCCTGGATTTTAATACCAACTCCAAACTTTTCTTTTGTTTTCTTTATTGCTTGCTCAATATACAGACTGAATAACATCGGGGAGAGGCCACAACCCTGTTTCACTCCCTTCCCAACCACTGCTTCCCTTTCATCCCCCTCGACTCTTATAACTGCCATCTGGTTTCTATACAAATTGTAAATAGCATTTCGCTCCCAGTATTTTACTCCTGCCACCTTCCGAATTTGAAAGAGAGTATTCCAGTCATCATTGTCAAAAGGTTTTCTAAGTCTACAAATGCTAGTAACGTAGGTTTGCCTTTCCTCAATCTTTCTTCCAAGATAAGTCGTAAGGTCACACTGGTTCACATAGTTCAAATGGCTCTGAGCACTCAACATCTGAGGCCATCAGTCCCCTAGAACTTAGAACTACTTAAACCGAACTAACGTAAGGAGACCACGCACATCCATGCCCGAGGCCGGTTTCGAGCCTGATACCGTAGCAGTTGCGCGGTTCGGGACTGAAGCGCCTATAACCGCTCGGGCAAAACGGCCGGCCGTTCTTCTGTCTCCGACTGCAAGTGAAGTCGTGAGCTTCACCGATGACCGTCCAAATGGGAGCCGAAGCGGCATCCCAAACGGAAGCCTGCTCGCTGCAAGTGCAGACCACCACACAGAAGAGGAGAACGGTGATCAACCGAGCCGTGCATGCGACTGGCGTCGCCCCTAACGAAGCAAACCAAGAGGTACAAACTAGGGAGTTTGCCAACTGGCACGAGAACCTCGTCAACATTTTTATGCTAGACAAGACAGGCTCCAAGGCGGAGGTCGAGACGACGCGTATCAGCACAACCGGCCCGAAGTCTGGCGAAGGAAAGAGGCAGAGCAGCTTGAATTCCAGAGAAAGCTCGAAACGAGGAGGAAAAACAAGAACGACGCCAACGACAGCCCTATCGCTACCACAGAAGATAGGCCCGTCATGAGGCGCAAGAAGGCAAGAACAACGCCGAAGTGCTGAGAAGACAAAACAAAACAACATAGCGTTTCCTGAGCGAAGCGCTATGAGGTGGAAAAGGTGTCAACACCAGCAACTCTGGCCGGGTTTTGCAGGTTTTCCGTAGGCTGTAAGGTGAATATCGGAGCTGTCCCCCAAACCTCCTGCAAATAAATTCCCTATTGGGAGATACAAGTACCCCGCTTTCCCCTCAGAAAAATAATTAGATGCCCGACAGTTCAACATAAACCCCATGGCTGAATAGTGTTCAAAAACTAAGGCACTGAAGCAGCCCTCTTTCCTCCCTAAGGAGCGAAATCAGAAAAAAAGAACTGGCATCTCTATCAGACAGACCGCGAGTCACACAGTTGAAAAATCGTGCAGGAAGGACGCGAATAGTCGGCAGAAACCCTATTAATCAACATGACAACCACCTCGCCGGGAAAGCCTGAACTTTTACAATCGTAACTGCGTTAAAGAACTAGAGCTGCAAACGCTAGCAGAAGCTCATATGGTAACACGTACGGAGTATTATGTAAAGATGGAAATAACTTCAGCCAACACATTTTAAATGACCTAATTGTGTTCAGAAATGATATATTAAATGCAATTGGCGGTAGAGTGTTTATTAGTGTCAGAAGTAGTCGACCATGTAGTGAAATTGAAGGAGATAGTTCCTGTGTGCTAATATGGGTAGAGGCTACATTTGGCAATCGGAATAATTAACAGTTAGTTCGTTTACCTGGCCTCTCTGACTCAGATGATACAGTTTGTGAACAGTTCAAAGAAAACTTGTGTGTCACCTCAAATAGGTATCCCGCTCATACAACTATGGTGACTTCAATCTACTCTCGATATGTTGGCAGAAATACATGTTTAAAGCAGGGGGAGACATTATACGTCATTCGAACTTAAACTGAATGTTTCCTAAGATAATTATTTAGAACAATTAGTTTAGCAGCCTACTCGAAGTGCAAGCGGTTGCGAAATCATACTTGATCTAAGAATCCTGAGTAAATTGGGAGGATCATGACGGATTCAGGGATCAGTGACAACAAGGGAGTTGTAGTGAGACTGGATACCGTAACGTCCAAACCCACAATCGGCGGCAGTTGAGAGATGTATATGCATAAGTTAATAAGAAATGGTCCCCCATGGTACATAAAACAGGTAAGAACACTGTTGCAGAAGCAAAGAAAAATGGGTGTCGGATTTAAAAGAACCAATATCACCTAAAATGGCGCAGTTTTACAGGAGTTCGAAATTTAGTGCAAACTTCAGTGTGAGATGGTTTAATAGTTTCCACAACGAAACTCAGTCTCTAAATCTGGCAGAAGACTCAAAGAGATACTGGTCATATTGTAAGGTGGCTATAATTTCGCACCTTAAAACCAATCATCTAAATACTTTGCCAGTATTAGGTATCATTTGATAGATTGTAAATCGTATACATGAATATTTAAAGAAGACTGACATTGTCACGCACACCTTGTAAACAGTAGATAACACTAATTGCATGAAAGGTGATTGAGTGTCTTTATTATCAAAACGGCATAATGAATTATCGCCTATACTAGTAGAGGTTGGAACGCCAGTGGACATGAAACGGCAGGCATAACTCAGTCACTGGGTGGAAAAGCCCGCACAGGTGTGTTGGTCCTGCTTAACAGAGGAAGTAGCCCTAGCTGGATGGTCGGGGTACCTGAGTGCTGAAGCACAATAGAGTGGCGGCTGGCCGGTGTTGTAGCTGGGCCAGAAAGATAACCTCAAACTCTGAAAATCTTGGATGCAGTTGAGAGAAACAAGAAAGCGTTACTTCGGAAATCACTCAGGCTGCGTTATTTCTGAGGATTTTTACTCTGAGAAGCGTGCTATTTTATGAATTTCTAATCAATGGGGATAGGTATTTCCTCGCAAACTTTCCGCGCTGGACGACAAAAGACTAAAATATGGTTGGTCAGTGTTCGGAAGAATTTGTAGAGAGGAAGAATATTCCGTGGTTTCAAGAATATGATTCACCTTCTGCAGTTACGAGGGAGGGGAGCCGAGCTTTGCTGGGAAGCCAGCAGTGAAGAGAAAGAGGTCTTCCGTTTTGAGCGCCCGTATTTGACGGTCGCTTTGTATCAGCTTTTGTTGGTACAGACGGACTTGCTGTCTTTGCTCAGGAAATTTTATAGTTAGAACGGTTAGGCACTGTACTGTTGAAAACTTACACGAGTATGGACTTCGCATCCGGGTAGGGAGTCGTAGTATGTAGCATTCATCAGCGGTGGTGATGGTACTGACATTAAGCATAAAAGAGTGAGCAATCGACTCCAGCAGTATACATATTACGATGGCCCCAATAAGCTAATAGACCGGCTACGACTGCTCATGGCATCAGCTGCCCCTGGTAATACAGCTCATTCGAATGAAGTTGTTTCAATAATTTCTGAGCTTAGAGACGTCATCGAATAAGTATGGAGACTTGTTCGATAACTGCACAAACCAGCACGCAAAACAAACCCTCGAAGATATGTTATGACTTAAGTCTGGACTACCTGTGTCAGGCGGATTTTGCCAACATGATGGAACATTCACCTGTGAGTAACGGATTCAAATATACACTCCTGGAAATTGAAATAAGAACACCGTGAATTCATTGTCCCAGGAAGGGGAAACTTTATTGACACATTCCTGGGGTCAGATACATCACATGATCACACTGACAGAACCACAGGCACATAGACACGGGCAACAGAGCATGCACAATGTCGGCACTAGTACAGTGTATATCCACCTTTCGCAGCAATGCACGCTGCTATTCTCCCATGGAGACGATCGTAGAGATGCTGGATGTAGTCCTGTGGAACGGCTAGCCATGCCATTTCCACCTGGCGCCTCAGTTGGACCAGCGTTCGCGCTGGACGTGCAGACCGCGTGAGACGACGCTTCATCCAGTCCCAAACATGCTCAATGGGGGACAGATCCGGAGATCTTGCTGGGCAGGGTAGTTGACTTACATCTTCTAGAGCACGTTGGGTGGCACGGGATACATGCGGACGTGCATTGTCCTGTTGGAACAGCAAGTTCCCTTGCCGGTCTAGGAATGGTAGAACGATGGGTTCGATGACGGTTTGGATGTACCGTGCACTATTCAGTGTCCCCTCGACGATCACCAGAGGTGTACGGCCAGTGTAGGAGATCGCTCCCCACACCATGATGCCGGGTGTTGGCCCTGTGTGCCTCGGTCGTATGCAGTCCTGATTGTGGCGCTCACCTGCACGGCGCCAAACACGCATACGACCATCATTGGCACCAAGGCAGAAGCGACTCTCATCGCTGAAGATGACATGTCTCCATTCGTCCCTCCATTCATTCCTGTCGCGACACCACTGGAGGCGGGCTGCACGATGTTGGGGCGTGAGCGGGAGACGGCCTAACGGTGTGTAGGATCGTTGCCCAGCTTCATGGAGACGGTTGCGAATGGTCCTCGCCGATACCCCAGGAGCAACAGTGTCCCTAATTTGCTGGTAAGTGGCGGTGCAGTCCCCTACGGCACTGCGCAGGATCATACGGTCTTGGCGTGCATCCGTGCGTCGCTGCGGTCCAGTCCCAGGTCGACAGGCACGTGCACCTTCCGCCGACCACTGGCGACAACATCGATGTACTGTGGAGACCTCACGCCCCACGTGTTGAGCAATTCGGCGGTACGTCCACCCGGCGTCCCGCATGCCCACTATACGCCCTCGCTCAAAGTCCGTCAACTGCACATACGGTTCACGTCCACGCTGTTGCGGCATGCTACCAGTGTTAAAGACTGCGATGGAGCTCCATATGCTACGGCAAACTGGCTGACACTGCCGGCGGCGGTGCACAAATGCTGCGCAGCTAGCGCCATTCGACGGCCAACACCGCGGTTCCTGGTGTGTCCGCTGTGCCGTGCGTGTGATCATTGCTTGTACAGCCCTCTCGCAGTGTCCGGAGCAAGTATGGTGGGTCTGACACACCGGTGTCAATGTGTCTTTTTTTCCATTTCCAGGAGTGTATTTTGATGGTCATTCATAATTATTCTAAATTTGCCTGGGCATTACCCGTGAAAGCGAAAACGGGGAAGGATGTCACGTATTTGTTTGAGCAATTGCTCCAGACGGGGACGAATCAAAGCCCAAACAACCATCAAAGAGATCACGGCGGTGAGTTTTACAGTAGATACTTCAAGACTGTGATGGAGCCGTAGTGAATACTCCACTATTCGACATTCACACACCTGAAGACGAGTATCGTGGAAAGTCTGAACAGGATAGTGGAAACCCAAATGTAGATGCTATTCAATCGTCGTGGCTCACACGGGGCGATATCCTCCCGCAAATAGCTGAGCAGTATAATCGAACCAAACATCACACAATAAAAATAGGACCATCGATGTTCAAGGTAATAGACTACTAGATACAGAATGCAATGGTATTAAAAGGCTAGGTCCACGCAAACAGCAATTCAATGTAGGCGATTTAGTATGTATTCAAAAAACAAGGCCGCATTTGAGAAGTCATACATGCCAAACTGGTCAACCGAAACTGTGGTTTCCAAAGTGTAGAGAACGAATCCTAGAACCCACCTATTAAAGGACAGCAGTGGTTCTGAAATTGCAGGATACTTTTACACAGAATAATTAGAGAAGAACTCGGAACCAGACGTGTGTCTTGTAGAGAGGGTCATACAGCGTCGAGGGAGTAGGGCGATAGTTAAATGGCTTGGTTTTCCCGCATCATAAAACAGCTGGATCGATGATGAGGATTTTATATACTACAGGGTTCACAGATCACAACCACCTCAGGAGCATAATGTGCATAATAGGGGACGCATTTGAGGAGGCGGTATTCTCGACAAACTACCAGTCTAATTCCATTATCGTGGACGTGAGGACAGTGGACCTAAAACAAAACTTCAAAAACAATTATGGTGATAAGGGGATAAAGCTAAGGCGATACGTGCGAGAAGGGATATCCATGGATTCGTTGGGGGGGGGGGGGGGGGGGGTATAGTCATGCGAAATACTGTTGGGCACGTGTTTTGAGACTTATGTGGAGAAGCCATCTCGGCAACCCACACGCAGTGGAAAGATTTTTGATCTTGCAGCTACAAATGCAAGTGCCCTTACCTGCAGTGTCACTATAGAAACGGGGATTAGCGATCAGGATGTCGTTATAACAGCTATGGTCACGATAGGTAATAAATTAGTTAAGAAGGCTTGGAGAGTGTTCCTGCTAGATAGCGCAGATAAGCAGTTATTAATATCTCACTTAGACAGAGAATTCACATCACTTAGTTCCAGCAAGATGGATGTAGAGGAATTATGGACAAAGTTTAAGCAAATTGTAAATCGTGGTCGGAGAGTTATGTGCCTGGTAAGTGGATAAAAGATGGAAAAGACCCTCCATGTTTTAATAATAAAATTCGGCGAACGCTGAGGCACCGTTCAAAAGGGAACGCACAACTGACGACGAGCGAAAATTAGTACAGATTCGTGCGTATGTGAACAAATCTATGCATGCAGCTACAACAGTCACACCTTAGCAAAAGACCTGGCAGAGAACCCGAGAAAATTCTGGTCGTCTGTAAATTCGCCAACAAAGTCTAAGGCTTCCATTCAGTCCATTGTTGACCAGTCTGGTGTGGCACTTGAAGACAGCAAAACGAAAGTTGAAGTTTTAAATTTCACGATCAAGAGATCGTTCACACAAGAGAATCGTACAAACACACCGTCGATTGATCGTCGGAAAGACTCCAGTATGGACAACATAGCAATAGGCGTAACTGGCGTACAGAAACAACTAAAAGATTTGAAAGCAAATAAATCAGTAGGTCCGGATGGAATCCTAATTCGGTTTTACAAAGCATGCTCTGTGGCATTGGCCCCTTACCTAGCTTGCATTTGTCTCGAACCCCTCACGCAGCACAAATCTCCAAGTGACTGGAAAAAAGCGCATATGACTCCAGTATATAATAAAGGTAAAAGAACGGACCCGCACAATTACAGACCAATATCCCTAACTTCTGTTTGCTGCAGAACCCCTGAACATAGCCGCTTGGGGTAGCCGTGTGGTCTAGGGCGTCTTGTCACAGTTCGGGCGGCTTCCCCCGTCGGAGGTTCGAGTCCTCCCTCGGGCATTGATGTGTGTGTTGTCCTTAACGTAAGTTAGTTTAAGTTATATTACGTAGTGAGTAAGCTTAGAGACCGATGACCTAAGCAGTTTGGCCCCATAGTCCTTGCCACAAATTTTCCCTGAACATATTCTCAGTTAGAATACAATAAACTTTCTTGAGACTGATAAGATTTACAAATCAGCGTGGTTTTAGAAAACATCGCTAGCGCGAAACTCAGTTTGCCCTTTTTCTCGAGTGTTCTAATTAGAACTATGGATGAAGGGCAACAGGCAAATTTCATATTTCTATATTTCCGGAAAGCATTTGACATTGCAGGCTGATAACAAAAGTACGAGCGTATGTTGTAAGTTCACAGATATGTGAGGGGTTCGAAGGCTTCTTAAGTACTACAACCCAGTATGTTGTCCTCGACGGCTAGTGTTCAACAGAGCCAAGGGGATCATCAGGAGTGCCCTAGGGAAGTGTGAGGGGACCGCTGTGATTCTCAGTGTACATAAATGATTTGGCTGACAGGGTGGACAGTAATCTGAGGTTGTTTGCTGATGATGCCGTGGTGTACGGTAAGATGGCGAAGTTGGGTAACGGTAGAAAGATACAGGACGATTTAGACAACATTTCCAGTTGGTGTGACGAATGGCAGCTAGTCCTAAATGTGGAAAAATATAAGTTAATACGGATGAGTAGGAAGATCGAACCTGTAGTGTTCGGATACAGTGTTACTAGTGTCCTGCTTCGCACAGTCTAGTCGTTCAAATACCTGAGCATAACGTTGCAAAGCGATATGAGGTGAAAAGCGCATGTGAGAACTGTGGTAGGGAAGGCGAATGGTCAACTTCGGTTTAGTGGAAGAATTTTAGGAGAGGGTGGTTCACCTGTAAAGGAGGCCGCATGAACTACTGGAATGTTTGGGATCCGTACCAAGTCGGATTGAAGGAAGACATCGAAGCAATTCAGATGCGGACTGCTAGATTTGTCACGGTAGGTTCGAACAATGCGCAAATGTTGCGGAGATGCTTGGGGAACTCAGATGGGAATGACTGGAGGGAAGGCAACGTTCTTTCTGAGAAACAGTATTGAGAAAATTTAGAGAACCGGCGTTTGAAGCTGATTGCCACACGACTCTACTGCCTCCAACATACATTGCGCATAAGTACCACGAAGATAAGAGACAAGAAATTAGGACTCATGTGGAGGCATAAAGAGGGTCGTTTTTCCCTCGCACTGTTTGCGAGTGGAGCAGGAAAGGAAATGACAGGTAGTGGTGCAGAGTACCCTCCGCCACGCACTGTACAGTAGTTTACGGAGTATCTGTGCAGATATAGATGTAAGTCAAAACACTGCAGCATCTGCAGTTGAAAAAACTACGCGTGGTGAAGTTAAATTGGTCTTGGGTGCGAAGGAGTTCAAACAAGTTATGAGCGCTGCACGTAGGTGCTAAGGAAGAAGGTGATAACCAAAGGTTGCGCGAAAAACTGTATCCTGACAGCGTTATATGCAGTAAAAGCGCCCTGAAGCAGAAAGAAGCGAGAAAAATCTATCGATTAAACTACCCAGGGTTCTACAAATACACAATACGTCGGGCGGAATTATTTCCTTCCTCATTCCTGCCCTAGGCGGTGTCTTTGCAGTGGGGTCACTGGCTGTGGGTGCTGTGGCTATTGTCACGACAACCAAGAACACACAAAACCCTAAGGAACAGCTGCAGGAAGCAAGAAGACATTACTGCATGATGGAGGCAGCAGCCATCGGAAAAGGGCTATACTCGGAACCATACAACAAAAGACTAGGTCTCTTCATAAACAAAAAAAAGCCCCCTAGAAGGCCTACCAGGTATAGAGCTGCTTAAGTTTGTTAAGAAGAAATTGAACATTCTGAGATTCCGAGGAGTGATCATGCGGAATACATTAATGCAGACTATGTGGAAATCAGGATAACGCGGACTTGTGAATGTAGATGTAGCATATGTTAAAAAAAAGAAATACAAATAACGTCTACCATTTCGACTCATTCGACTACCTGCAACGCACGGAAGAATTACAACGATACTTCACAGGCAGAATGTATGTGCTGTATAATTTTCGATGTTACCAAGTCTTTAATACATTCCGGTGTGGTCATCTATGCATCCTGACGTTCACGAATGATATATAAGGACGGGTATTAATCATCCATTCACCAGTTGATGTTTACATACAGTGTCGTACTCTCTGACTTTAAAATAACGATTGTATTACGTGTGAATTACTTCCCACCAATTGATTTGAACATTGGAGATTGGAGTATCGCATTGACTAGACGAAAGATGTACACCACCATCCAAAATATCACAAAGGCTAGCAATAACCTGGAAATTAATGGTAAAAACGAAATTGTGGAAATTGTATACGATGCATATGATACTGACAATTTCAACGAAGATTGAAAACAGTCTGGGAAAGGGACTGAGACCAGAGCAAACATCAGTGCACTTAAATCTGAGATAAAGACGGTGAATGCATCAACTGACTTTGAGTAGAAAGGTTCAATAGGCCCACTACTGGGTTTCAAAAAGGGACAGTTTTTGAAGATGGATCCCAGTAAATTTTTCAAACCTGATTAGACAGTGGATATTCTCCCTGTCAGCACGAGCAGTGTTGAGTGTAACTTTACAACGAAGTCGTATCTCAAACAGATTGATTCATTAAATTTGCAGAGTCTTCCAAACATTTGTAACAGAGTATACGATTGTTGAGACTCCTACCAACGGTATATAACTTCCAGTGACTGTTCAGACATTGGACTACCTAGAGGTGCGTATCGTGGACCAGAATAATCAACCTGTTCACTTTCGTGGTGAAGAAACTATTGTATGACTACATCTAAGATCGGCTGGGTTTGCCAGCCACTGTGGCCGAGCGGGTCTAGACGCTTCAGTCCGGAACCGTGCTGCTGCTACGGTCGCAGGTTCGAATCCTGCCTCGGGCATGTATGTCCGTGATGTCCTTAGGTTAGTTAGGTTTAAGTAGTTCTAAGTTCTATGGGACTGATGACTTCAGATGTTAAGTCCCATAGTGCTTAGAGCCATTCGTTTCCATTCTTTTCGGCTGGGTTTAAGGTATAAAATCAGAGCACACAGCGCACAGCACAGCACAGCACTTTGCAGCAGAACCAGAAAGTGATAACACGAGCAAACTACATGTTTCTTAAACCAATAGGCTTGAAACCTCGCAATGTCTTTCACCCAGTTGAATATGATATGCAAATCACACGCCAGGAATACTTCTCGCGTAAATCTTATGCTTCAACCACATTCAACAAGAACGATGAAATTAGGATTGACATCCGATACCAAGACGCTTTAATTCTTCCATGCAGGAGTTTCATATATTTGGATGGATCCTTTAAGAAAAAGGATGGTGGTCTTACAGTGGGATCAAGGCTTACACGTAATGCTTTGGCATTCCTGTTTCAGGAAATACGTTATGAAATTAAAGGGGTAGAGACTGATCGTACACGTAATGTCTGCGTAGCATCAACCCTTCAAACATAACCGAGCGAGGTAGCGCAGTGGCTAGCACACTGGACTCGCATTCGAGAGGACGACGGTTCTATCCCGCGTCCGGCCATCCTGATTTAGGTTTTCCGTGATTTCCATTAATCGCTTCAGGCAAATGCCGAGATGGTTCCTTTGAAAGGTCACGGCCGACTTCCTTCCTCATCCTTCCCTAATCTGATGAGACTGATGACCTCGCAGTTTGATCTCTTCCCCTCAAATTAAACGGATCCTTAAAACACATGTATCATCATCATCATCCTCGGATTTTAATGGTTTAGAAAATGCAGAATGGTTCATAGACGATCCTGTGAGCAGAACAGCAGTGGATTTCCACCGATATACTGCAGGTATACCTCTAAAAATATTACAGGGTAGTTTAATGACATGCAGCGAATTATTTTGAATTTAAAACAGGAACTTTTCTGGTACGGAGCGCAACAAATAGTAGCTCAGATATTCAAGGACCTCAAGAGGAGAATTACATGGAAAATGCCACACATCACTGTGGCAGAAGAAAGTTCTAAATGCCACTTTACGCTCGTGGGAGGTTTTAGAGTATCCGATGCTACCGAGAGCTAGCAGACATGGGCTATTAAAATCTCAGTGCAGCTGGAAACACCGAGATTCATCATACTTGCATTTCAGACCAATAGAAGGGGTAATTTAGCAAATTTTTCCATCGTATTTCACAACTGTAATTTAACTAATGCCAGAACCTACTTTAACTCAGAATTCTGTCCATATGACAATTTGCGGCTACATTGGGGTGAGAATGTATGCAGTATAGCATTTGATATGTATGCAAGGTTCCGTGCTTCTTATTATGAAGCTGTTGAAGAGGAATAGTGCCTACTCAGTTCACGAAAACTCAAGGATCTGGCATCAATCATCGTCATAGACTGTTCTAAGCAGAATGAGATAATTGAATCAGAGCCAATAGATGTACAAATCAAATTTCAATCCTTATCAAATTTTCCAGAACACACTGCAGCGAATGCTCTAGTTCTACATGACCGTATGATTAACCATTATCCACTTACTGGAATTGTGCAACGTCCTGTATAAATGACCAAGTTCCGTGGCATACCCACAGCATTTCATAATGAAAACTTGCAGCGTGAACGTCATTGCCGAAGTTCAAGATTTCTATAATGATGAGTGTAGACAATTCACATTTAAAGATGTTGCGCTGATATCATACACTGAAGATGCTATTATAATAAACTTATCCTCAGCAATTATTGCATCACTGAGGCCTTTCAAGGCTGTGAAGTTTGCTAAAACACGGAGGAGAGCAAACTGGTCAACACTTTTCTTTCATGGACTCCCCTGGGGCGATCCTGAAATATCTCATAAAAAAATAATCTCACTTCGAATATTCAGTCATCCTGAGACCATTATCTACGTTAAAGGCGAGGAGAAGATCACATGGATGCAGCGAGTCTTCAATTTTGCATATATTCAAGACCTGCAATTCTAGGAGTGCCCTGCTGCCCATAAACTCAACGAGAAGAGGATTTGTGAAAATAGTGTTTGTTTGCTTATGAAAATGTATAATTACTTTTAAGTTGGATTAATGAAGGTGAATGCATTTTTACCTCACATCCGGTTTTTCTCTTTCTTCCTCCTAACCCCTACTTAGATAGTATGTAGTTTGCCCATATCCTAGGTCTGTGGCTTTCTTAAAGCACGGGGATATAATTTCAGACATGGTTGCTATATGTCTTTTGAAGCGGACACGATCACGCTCCGCCTGTTCCCAAAAACCTATACATGCAGCACCGTAGGTGAAATCCCACTCAGTCAGTACATATATTTTGTTTTCCTTCACCTTAAACGTCACCTTTCTCATAGTTCAAACTAGTACCTTACGTATCTTGCACAGCATTTATATACATTTGTAATGGTAAGGATTTGTAAAATAACAAGAAAGATATATGGTAACGAATAACAATTTTTTGTGCAGACATAAACATTCACAGTGGTAATACATCTTTACGTCCATAAATCTAGTCGTTTTTACAATAAACGAAGTGATACTGCTTTTAAATTCACAATTCTAGTTACTGTTTGAATTGTAATTTTTTGTTCACAGTTCTTGGTTTTAAAATAATAGTACTAGCTGAACAAATCTGTCTTTTTGCTTTACATTGCAGTACTGAGCAGAGGTACAATTTCTCTTACACTGCTATTGTTACTAGTAAAATTCCACTCACACAGGAGACTTAATTTATACATTGAGCTGGGTGGCTCTGAACATTTTCCTCCTCAAGAAGCTGAAGTAATTTAATAATACAATCAAGCGATGACCCTAAAATCCTCATCCCAAACAGCTGCACTAAAATAAGTGGATTGAGCTTACACGTAATACTACAGTAGTATGACTTGGACAGCTATCAGTATTCGAAACTTAAGAACTAATCTATTTGTATATGCACACACACACACACACACACACACACACACACACACACACACATAAAGTGCAAAGGAGAGAAATACGGTAAATTATTTTTTTCTACATTACAATTTTTTAACTTTTTTAATGATTTTAGTCAATTCTTAATCTTTCGTATATAAAGCACATTGTTAACTTTTCTTTATATTTTGTTTCAGTACATGGTGCTTATATATATATATATATATATATATATATATATATATATATATATATATATATAGGAAAAATAAATGCGATATATGAATTTCCGTGTGATATGCTACGGAAAGGATCAGGGCACTTCTGTTAAACTGCCAGAAAATTAACAGTTAATTTACACCGGACAGATCTATGTTGAAACACATATTCGCCGTAAGGGGAAGGTCTAAGAATATCTAAGGATTGCGTGCGCGAGAGAAAGTAGCGCTCAGTATGAAACTCTATTACTGCCGAATAACTGATAATAGCATCCGTGGACTATACGAAAGGGGGTTAAATTGAATATCAGAACGGAATTGGACACTTATTTCTGTGAAAGTAAAAGCTTACAAAATTTGAATGACTGTATCAAAGTATATTAGTAGACCATATCCTTGTAATAATATCTTTGAGTGACAAATTATTATAATTACGGACATTTTAGTTGCCGTAATGGCTGAAAGTAGTTGTAGGGCCAACCCTCCCTTTCTCTACATACAAAACAAAATCATTCATGATCATTTATTTATTATTAAATGTTGTTAATAAAAAAACTAAAGTGATTTCCACAATAGCGTGTGTATTAGTCAACGATAATCATAGCCAAGCTGCAAACTGTATCTCTGAATGACAGAAGGTTCGATTGTCAAATAAACTACGACGCGTAAGTTTTGACTTAAAAGTTATTTAACATTTCATTTACAATCTGACAGAAATAATACAAAATCACGAACAGTGCTGATAAGTAGTAACGTCGGAAACAGGAAGTTGAAATAATAACTAACATCCAAAAAAGTTACTATCTTGTCTTCGGTATCGCAGCAGCAAATAAAGGAAAAGTGTATAAAGTCAACATTAATTATTATTATGAAAACCCAAAGTTTAGTCTCCGTTACAGTGAAGATGTTTGTGGCTGCTCCATCTGCTGTGTAGTTATAACGGAAAGTCGGGCACATACAGCACATAACAACATCAATATCTTACGACAGAGAAGTCGACGAAAGCAGATCGATGGAGTGCGGCTACAAATGGCGCCCAATGGGGGTGGGGGGGTGGGGGGGGGGGTGGGGGGGTGGAAGGCGCGAGTAAGGTATGAAAACAATTATGACGAAATGACAATGGAGAAATATAATTGTTATGATTGCATAATTAACAGTGATTGAAAACTTCCAATTTATGTTACATGTTCTCCACTACCACAACCCATCACGCACGCGCAAAGACACGAGTTGATTTCGGACGCAAGATCGGATCTGTGAGTGCGGCCGACAACGAGGCAACTACCTCCGGGAACTACAAGACGTCAGAAGCTGTACGGAAAATAGGAAACAACTGACTTGTGTTACTGCGGCTCGGACTTGTATGTGTAAAAATATTTGGTTCTGGCTGAACGGTGCCTCATTGTGCTTGCTTTTAATTTTAACTGTGTCGATAAATGAGACAAGTCTGTGACGCAGAAACTGTATAAGTAGTTAGAGTTATATTTTATTTACTGTGTATTACAATTTTGGTGTTATTCAGATACTGTATATGGATCACAATGAAACGGGGATACCATTTAAGATAAAAATCTAGGTTCAAGTCTAGGGACTTTGGGGAGAGAAGATGCGAGCAAGGATGAAAACCGTGTGGAAAATTTAGATGTTAATAGCACAGAGCTTTTGTTGGAACCTGAAATGTCAAATATGAGGAGGACTAGTTTGGTAAGGAGGAATGACCATACCGAAAGTCAATAGTTTGAAACTGTAAGTACTTGCGAGGAAAGTAATCCCACCGGTGTGGTCAATATGCCATATGGAGATGTCAGTTATCAATAAGTTGCCTGAATTTCTAGTGTAATCAAGTCAGGAAAAATTAGAGAAAAACAAACAGCGTGAAGTCTGAGCTATAGAGCTAAATAAATAATGTGATCTTAGAGAGCAAGCCTTTAGAGAGAATATTTTAGAGCAAAACAAACGATGCGAACTTGCGGAAAAAACTTTTCAGAAGATGTTAGAATTACAGAAAGAACGAGATAATCAAGACCAAGAATTTAAGAAAGAGGAATTAAAGACTGTTAATAACCTAGACTCACCTACCAAGAAAAAGGCTGAATACTCACCTGCGGAGACAGATAAATTATCGTTAATTCTAAAATCTTCTAATGAAGTGAACTAAACATTGCGAACTTCGGTCTCCACATTAGAGTGGAATGTGGAGGCAATAAATAAAGAACAGACTATAATAGCTGAACAGATCGATAACGTAACAAAACAAGCAGAAGATTCAAAAATCACAGGGCAGAAGTTATTGATGACTATCTTAGTAAACAGACGACTAAGATCGAGGAGATTTTATCAGAGTGGTTTGGAGCACAGACAGGAAAAGTTCACACGCAAATTCAGGATACTATCGAGGACGTAACGCAACGGAATAAACCAAATGCACCGCGACGCGAGGAGGTAGACAGCATTCAACAAATTAAATCATAATTCAGTTTTATTAAGGAGAAACTTTCATCCGATATGTCTGTGCAGGAGAAATATGTAACTATTCGTTTGTCGAAAGGTGAGGTAGTCCTAAAAGACAAAATCAATTTGAAACATATCCAGAACCATATTCTAGAAAACAATGGCCCGTTAGGAAGCGAAAGTGGAGAGAGAGCGATCATAGTAACGGTAGAAGTAGCGATGAGTCGGATCTTGAAGATTGATATTATGATCGCAAGGGGACTGTTTCATCCTCTATGGTTGAATACAGTATTTTCAAAGCTACACAATTTCAAATATTTTCGAAAGACAAACATTCTATACACCCAATGATGTTTATAAAAAGTTTCAGAAATGTATTTCCCCGGTCTTGGGAGGAACAACATGAAATACAGTTTATAGTGTCAAAGACCATTGGAGAAGTTTCACGAAGGATATCGGAAGCAACTGAAAGTTGCAGAACATGCAGAGATTTTGAAAAATTATTCATCGCGAAATATCGATCGCAAAGCAAACGAAATCGATTAAGGAATGAAAAATGTAGTCCGGAATTTTACAATCCTAAATAAGGAGCTCTACGAAAATACTAAGGGACCGATGGCCTTTGTAGTCTGGTCCCTTCAATCCCCACAAACCAACCAACCAACCAACGAAAATGCTTTGAAAAGTACATCAATAAAATTCGATACTGGGATACTCTCATTAGTCGCAGAGGGGTTATTACAATTCTCGAGAGAAAATTACCTATTTGTTAACGTCAGAAATTAATGAACTTATCGGCTGACGATGTTGACCACTTTATGTCAATTATTGGTTCCCTGGACGTAATTCAGGAAGACGCTAAGAGTATGGGGAATCAATTTCACTGTACTAATTGTAACAGCTCTCAACGATATAATTGTTCTTGTGACAATAACAGTAACAGTAAAACGAAATACAATGGACAGGGTCACAATGCTAATCGAAATCAGAATAGTAAGTACAACGGTCCGGATAACAGTAATCAATCTAGAGATAAAAACTATAAACAGAATAGTCCTAATAACAATAATGGAAGTAATGGACAAAATTGTAGTAATAACGCCGAACATAGCAATATAAATCAGGCTAATCAGAATGGTGAGAATTCAGAGGGTTTTAATAGAAAACGAAAGTACGGAGAGCAGCCGGGACAGAAATGACAAGCGTGTTCAGTGGGATAATGGACAGAATACTCAGTGGGAGGGGGGGGGGGGGCTCCCACTATTGTTATTATAGCTAGTGGACAATTTGTACCAACCCCCGTAATGTCTATGCCTTAGAATATCTCTACTAATAGTAACAGTGAATGGAATGGTCAGAATTCTGGGGTTCGAGTAGTGGTACTCCATGAAATGGGTAACCACCAAACAGATGCGACAAACAAACCAGCTGCTCTGAGCCTTCCCAGCGTAGCTCGCGAAGAGACAGGAGGGAATAAAATCTTAAAGGTGTGTGTACTGAGGTATAATGATGATATCGATATCAGAGAACTCTTAGATATTCCAAGAAAATTAGATGATAATTCTATTGAAGTGATGCAAGCCATGGTTAAAGTAAAAATTTAAGATGAAGATGTTAGCATCCTGTTTGACATTGGCACAATTTTTGGTGTGGCGAATACGGGATTTTAAAAATATCTGAATAGCAAACAGCAGTTCGCAGTATTACCGGAAGGCAACTATACTTTGTCTGGAGCATTAGGAACCAATTCTGTGCCCATAAAGGCCCAACTACAGGTAGAAATAGTAGCGCAAGGGGAACGACTTATTAGCACCTTCCTGTTGGCTCCTAATTTAACTTACCCATGAATTTGGGGATGGGATTTTATGCGTGAACGAGACGTAACGCTCGACACTGTGAAGCGTTTGTGTAACTTAAACAATCAGGTACGGGTTGTTTCTAAACATTCATGGCGGTGTCTGTTTGTACTATATCGTGTCTCCCTACCACTTTCGCGCAACGACTATCTGAGCGTGTTTTTTAGGGAATTAACTAGTTTGAACCTGGGACCTGTTGCTGGTAAGGAGACGCCAGACCACACATGACATGTAGAATTCAGAAGAGTTCAGTGAGACTAGCGATGATATAACTAAATACTTAATGATCTCAGCGTCAGCTCCACTGCACTCCCTGTAAAAGAATCTTAATACTAACTATATTTAGTGGAAGGGGTTAAAGGCTTTCCTATTTTTAGTTAGCTGGTAAAATAACGTCGAAAAAACAGTTACGTTTACCATTGGAAATTTTAATCTACTCACAAAACATTGTTTATTAATTGCAATATTGATAAAAGGAGATGTTTTAATACAGGATGGTAAAAACCAACTGCGTTCAACAAAAATGTGAACGAATATTCCCTGAATGGGTTTCCCAAGTTCTACAATGGATCGAAGGATAACCTATGCCATATCACATCTATAATCTAGGTTTAAATTGAGTTTCACAAAAGAGAAAACTATCAAAATGGTCTACAGTGACCCTCAATTATCTTTAATTATTTATCTAACTTGTCGAAAATTACAGTGGCTTCTTAATAACTATATAAAAGAAAAATCATCGCGTTTCAGATCTGTTCTTCAAGTGGCAAATGTGAACACCATGAGATTTAATTAACGATCGACACTAGTATTAAGCAAAACGGGGGTGTAACAGATGAGACTTCTGCAGTTCTGAGTGAAGCCTTATGCGCTCAAAAATGCGGCATCGCGTGCGTTCATTACCTTGTCGGTGTTTAGGCAGCGTCACGGCAGCGGCGGGCAGCACAGCTCCGCTCACCTCGCCATCTCGGAAGCAACTCTTTCCTAACTTCTCCTTACTACAATTTACCGAAGTTGGTTTTAAAAAAATTATCTGGCAGTGTTTTCATCTGACCAATCAGGGTCTCAATGTTAACCTTAAGCTCCGCCTACAAACATTCTGTCTATCCAATGAGAAACGTTATACTTTTCGTGGTGGGGCAACGTTTGTAAAGTTTGCAACGTAACAGAGACGCGAAAAAGTCTCACGATAAAACCTGCAGCTGGTGTGGTCCTTTTAGCGTTATCGTAATATCTATACTGTTCTTCTAGAGGGCTCTATCTTTTAACATGGGCTGGGGGTGGTCCTAATGTAACAGACACGAAAAAAAAGTCTCACGCTAAAACTTGCGGATGGTAGGGGCCCTTTTTGTGTTATCGTAAGATCTATACTGTTTTTCTGGAGGGCTCTAGCTTTTAACATGAGCTGGGGGGTGGTCCTTGACGTAACAGAGACGCGAAACAGTCTCACGCTAAAACGTGCAGGTGGTAGTCTTAGAGGTAGGCTGGCGACGTGGGTGTCCAGTCCGTCCCTTATCGTAGGGCCTTCTAGCTTAACACGGTTCTGCTCTCGGCTTCTGTTCTCATTTCTCCCCTCGGAACTGTGTCGGTCTCACGGTGGAAAGGTACGACATGCATTTAGGCATTCTTGTGTTAGTCTGTGGTATTCCATTTGCTCACTCGTTATTTGTATTACTTTGGTTAATTTAATGTCACAATTTATTCGGAGCTATGTGACATACTACTGGATTTGCTTATCGTGTCAGGGTTTTCATGGAAGGTGTTGGATTTGCCTGACACCTTACACGTTGAGTTACCGTCAGTAGGGGAACTGGAATTTCAAAACAAAATATGTAATCAAATCAAAATAAGAAGTAATGATTCTAACATCCTCCACTTCAACAATAAGGATCCCATATATTCGTCAATGAACTTATAAAAGTTAAAATTCTAGAATCCGAATATTTGACTGATGAGCAAAGGTACGAACTAGCTGAAGTACTTCGATGTCGTACTAATGTTATTGATAATAAACCTGGTGTTATAATGAATTATTAAGTATAAGTTGCATCTAAATATACAATTTCGTAAGATTATGGATGGTGAAGAAAGCTGGAGATTGTGTATTCCAACGGTAACGTTTCCACCGCTTGTATGGTATACCCATTACTCGTGGGAACACTTTAGTGCTAATAAGTGTTCGGGGAAACTGAAACAAAACTGTTTTGTTCTCAACATCAAGAGGAAAGTATTTGAAATCTTACGTAAATTTAAACTATGTCAGAAGCTAGACCTATAGACTATTCTGACAAACTATGGTCGCAGCCCATAATACCGCCAAAACCTCTTGAAATTGTATCATGAGACGTCACAGGGCCATTACCAACGGCGAAAGGAAGATTTAAATACGTAACAGCATTTTATGATGTTTTTTCGAAGTTTCTACGAATGTATCGTTTACGATCCACTAACGCCAAACCTATGTAAAGTAAACTGGTAAATGACTGCATTTCAAAAGTAGGCAAATCCACAGCTATATTGACCGATAATTCTTCGTATTACGCTTGTAAAGCCTAGCATGAATGTATCAATAATTTAAATATAAGATACCATGCCGAGGGATCGCCTGTGGAGCCGGTATTCCGGGACTTCAGTAGATTTCGTAGAATATATGTAGAGAAAACAGTATAAGTGGATGGAATACGTATGTATGAAACTTCCTGGCAGATTAAAACTGTGTGCCGGAACGAGACTCGAACTCGGGACCTTTGCCTTTCACGTGCAAGTGCTCTACTAAACTTTTTTTTTTTAAAAAAAGTCTTTGTTGATCTCATTATGTTCAATTTTGTTCATTGCATATGATCGGGGCGGACGTCTCATGACATCCGTTCAGGTTGTTCTTTGATCCGTTCACTCAGTTTTTTTATTACAGAGGGTAGCTAAACCCTGAGCTACCGTGTCGACATGAACTGAGCTACCCAAGCACGACTCACGCCCCGTCCTCACCGCTTCTGCCAGTACCTCGTCTCCTTCCTTCCAAACTTTACAGAAGCTCTCATACGAACCTTGCGGAACTAGCACTCCTGAAAGAAAGGATATTGCGGAGACATGGCTTAGCCACAGCCTGGGAGATGTTTCCAGAATGAGATTTTCACTCTGCAGAGGAGTGTGCGTTGATATGAAACTTCCTGGCAGATTAAAACTGTGTGCCGAACAGAGACTCGAACTCGGGTATGTTTGAAAAGATCCATAACGGACTGCCTCATTCATCCACCCAGTGTAGTTGTGTAGAAATAATATTCCACAAGGAAGAATCCTGGGAATGGATTAAGAGCTTACCGAGAATAGCTGATCCCGTAATAGGCAGATGTGTACTTATTGGTAAAGTTCAGCTAGCCTTGTACAAAATTGCGATGTTAAGGAAACGAAAGTATGATAGGAAACTAATTAAAGTTAATACATATAATTTGAATTATAAAGCACTGTTACGGAAACACATCAAGTCATCTGCGGTGAAGCAGATGAATCAAAAGTGGCAACATCTATGTGCTGGACCTATAAGATAATCAACATTCCACATCTGGGTAGTTATGTATTGGGGGATATCCATAATGGAGGGCGCGCCAAAGGGTTGTTCCGTCAGAAAGACCTGAAGAAATATTACGAATGAAAAGTCAACGAGAAAAAGGGTTTAGATACTGTCTTCAGGATGTTATATTTTTTGTGTAATTTGATGTAAATGTAAGGAAAATAACTTAGTGTGTGTTTTATGTGTGGTTACTTGCATTGTTAGTGAATTTATGTTGTATCATTAAGTTGAATAAATGCCTCAGATGTAAAGTCAGTTTCATGAGGCCAGTATATGTAATAGCACGATGAGTGCTGAAGCGGTAATTCAGTACATAGCGTGAGGGCAACTGTCCTAAAAGTTAACAGTCAATTATTTCCTATTCAATGGATGTTGATCCTAATTCAATGGAACAAGCTATCTGATTTTTTGCAAAATATGATCACCGACTGTGACCTGATATAAAGGACAGGTGTGAGGACAGAATCCTAGTACTATACTTAATGATTTTATTATGAGTGACTGCGTGTTTAAAGATAAACGAAACTCAATTATAACGTGTGGGACAGGAGCTTTGTCAGCCATATCAAACGTATTACGTGTTCGGAACGGAATAAAATACTAAATCTGGGCTCGTGATACGCAGGAAGTGCTTAATTAAACATCATGTCCTTACGTGTTTGGAACTGAAAGGACAGAATCTGAGCTCATGATGTAGGACGTTCATTGATCACGTGTTTTGACTGTACGTCACTAGAACTAAAAGGACGCAACTTTTCACGTGACTAGTTGCACAATTATTAAGTGCTATTAATGTGTTACTATAAAAAGAACCCGATGTGATTATGTATTTAACAGTTGACGATCTATAATCTGTGTTAAAGACAGTGTCGTGTATGAATTGGTGAAAAATAACTATGACTAAGTTTATTTCGTGAAACTCACGAGCATTTGAGGAGATAACTATTTCACCGTATATGTGCACAAATTTTATGTTCAATATCCACACTATCCACGAGACTGAGTTGTGCGAACCGTTGTCTTCGATAGTCAGTTAGGTGCAACGTGCCAAATCTGCACAACGTACCTGATGGTGTGAGAACATACACCAACGCAGTCTGCAACACCTTACGGGGCGAGATGACATGTTAAGGCTGCCACAACTATCTGGTGGTCGAGATGACGTGCTGTCGCAGTCTGAATTCTCTGATGGGACGAAAGCACATTAAGCTGCAGCAGAGGACCTTCTACACGAAACGAGATTCAAGATCCAGTACCAATACCCTTTTGGGCGAAATTGCACGCAGCTAGGGACCAAGACGTTAAGAAGATTGCAACAACGGCAACCTAATAATCAGATGGTCTAAAGCTGCTTATGTCAAGGTTGATGACGATGCAAAGAAAGAAACCTGCGGGGGGCAACATCTGTAAAATAAAACCCTACGCAAAAAAGCCATGATGCATTAAACGCAATGGAAGATAAGAAGATGTCAATAAGTACTTCGTCAGTCAGCAAGAAGAAATCAGATAAACCAATGATCAGGATGTAACTTCTACCGTTCATTAATAATTATAAGAAGAGACATATAAGCAATAGTCAGTTGAACGAACGTACTCTGCAAGTCATAAGAACAGGCGGGCACATGAGTTGGCAACAGTCCGTCGAGTCGCTTCCATATTCAAGAGGCGACTCGAAAAGATTAGTTCCATCTCAAATAATTGCTGCATCCCTCTGTGCAACCGCACGGAGGGTCTCAAGAATAGGGCGATGCAGTGTTGATAAGCTGATGTCGTCTGAAAACTCTATCAAGCTTAAGATCGAAGACTGTCTTTAGACAACTTTTAAACAACTGTAAAATATTTGTAATGAACTTACGTATTTGTAATAGACAGGCTTATTCTGCATAATTTAGCGATGAAGTATTAAAATGGACTATACCTAAAATTGAGATACTTATTTATGATAGGCGGATTTATTCCGCATAAGTTAGTCATGAAGTATTTAAATCACTTATAACATGTAAAAATCTACAACTATGTAAGCATGTTATTTATAAGAACCAAACAAATGTAGAAAAAAAACAATGTAACATAATGATCAAACTTCCCCTTTCCCCCATCTCCAGCACTTCGGTGCTGAAAAGCCAAGAGGATTAGCCTCACAGTCCACATTAAAATAAATCAGCAAATATAAGTTCAGTCCCCCTATTAGGGGCAGTAAAGACTGTTTACTAATATAGTGGAAATATAAAGATAGCGGTTATGTGTGAGACTGACAACATCGTGCAGCAAAGTGAAAACTGTTGTCATTCTGGGAGGCTTTTACATCCGCTCTTTTAACTGAGAACAGTATCATCAGGCTTATTCCCGTATAGAGTAGAGGTAATCGATGATATCGAAAATAATTAATAACACTGAGAACGTTTTAATTAAAATTATCGATGTAGAATCTCTCATCAGAATAACGCCCGCAGCAAAGTAACGCCTCAGGGAAATCAAAGAGGGTTCAACGCGGATAATTTTCTTACTAAATTCTACTATATAAACCATGCGCGGGTATTGTTAGTTTTCTTGTCTTGTTTTCTGCACTCTGAGAAAGTCTACTCAGCTGCGGCGTGCGATGTAGGCATTTCCGTGTGATATGCTACGGGAGGGATCAGGGCATTTCTGTTAAACTTCCAGAAAATTAACTATAGTTCATTTACAGCGGGCAGGACTACGTTCAAACTTATATTTTCACTAAAATCACGGACTAAGAATATCTAAGGAATTGTGCGCTTGAGAGAAAGTAACGCTTAGTGTTAAACTCTGTTACATGCCGAATAACCGATAATAGGATCTGTGGACTGTACGGACGTTAAACTGAATATAAGAACGGAATTGGACACTTAGTTTCGTGAAAGTAATAGCGTACGAAATTTGTATCGAAGTATAGAAATGGACCATATCCTTGCTATAATGTCTTTGAGTGACGAAATATAAAAATTACGGACACTTTAGTTGCTGTAATTGCTGAGAGTAATTTTAGGAATAACCCTCCCTTTTTCTATGCACAACAGGCAATCATTCATGATCATTTAAGTATTATTGAATGTTGTTAATAAAAAACTAAAGTTATTTCCACAATAGCGTGTGTATTAGTCAACGATAATCATAGTCAACTATATCTCTGAATGACGGAAGGTTCGATTATGAAATATTAAGATGCGTAAATTGTGACTTAAAGGCTATCTAATATTTCATTTCCAATCGGACAGAAATAATACAAAATCAGAAATAAGTAGTAACATCGGAAATGGAAGATAAAATAATAACTGACGTCCAAAGAAGTTACTATGTTGTCTTCGATAACGCAGCAACAAATGAAGGGAAAGTGCATAAAACGTCCAAAGGCGTTACTATCTTGTCTTTGGTAACGCAAGAATAAACGAAGGATGATCGTCTGTGTAAAAAGTTAACATTAGTTATCATTATTGTGAAAATCCAAAATTTAGTCGCCGTTATGATGAAGATGTTTGTGGCTACTCCACTGATGTGTAGATATAACGAAGAGTCGGGCGTATACATTAGATAACAACATCAATATCTGACGACAGCAGATCGACGGTGGGCGTCTACAGAGTGCAGCAGACTGTACAACTCGTACCCTTGCGATCGGATATTTGTTCCCTGTACCAAATGTGGAGGTTTCGGCGGGGCACCGCGAACGCCACCGTACAGGCGCTGCAAGTAGTCTTAAGCCACGTTTACGCTGGAGCAACATCTTGCAACATGCAACAGTGCCGCATTTTACGTGGCGCACGTTGTCGTATGCCGCAAACTGCCGCAATGGGCTGTAGCTAGCTCTCGAGCTGAGTGGGTTCGTATGCGACATCTTCTGTGCGGCAGCGGTAAATTCAAAATATGGAGTGGGTCGAACGAGAAGTATTAAGCATTCATAGAGGACAACAGACAAGCTGTGGTTCTGCGAAACGTACGTGAATGTAAATACAAAAATAATGTAGTGAAAAGAGACGTTATATGGACTCTCGCTTCAAAATAATGAAGTCGATGAGAAAGCTGGGAGGAAGAAAATTACAAATCTGAGAATGGGCAGTTCATTGCGAACATACAGGAGTGACGAATGAAAAAAGCGGCTCAGCGCCTAATACGGAAAGAAAATAGTTCGCTAATATGAATCATTAAAATTCATTCTATATGTGACGGAGAGCACACAAAAAAGTCTGCAGGAAAAAAGTAGCTAAAACATTTGAGTTCATTTATATAATTCTATTTATTTACTTAAAATATTGTACATTGTAGTACGTACATAGTTAATATCCGTTGATACAGGACGATACCACTGGTATCTGTCGCGCCACTCAACCTTCCCTTGCGGTGTCATAAAATATTCTTCGAATTCCTCTCGTACTGCCTGTGCATCATAGGAATCTTTGATAAATTCGTTAAACCGTTATAGGTGCGAGTAGCTTCACTCCACTCTCCAAGAGTAATTACACCTATATCTACGTCTACCGTGTCCAAACTACTTGGAGGTGAATAAATAGTTCTGGACGTTACACTCTGCCATAAAAAATTGTGGGGATACGTACAAGCTTTTGTACCTTTTCCTAAACCGACGACATTATTCCGAAGGCGTTTTTGACAATACGTAGTGGCCGAGAAAATCGGTAATTACATGAGGGAAGTAGCAGAACATGTTATTTTGAATTATTATATTATTGACTTGTACGAATCTTCAGTGGCTATGACGGCCAATCGAATTCTTGGTGAAAATGTTCTGAAAATAGGTATCTTTCTTTAGAATAAGAGGTCTAATTAATAACAGTGAATAATTGAAGTGCTCATTGGTAAAATTACTAAATAATGCACTATAATCTGTGGTTAGGTCTCCTGGTATTCTAGTTCGTGCATCTTTAAATATTCTTCTCTTCCACCATCGTTTCGTTTTCCGCTTATTTTCGTTTCCGGTGTCAGCTGAATGTGCGATGACAAACAGCCACCGCAATCACTTTCTCACCCATTCTTCTGCAAGACCGACTCAATGTGGCACAAAGTCTGTTGCTTTGATATAGGGAAGCCTGCCGCATGCAACATACGTCGCAAGGTGTTGCCTCTTGGAGCATGCCACAAGACGACGAACTCCACATTTCCGTGCCATTCCACAATGTTGCAAGACGTTGCCCCAGCGTAAGCGAGCCTTTAGACAGCGAGGACACACGATTCCACACGTTGCACACCCTTAGCCCGCCTCTGGATGGCTCCATGTATTGTACAATATGCATATATTTTACATCTTAGATCCACAAAATCTACAACAGGCAATCCATCCACCTCATCTTTTATTAAATCGATAACCTTCTTGTTCTGAGGAACAATACCGTATGGATTATCGGCTGCGTATTCCGATGTGTCGAATTCTTTAACTAGGCATCTAATTACTTCATATGGATTGCAGGTTTTCGCCCAATGTATGAAGCTATCTCTATCCATATAAAGTAACTTTGGCTCCACGAAATGAGTTTTAGCAAACTCATAGTGGACGCGGTACCTGTGGTGTCTGGAGATGTCCAGTATACACGTACCGCAATAGATAGGTTTCGTAAACTCTACTAAAACCTTTGACATCGCAACGGCAACAAATTTCTCGTTGAAAAGAGTGACTCACTTATTTTGCACTTTCTTACGCCCCAACGCCCATCCCACGTGGTCCTAATCAAAATATCGCGTTCATTTCTTACATTCTGCGTGGCTTTAGTGAAAATGGAATTACTCATTAGTTCACAAAAATCATTATCTAAATCACTAGTCGCGCCCGCACTCATTTCGGTATTTAATTGAATATCCTCCTTCAACCAGCGGGACTGATTGAGTGAGATAGTCCAGATGATTCTACCTAGCTCCATTCCAAAGCTGAGATACTGCAGATTACGATAATGAATTGCGTACCTCTTCTTGTGTCCAACAGTGGTCATCTGTTTAGGGGTAGTGCTTCCTCGCGGAACTGGTTACTCTGTATATAATGACAAGTCGTTTGTCATTTCGTGCATGCAAACAGGGTATATGAGGTCTGCCTCCACCACATACCCTACATCAGAATCAGCAGCCAGATCCAATATTTTTCAACCTGATCTCTCTAACGCATTTGCGGGCACCCATTGAAACCCATCATGACTGCATCATGGCATGCCCATATAAACTATATATAACTTCAATCGAGGTATGCGTTGAGCCCCACACCCACATGTCGATCATTTGGTTTGGCGTGTCTATGGTCTCATTGTCAATGTCCTCCATGGACTCAAAGAAAAGAAGCATTTCATCACCAATCAAAAGTTCGATGCAGCGCCTCCTTTTCTTGAGCATTGCATCCCAGGACAACCCAGGTGCCATGTAACAAAAGGTGGGCTCCAGGGAGTAAGTGGCTATGCATACACTCCGGAACTTTTCAAAAACATCTGCAAGCAAGCGCACGTGTCCTTGTATACTCTTGAGTATTCAGCCAACTTGTGAATGTTGAATTCCCGCCAGACATTCATGGCATGCTCATAATCTGCACAAGCTATGGCTTCGCCTGTGAGGGTGCTGGTAAATGCAAATATGTCGGGTAGCCTGTTTCTTCGAGTTTTGCCTTACTATCCAGATACTCATAAGGGAAAAGTCCTTTCCTAGTCACAAGCTTAAACTTTTCCTCCCCAGGGCATGCAGATCGTGTGATATGCATATCCTCCTGAGGTAGAGTTTCTATGAGTTTCTGGAGTGACGGCTGGATAAAATGTAGCGTGTTAAGGAAGTAGAGAGCAATTTTTGGAGTTATTCCTTTAGAGAACGAAATATAATTCTCAACACTCTCAGGCAGGACACTGACCTTTCTCCCAGCCGAAATTAACCAATTGCTTAACTAGAAAGTGAGTGTCAAATCCAATTAAATTATGGAAGAAAACGGGTAAGTGTCGTGGTAACTGGTACTTCAAATTGTGTGCATTGTGAGCTGTACCACGGTACCTACCCGCAAGATGACAGTGGCCCATATGGGGAGTTTTAGCCCACATTTCATGTTTTTCAAGAGTTATGGTGAAATAAGATTCTATGTTGGTTACGATGATATTGACTTCCATTTATGAACCCTAATTCCTTCAGCATCTCCCATATCAGGCGAAGAACAAATGGCTCTGAGCACTATGATACTTTACATCTATGGTCATCAGTCCCCTAGAACTTAGAACTACTTAAACCTAACTAACCTAAGGACATCACACAACACCCAGTCATCACGAGGCAGAGAAAATCCCTGACCCCGCCGGGAATCGAACCCGGAAACCCGTGCGAGGGAAGCGAGAACGCTACCGCACGACCACGAGATGCGGGCCAGGCGACGAAGAAAGTGTTGTTTCAGTGTAATGGTGTTTCCGTTGTGCGCAGTGACCAAATGTCGCATTTGCAAAGCTGTCTACTGTGGTGTCGAGGAGGTAGCGCTGAAAGGCTTTTATACCAAAGCTCAAACCGTTACTAACGCACATCAATTTCATATCAAGGAACAGTGCCAAAATCCAGTGTCATTACACGAACGACAAAACAGGAAAGAATGTCTGAGTCCTAACAAAAGAAACAACCATTGTGAAAATAGTTATACATTCGCAGAAGATGATGTTATGACTCATTTAGCATAAATAACGCATTAAGTACTACTAGCAACTTCCAACAAATATAATCACAACTGTTGAAATTCTGTTACCAACAACGTAGATGCGTTGCAGGTGAAACCATAGGTAAATTGCCGGCCGTGGTGGCTGAGCGGTTGTAGGCGCTACAGTCTGGAACCGCGTGACCGCTACGGTCGCAGGTTTGAATCCTTCCTCGGGCATGGATGTGTGTGATGTCCTTAGATTAGTTAGGTTGAAGCAGTTCTAAATTCAAGGGGACTGATGACATCAGGTGTTCCATAGTGCTCAGAACCATTTGAACGGGCGAGACTGCATCAACAGGTGCTGTAATATGAGAACGAACACACATAAGCTAAATTAGCTATCTGTGGGCTTCGTTGCAAGGTGATTCTAACCCCCAAAGAAGATTCACATAGCTAATGCCTAATTATTCTATACCTATTTTCACTCCCTGTTAACAGTCATACACCTGTTAGTTTCCACTTCCTTTATGGAAAGATGTCCTGCATTAAACGCAGAAAAATCATTTTTGTGTATCCCAGTTCTTTTATCACTTGCAGTAAGTATAGCAAGTAACTGTAAGTAACTATCACAGGAAGCCCGACTCATAGTCAGTTGTCACGTTGCAATTCGTTACTACTCAGCAGACACAAGAATACTTGACCAAAGCCTACCGGCCCTCGAGGCTGCTGCGTCAAAATTTGCTGTGCCACCAGGAGGCACCGGCGTTGCCGCCAGTACTGGTGACAAAGAAACCACTGGCGAGGACCTCAGAATGGTAAGACACGCAGTCGGTTCACAAATGGGTAGAACAGCAGCATGACGCCGAACACCAGGTCGTCGAATTCCTCTGCATGTTTCCTCGCGTGGGGGAAATAGGCCGTGTCGAACGTCAAGATGACGTAGCAGGTTTCCCACATATTATCTATCTCGATCTGGCTATTGCTGAAGCCGTTGGCAACTATTTACGTGTCCACATGCCTCACCGTAGCCTTCTTTTAGGACGCCCACGTCGACCCAACTGAATGGGTGGTCTTGCACTCTTCTGGTACGCCAGAAGGCTTGGAGAAGAGAAAATACCACTCGTCGATGCCGACATTCTGTTTAGTGACGTACTAATAGTTGTTGAACATGATGGTCTCTATGGGCCACTCTTGCGTATACAGGGTGTTACAGAAAGGTACGGCCAAACTTTCAGGAAACATTCCTCATACACAAAGAAAGAAAATATGTTATGTGGACATGTGTCCGAAAACGCTTACTTTCCATGTTAGAGCTCTTTTTATTACTTCTCTTGAAATCACATTAATCATCGAATGGAAACACCAGCAACAGAACGTACCAGCGTGACTTCAAACACTTTGTTACAGGAAATGTTCAAAATGTCCTTCGTTAGCGAGGATACCTGCATCTATCCTCCGTCGCATGGAATCCCTGATGCACTGATTCAGCTCTGGAGAATTGTATCACAACCGACCACAATACGAGCACGAAGAGTCTCTACATTTGGTACCGGGGTTGCGTAGATAAGAGCTTTCAAATGCCCCCATAAATGAAAGTCAAGAGGGTTGAGGTCAGGAGAGCGTGGAGGCCATAGAATTGGTTCGCCTCTACCAATCCATCGGTCATCGTATCTGTTGTTGAGAAGCGTACGAACACTTCGACTGAAAATTGCAGGAGCTCCATCGTGCATGAACCACATGTTGTGTCGTACTTGTAAAGGCACATGTTCCAGTAGCACAGGTAGAGTATCCCGTATGAAATCATGATAACGCGCTCCATTGACCGTAGGTGGGAGAACATGGGGCCCAATAAAGACATCACTAACAGTGCCTGCCCAAACGTACTGTACAGCAATGAGTCGCATGTCAATACAAGCACCTAAGTCAACATTACCTTGCTTGCAAACGTACCGCGCCACGGCTATTGCCCGTGCTAATCCATACATCAAATGGGCATCTGCCAACTCCGCATTTGTAAACATTGCGCTGACTGCAAAACCACGTTCGTGACGAACACTAACCTGCTTGATGGTAGTACTGTAGAGCAAAGAGGCGCATGTCAACACAAGCACAAAAATCAACATTACTGTCCTTCAATTGGGCCAACTAGCGGTGAATCGAGGAAGTACAGTACATACTGACGAAACTAAAATGAGCTCTAACATGGAAATTAATCGTTTCCGGACACATATCCACATAATGTCTTTTCTTTATTTGTATGTGAGGAATGTTTCCTGAAAGTTTGGCCGTACCTTTTTGTATCACCCTGTATTGCTCTGGACCGCTGTAGATGTGGCTACCATTGTGAGGACTACAGATAGATATTATATCATAGTATGTGGCCACCAAACTCCATCCATTTGAGCACGCTCAGCTATAGAACTCGATTCCTGGAACTGAAAGTTGTCGTCATTGAGACCAGTATTATTACACGGACAAGGAGCCCCGTCGTATCCCGAGACGACGACAGAATCGACGTTAACATCGTCACCATCTGGAGAAACCAAAATACAACTTTCTTGCAGCAGTTAAGTTTAATTATTTATTCCTAAATCAAACCTATAGTCAACAGTACATCAAGTGACACTCGTCTGTGACAGATAAGTATGGTTAATTGAAAGACGTGGAATAGAAAATATTTTATGGAAATAAGAAAGGAATAAAATGAGGACTTGACTCGTGAGGAAACAGGACCTCAGTAACCCTAAGTAATTACGGAGAGATTCTTCTGAAGCATGCTAACTGATGAAAGTAGTGAGCCACACTGCGATTCTAATTCGGTTGTCCACCTTTCGTGATCTATGACATTACCAAATGAGATAGCCAGTTACCACTGCAGACTTCCTGTGCTCTCCCAGACAAATGTAACGCTCATGTCCTCGTATGCGCGTTGCTATCGCTCTCCCAGTTCTCCACACTGACATTCCACCTTGAACGCACCTGCAGTGTGTAAAGCATCTGTCTTGTCCTTCGTGGTACGTAGTACATCCTGGATCTTGCGGCTGCTGTGGTTGGACACCAACCCGGCAAAGCAGTCTACCGATTCGATCAGTTACATTTTTCACGTAAAATAAGCGCGCTGCTGGCTGTGGTTTTTCGATTTCTTGCCTATTTCACATTCACTTGTCTGTTGTCAAGGATGTTTGGATCGATTTATAGCCATAGCCATTGGTCACGAACATTGGACACAGCCTTTCGAGCTCTCGTGTTACGTTTTGAACATCGTTTAGCCGCTGCACACAGATGATGGATAACTGAGTTCTTCTGCGTTGGGTGGTGGTTGCATTCGGCGTGCAGATACCTGTCCGTATGTGTAAGCTTGCGTTACCTCTGTGTCTGACAAGTGACTAATCAAAACAACGATCTTTTACAATAATGACGTAACGTCAGGTTCACCGAGCAGCCATGACAAAATATAAGTGACTCCACACAGCTAAAGCACATCAATAGATCAGAAGAAGGCCACTGTAGCCGTTGCCGAAATGTTTGTTTCTCCAGAGCAGTTCTTTTTCATTTATTTATTATTATATAATCACTCAGTACGGTACCCAGGAAACTTTTGTGTCATACAGATACAAATTCAGTGCCTCAACAATTCAAAACATAATTAAGTCCATACATGATTCGTTCTACAAACTATATGAATGTCAATATTCTTTTAGCCATATGATATGTAACAGTGTTCATTGTAAGGCACCGTGAGAAGCAGCGACGTACTGTAAACAGGACTCACTTTCTTTAAAATACAGGGTGGTCCATTGATAGTGACCGGGCCAAATATCTCACGAAATAAGCATCAAATGAAAGAACTACAAAGAACGAAACTCGTCTAGCTTGAACGGGGAAACCAGATGGCGCTATGGTTGGTCCGCTAGATGGCGCTGCCATAGGTCAAACGGATATCAGCTGCGTTGTTTTTTTTTTTTTTAAATAGAAACCCCCATTTTTATTATATATTCGTGTAGTACGTAAAGAAATATGAATGTTTTAGCTGGACCCCCATTTTTATTATATATTCGTGTAGTACGTAAAGAAATATGAATGTTTTAGCTGGACCACTTTTTCGCTTTGTGATAGATGGCGCTGTAGTAGTCACAACCGTATAAGTACGTGGTATCACGTAACATTCCAACAGTGCGGACGGTATTTGCTTCGTGATTCATTACCTGTGTTATAATGGACCGTTTACCAATCGCGGAAAAGGCAGATTTCGTGTTGATGTATGGATGGCTATTGTGATCAAAATACCCAACGCGCGTGTGCTTTGTATGCTGCTCGGTATCCTGGACTTCATCATCCAAGTGTCCGGACCGTTGGCCAGATAGTTACGTTATTTAAGGAAACAGGACGATGACACATTTTTTGCGCGCGTTCTATTTAGCGACGAAGCGTCATTACCAACAACGGTAACGTAAACCGGCATAATATGCACTACTGGGCAATGGAAAATCCACGATGTCTGCGGCAAGTGGAACATCAGCGACCTTGGTGGGTTAATGTATGGTGTGGCACTATGGGAGGAAGGATAATTGGCCATTTTATCGATGGCAATCTAAATGGTGCAATGTATGCTGATTTCCTACGTAATGTTCTAGGGATTTTACTACAAGATGTTCACTGCATGACAGAATGGTGATGTTCTTGCAACAAGATGGATGTGCGGCACATAGTTCGCGTGCAGCTGAAGCGGTATTTAATACCATATTTCATGACAGGTGGACTGGTCGCGGAAGCACCATACCATATCCCGCACGTTTACCGGATCTGACGTCCGCGAATTTCTTTCTGTGGGGAAAGTTGGAGGATATTTGCTATCGTGATCCACCGACAATGCCTGACAATATGCGTCATCGCATTGTCAATGCATGTGCGAGCATTACGGAAGGAGAACTACTCGGTGTTGAGAGTAATGTCGTTACACGTATTGCAAAATGCATTGAGGTTGACGTACATCATGTTGAGTATTCATTGCATTAATGTGGTATTTAGAGATAATCACGCTGTAACTGCATGCGTTCTCAGAAATGATAAGTTCACAAAGGTACATGTATCACATTGGAACAACCGGATAAAATGTACGAATGTACCTACGTTCTGTAATTTAAAAAACCTACCTGTTACCAACTGTTCGTCTAAAATTGTGAGCCATATCTTTGTGATTACTACAGCGCCATCTATCACAAAGCGAAAAAAGTGATCCAACTAAAACATTCATATTTCTTTGTGTACTACACGAATATATAATAAAATATGGGATTCCTATTTTTAAAAAAAACGCAGTTGATATCCGTTTGACCTATGCCAGCTCCATCTAGCGGGCCAACCATAGAGCCATCTGGTTTCCCCCTTCAAGCTGGAGAAGTTTCGTTCTCTGTAGTTTTTTGGCTTGACGCTTATTTCGTGAGACATTTGGCCCGGTCACGATCAATGGACCACCCTGTATATTGTGGTAATCAAGTAATACTAGGCTACCAGTAGAGTAGCAGGTAAGCACCAGCAATGTGCTGTAACTGAGTAGCCAGCAGCTTTCCTCAGTCTAGTCGCATTTTTGTCTAATTTACTCTGTTAAATTTAGCTCTCTTCAACACGAACAGCTTTAAGCGATACAGTACTGAGATTACGCTTGTGCCGTGTTTGTCTCATGTCACTGTCCAACGCTGTCCAGACAGTTCTTGAAGGCCCAGCGCTACCAACCAGCCGCCATGCCATCATCGGCCCAAAGGCGTATGTCGATGGCTATGTGGTCAGCACACCGCTCTCCCGCCGTTGTTAGTTTTCGTACCGGTGGCGCTGCTTTCACAGTCAACTAGCTCCTCAACTGGCCTCACAAGGGCTGAGTGCAGCCCACTTACCAAGAGCACTCAGCAGACCCGGACGGTGCTATCCAAGGCTGACGGCGCTAACTTCAGTGATTAGACGGGAACCGGTGTTACCACATCGGCAAGGCAGTTGGCAACACATTTCTTCATTCGGTCTAAACTACTAAAAGTTGTTCTTCTTCACGGAGTCTGCGGAACATGATTAATGAGAGAATGAATCAATGAAAGTGGAGGAACGCAATACCATACCATCTTCATCGTTTAGAAAAGCACTGTATGTTGAAGCCTATGTGCTCCCCACATACATTTAATGAAGGAAATTCTCAAAAATCTCCGACGTTTCTTCCTCCATTTCAAAATTAGCCGGTCGGTGTGGCCGAGCGATTCTAGGTGCTACAGTCTGGAACCGCGCGACCGCTACGGTCGCAGCTTCGAATCCAGCCTCGGGCGTGGATGTGTGTGGTGTCCTTAGGTTAGTTAGATTTAGGTAGTTCACGAGTCACCGCGTGGAATGTCAGAAGCTTGAACGTGGTAGAGAAACTAGAAAATCTGAAAAGGGAAATGCAAAGGCTCGATCTAGGGGTCAGTGAAGTGAAGTGGAAGGAAGACAAGGATTTCTGGTCAGATGAGTATCGGGTAATATCAACAGCAGCAGAAAATGGTATAACAGGTGTAGGATTCGTTATGAATAGGAAGGTAGGGCAGAGGGTGTGTTACTGTGAACAGGTCAGTGACCGGGTTATTGTAATCATAATCGACAGCAGACCAACACCGACAACGATACTTTAGGTATACATGCCGACGTCGCAAGCTGAAGATGAACAGATAAAGTGTATGAGGATATTGAAAGGGTGATGCAGTATGTAAAGGGGGACGAAAATCTAATAGTCATGGGCGATTGGAATGCAGTTGTAGGGGAAGGAGTTGACGAAAAGGTTACAGGAGAATATGGGCTTGGGACAAGGAATGAAAGAGAAGAAAGACTAATTGAGTTCTGTAACAAGTTTCAGCTAGTAATAGCGAATACCCTGTTCAAGAATCACAAGAGGAGGAGGTATACTTGGAAAAGGCCGGGAGATACGGGAAGATTCCAATTAGCTTACATCATGGTCAGACAGAGATTCCGAAATCAGATACTGGATTGCAAGGCGTACCCAGGAGCAGATATAGACTCAGATCACAATATAGTAGTGATGAAGAGTAGGCTGAAGTTCAAGACATTAGTCAGGAAGAATCAATACACTAAGAAGTGGGATACGGAAGTTCTAAGGAATGACGAGATACGTTTGAAGTTCTCTAACGCTATAGATATAGCAATAAGGAATAGCGCAGTAGGCAATACAGTTGAAGAGGAATGGACGTCTCTAAAAAGGGCCATCACAGAAGTTGGGAAGGAAAACATAGGTACAAAGAAGGTAGCTGCGAAGAAACCATGGGTAACAGAAGATATACTTCAGTTGATTGATGAAAGGAGGAAGTACAAACATCTTCCGGGAAAATCAGGAATACAGAAATACAAGTCACTGAGGAATGAAATAAATAGGAAGTGCAGGGAAGCTAAGAGGAAATGGCTGCAGGAAAAATATGAAGACATCGAAAAAGATATGATTGTCGGAAGGACAGACTCAGCATACAGGAAAGTAAAAATAACCTTTGGTGACATTAAAAGCAACGGTGGTAACATTAAGAGTGCAGCGGGAATTCCACTGTTAGATGCAGAGGAGAGAGCAGATAGGTGGAAAGAATACATTGAAAGCCTCTATGAGGGTGAAGATTTGTCTGATGTGATAGAAGAAGAAACAGGAGTCGATTTAGAAGAGATAGGGGATCCAGTATTAGAATCGGAATTTAAAAGAGCTTTGGAGGACTTACGGTCAAATTAGGCAGAAGGGATAGATAACATTCCATCAGAATTTCTAAAATCATTAGAGGAAGTGGCAACAAAACGACTATTCACGTTGGTGTGTAGAATATATGAGTCTGGCGACATACCATCTGACTTTCGGAAAAGCATCATCCACACAATTCCGAAGACGGCAAGAGCTGACAAGTGCGAGAATTATCGCACAATCAGCTTAACAGCTCATGGATCGAAGCTGCTTACAAGAATAATATACAGAAGAATGGAAAAGAAAATTGAGAATGCGCTAGGCGACGATCAGTTTGGCTTTAGAAAAAGTAAAGGTATGAGAGAGGCAATTCTGACGTTACGCCTAATAATGGAAGCAAGGCTAAAGAAAAATCAAGACACGTTCATAGGATTTGTCGACCTGGAAAAAGCGTTCGACAATATAAAATGGTGCAAGCTGTTCAAGATTCTGAAAAAAGTTGGGGTAAGCTATAGGGAGAGACGGGTCATATACAATATGTACAACAACCAAGAGGGAATAATAAGAGTGGACGATCAAGAACGAAGTGCTCGTATTAAGAAGGGAGTAGGACAAGGCTGTAGTCTGTCGCCCCTATTCAATCTGTACATCGAGGAAGCAATGATGGAAATAAAAGAAAGGTTCAGGAGTGGAATTAAAATACAAGGTGAAAGGATATAAATGATACGATTCGCTGATGACATTGCTATCCTGAGTGAAAGTGAGAAGAATTAAATGATCTTCTGAACGGAATGAACAGTCTAATGAGTACACAGTATGGTTTGAGAGTAAATCGGAAAAAGACGAAGGTAATGAGAAGTAGTAGAAATGAGAACAGCGAGAAACTTAACATCAGGATTGATGGTCACGAAGTCAATGAAGTTAAGGAACTCTGCTACCTAGGCAGTAAAATAAACAATGACGGACGGAGCCAGGAGGACATCAAAAGCTGACTCGCTATGGCAAAAAAGGCATTTCTGGCCAAGAGAAGTCTACTAATATCAAATAGCGGCCTTAATTTGAAGAAGAAATTTCTGAGGATGTACGTCTGGAGTACAGCATTGTATGGTAGTGAAACATGGACTGTGGGAAAACCGGAACAGAAGAGAATTGAAGCATTTGAGATGTGGTGCTATAGACGAATGTTGAAAATTAGGTGGACTGATAAGGTAAGGAATGAGGAGGTTCTACGCAGAATCGGAGAGGAAAGGAGTATGTGGAAAACACTGATAAGGAGAAGGGGCAGGATGATAGGACATCTGCTAAGACATGAGGGAATGACTTCCATGGTACTAGAGGGAGCTGTAGAGGGCAAAAACTGTAGAGGAAGACAGAGATTGGAATACGTCGAGCAAATAATTGAGGACGTAGACTGCAAGTGCTACTCTGAGATGAAGAGGTTAGCACAGGGGAGGAATTCGTGGCGGTCCGCATCAAACCAGTCAGTAGACTGATGACCAAAAAAAAAAGTTTTTGGGACTTATGACCTCAGATGTGCCACAGTGCTCAGAGCCATTTGAACCACTTTTTTTTTTTTCAAAATTAAAACATACGACTGCCTATTGGAACCGTTATCAGTCTACTCCTTTGAGGCATAACACGGCTGTAAAACTACACCAAGTATATAAATTTAAGAATAGGAGCAATCAGTTGATATATATGTCTTACTGAAGCTCATATTAAAAATCAGAAAGTTAGTAGTTATAAGAAATACGTTAATTTTTTTCATTATCTACTGAATATAGAAACTCGCCTTTGTTCTAATGTGGCACGAATTGCCAGTGTCCTCTTTTCATAAGTAGCATTTTCAAATGGTTCAAATGGCTCTGAGTACATCTGAGGTCATCAGTCCCCTAGAGCTTAGAACTACTTAAACCTAACTAACCTAAGGACATCACACACATCCATGTCCGAGGCAGGATTCGAACCTGCGACCGTAGCAGTCGCGCGGTTCCGGACTGTAGCGCCTAGAACCGCTCCGCCTAGTATTTTCATATCACGATACCTTTCTAATATCGTTATCAAGAGTGCTATCAGACTCTTGGATGAGAGTTGTTTCAACATACAGGTACTCCAAAAATACTATTCCATCGCTCTTCGGGTGTGTAGTCAGGATATTATTAACCCTTTTACCGATGTTTCGGATGACCACCTTTCACCCATTCTCAAGGTTGGTCTTGGTCCGAGCACGGGGCTCACAACCTGAACCACACGCCACCGTTAAGCACTAATGAAGGACTGGGTCCCTTACTTCGATTGCACATAATTCATTAAGGTCAGTCCAACACATTTATTTCAAATAACATAACTGGTTACATTTGAATCTGTCTGACATTAAACATGAATAAAAAAAAAATTTCAATATCAGCTGATTTAGTGCATGAAGCGCGAGTTAAGCCAATAACCAGGTAAACTAAACAATTCACCGCAATTCAAAATAAAGAGAAAAACCAAATTGAAACAATACACCCCACTGACAAAGATCCAAAAAACCTTACAATACTACTTAAAAGAATACACTGAAGTGGGGAGCAGCCATTCACCCAACAGAACAGTTCAAAATGAATTCGATAACACAGCTGCGTGCCCCAGAAAACAGCAAGACATTAAATACACTTCATTTGACGATTAAGAAATACTCATTAACATTACGCCACTCCTGTTTGAACTGCAGCGTCCCAAAGAAACAGGCTCTTAGGCGGAGGCTGAGCCAAAAACACAGAATGCCACAAAAACACTTTGCTGTGAAATCTTACAGGCAGGACACCAGGAAGCAGTAACAGACAAGGAGTCGGCACCCACAAATAACACAGGCTAAGAATCAGGCTGGGAGCACATCCTACGATAACTTGTCCACACTATGCTCACCAGAAACTGTAGACATTCCGGGAGAACATCCGCTTGCGGTGACTGCCAGGACGAAGCAACCAACAGGCCCATTCGTGCTTCTCACACAGGCACCTCAATTTGTACAAACATCTAGGCCACCACCAACTCCGGACTCCCCTCTCACTGCGAGGCTTGGCACAGTTTATATGAAATGCCTTCCAGGCAACCAGTAACCGCTGCAGGAGTTTCACGATTCGCAAACAGCCCCAGCGTAACAGACATCTCACATGTGCTTACGCCCGAGCCACAGCTCCGCCAGTCTCACCGGCCGCCCCAAACCAACCGCCTCTCGCCGACCCGCGCGCCCCGACCTGAAAACGCAAAGATCCTCATGCCCGGGGACGCGCCAGAGATAACAAGCCGATTGCTGATGATCGACCAGCGATCGGGCTCAGGTCTCTTGCAAAATTTTTAATACACTTTACACTGTGGAGTAAACGCACAGATAATATCGGTACAAGAATTATTAAGATCCCGGATGCACTCCCGAACGAAAAGTGATGAAATTTTCGATCCGCCGTGAAATTTCAAGAAATATCCCAAAAATGTTTCACTTGGCGTTATTCGACTTCGGAAATCTGTAGGACAAGCTGTGTTTATTACATAATTTAGTCACGTTGGCTGATACTACTCCGCGATCTAGACGTAAAACACGTTGTCGCCGGAAAGGTGGAGTACAGTGAGATATGACGACGTGGATGTTTCAGGCGACATACTGCAGTCTGTGATGATGAGCTCTTTCCAGTTTAGTTACGGCTCGATAAATATGCAAATTAAATTTAGGAAATCCCATGATTTGTAAAATTAACCAACTGCAAAGTTATGGAGAAAATTTTCTTGGTAATAGAGTAAATAACGCAGAGTCAGTCCCCTAACAAAATGCAGATATAAAGTAAAAGATAAGCGGATAAAACCGAGATTAATAATTTTTCTAGTCATAAATGCGTTACGGCTATAACAACCACATATAAGAGTAAAGACGTGTGAATTTATCCTGGGAAAATATTACGGAAAGACAGTTTTACCACATTACATTACCTATATAAAAAACGAAGTGTTTGACACAATTTAAAATGTTTATACAGACAGCCTTATAACTTATCTTCAAGGGAATCATTTAATCCGAACAAATTAAAAAACACTTATGGGTTTTGATCTGATTCCTCAATATGAAATTTTCATTAACAAACAGTTTAATCAGTGCTTAAAAGCAATGTGTAAGGAATGCGGCTAGATTCTCTTTCAAAATGAAAGAAAACTCGATGACACTTATCTTTTAAAATGCTGTGTAAGTAATTTGAACTTTGATTATAAAACTGCTCTTTTCCTCTGGACGTGATTTTGTTGTAAGTTCTATGTCCTTTCCTCTCTCAACCTTTTGTAAATACGTAAGCCATATTCGGAAATTAAAAGGAAGGCCAGATCTGTGCTCCGGGAACTGCCCACGTCCCAGGCTTTTGTGTGGCCGTGGCCGAGTGCCATTTCGTCCCGCTCATTCAGGTGGACAGGCAGCTACAGCATTTTGAGAGAATTCATGTTTCTGCACACTGGGGGCGTCAGGTCGGCTGGTCACGCTTGCCGCCTGTGGCACACCCACAACGCAGCAACATTTTTCTACAACGTGTCCCCCATCTACCGGTCTCAACAAGTACAGTGCGTGTAAGCGGCCGGACGTCAGGCTGTCAAAAGCGATCAACCCCAGCCGATGCGGTTAAATATGATCGGTTCTTAAAGCGGAACTTGAGCAACATCGTCCACCTGCATAGCTGGGTGTTAACGTACTTGCCGCCCATGCAGCGGGCCCTGGTACAGTTCCCGGCAGCGTTGAAATTTTCTCCGATCATGGACTGGGTGTTGTCCTCATCGCCATTTCATCTTCATCACTGGCACGCAAGTCGCCCGATGTGGCGTCGACTGCAACAAGCCTTGCATTCGGCGGCCGAACTTCCCATGGTGGGACCTCCCGGCCAACAGTGGCATACGCTCATTTCACTTTGCGCAACACCATCGTCTAGGACCAACTTTTTAGTATTACGATTCCTCCTGGCGACGCTTTTGAAAGACAGTCCACGCGGAGTCCAGTGGAGAAAACCAGGACGAGATCCGGTTGGTCGGCGTCAGCAAACTGTAGGAACTGTGTCTTATGATTCGTCGGAACTCGCAACTTTGCGAAAGTGATCATGTAATCGTACTTAACAAGCACATCACCGTTAGAGACGAGGGTTCCCAATGGCCGAGGTAGAGACAATCCTTCAAACTGGCGACATTGTGAGGGCAGAAGAGGCGGAGCGAAAGCTTTTAGAGTCATTCGATGCCGATTCGCCACCTTATTCTGTCATTATTCGCGTTCTGACTTTACTTTCAGTCACACTCTGGACTATGAATTCAGTTTCATTCTGACTGTGATTCTGATTCTGATTATCTTCCGTCTCTGAGTAGGGGTGAGTCAATCGTTTTCCATTCGAGAGAGACAAGGCAGCACTTGGCAGTCCATCACCTGTGGCTCTACCGACACAAGTGTTACGTTCACACACCAATGAGGTGAGTCAGTATTACTAATGAGGGGATAGGCAGGTTTTGGTGTTTTATGTAAGGTTGATTAATCACACTTTTTACAGTAATCTTTTGGCCATGACTTTATTATTGGCTTTTCAAGCATGCTTGCCCCCTTACCCATAAAATCGCTGCCATCATATTGATTGATGCTACCCTGATTTTCAATTCAGTTAGACACTTCGATACATTATTTACCAGAGTAATCTTCATCGTTTTAGGAGCTACATATGGCAGTCTAACATTATATGCATAACTATCTCCATGGGTGCAGCTTCCATCTAGCACTCATCTCCTGCACGAGGGATAATTTGATTAGCTTTCTCGTGCTTTGTGTTAATTTGCATTCAGTTAACTTTGTAAATAATTAATGATGAATACCTATTTAATTTGAATAGACAGCTTTGCCCACTAAAGTTATCATAATTGTTAATTTTATACAAGAGCCACGCCTATGGTTAATCTGTCAGGGACACCCATCTGTTCTATTTCCTTGTGCAAGCATGATTTGCATTTATCTGAATCGTAGTACTGTGATCTGCATATCGGGAGGAGTACTCGCTACAGGTCACTGCCTTGTTCCACGAAGGCGGCTTTCACTGTTCCTTAAATTTCTTATGAATTCTCTTCCCCTCGTTTGGTTATCATTCCCCTAGTTTCCTAACTGCACCCCTTTTTCCATGATTCGCCGGTTCTTTAGCATCCATATGACTAAATGAAATACTACCCATTGACTTTCTCGATGAAATTTTCCAAATTTATGTCGTCAGATAATTACACTGGATCGACTGTTCCAACACTCAATAGGCTACTACCTTCCGATTACTTCAGTTGCAATATAAATCATCTTTTAGACGTCTTGAGAAGAAATTTATGTTAACCTTAGTGTAAGAATTTTATGTATATACACTAGAAACAATAATGGCAGACAATTTCAACGTCATCAGACTGCTGAGTTGAATTTTAACCTTATTTACGATTAATTTATTCTATAAGTTCACATATTGTATTTTTTCTTAATTATGACTTATTCTGGTTAATGAAACATAATTCTAGTTCTTATTTATTTTCTTTTGGAGCCATAAATACGTTTTAAACATACATTTTGTCAGAGACAAACGCTACCGCTCTGATTGAAAATTAAAAATTATAAGAAAAACAACAAATATGTTAGAGTTGACATTTCCCTTAAAGAATGAAATGACTCTCCATTACCAAACTTCAGTGTTGTACACATTGTATCAGGACATACTCCTCTAACTTTACTTTTCTTCAACAGTAGTTGTCGATACCAGTATTATTTCCCGAAGTTTGGACAGGTCAATATTATCTCAGCTGCTTTTCTGAAAACTTTCGTATGATTTTATACACAATATGTTATATTTCAAGCTAAAATTTATAAACGGAATTACTTTATTTTCGATGTTACCGTCGATAAGTGCTAGCTCTGAATGTACAGTTAAAATAATTTTTTTAGAAACATTTGAAATTACGAGTCACTTGGCACACTTAAAATTTCTATTATTAATTACACAATCTAGTACTACTTTCTGTGTTTATTTCTGGATTAATTTATGAAAAAAATAATCAGAATGAATAGAAATTCATTTGTCAATAAAACTTGTAAACTCTTTGGAATATTGTTATTTCCGCTTAGTGAGGTAGTAGTAAACATGCCTCTGATGTGAACGGACGTATTTTTTTATTTTGTGCGAACAATCTAATATCGGCTTTGTTAACGTGAAAATTCAAAAGACCGTATGATGCACTAAAACGTGACAAAATAAGCGTGTATTAACATAACAACAAAAATTCTACAACAACAATCTTCAAAGTTATTTAGATCAATTCAACCATGAGGGCCTAATATGCGCGAATTTCAGTTTCAAGCATCAGACCCCTGGACAAAATCAACTGAAGCCAACTCTACACGAAAAGCTAAGTAAATTAAAAAGTTTATTCTAATATTGGCTCCTCTCAAATTTTTCATAAAAGACTTTGCTTATTGTTGTCATTAACTGGAATTAGGAAATGGGAGGGGGGGGGGGATTGGAGAGAATACAACATCTTCATAATAATCTCGACACACAAGATTCTTAGATTTTTAACCTATAAGCACGAACGTAGCGTCTGTTCATTCTTCCATTAGTTTAGTCAATTATCGACTGCTACATATCTTCTAACTCAAGTTTCTCATTCATGAGTAGACATATGAAAATTTAATCGCTAAATAAGTCTGAGAGCTCAACTGTGGTAGCACATTGTTTGAAAACGGGCAATTAATAATTAAAAGTTTCTGAAACATCGCAAGTCGGTATCACAGTAACAATGTGACACCCAACTACAACATTCAGTTGATGGGAACATTCTACGTTGAGGAACGCGCTATATATTAGTTGAGAAGGTTTTTGATAGATATACACTATGTTGAAGGGAAGAGAAACAGATGAAGATCACTAGTGAAGAAGTTCCATCACCCCCCCCCCCCCCCCCCCTGTTGCAGAAATCTGAAAACACACGACGTCAACCAAGTGAAGCAAGGATGTTGTCCTTCAGCAGATTCGCAGTCCTTTACTAGCAGCAACAGAGTGATCGGCAGCTGTTCTCTTGTCAAAAGACAACAGAGGTCGCAGGATCACCACACCTACACGTTTTGAAGTAAGACGCCTTTGCCTGCTGCATGTGGTCAGTTGCGTCGAGAGACGAAGGGTAGTGAGCGTCCCGTCAGCACCAGCGAAGAAAACGACCCTCTGAAGGCATGCGAGGAACTTCTATGTTGACTAAACGCAAGAAAAGGGTATATGACTCCAGCTGAAATTTTCAGTATTTCATATACTTAAACAATTTAAAAATTTTAGTGATTCACTACTTTAAAAATTGAACATGATATCGTAGTCTGATCATTAAAAGGTATAATCTTACCTTAAAGGTTTAAAACAATAAGTTAAGTATTAAAGTTAGAAACTATATACACGTCTTGAGTCAGCAAGGCACACTGCCTATCAATTACTCAGACTGTTTTCGTATAGCACTGAAGGATGGAAACACTTAATGACTTCCAACAAAGTTCACATATAATTTCATACCATTTCGGAACTTTTTGTCGCTGATATCATCTACAAAATAAAGAGAGCAAAAAGACCTGTCGCTTACTATATTTTCGCTGTTCATGCAAAAACACTACTGGAGGCGGGCTGCACGATGTTGGGGCGTGAGCGGAAGACGGCCTAACGGTGTGCGGGACCGTAGCCCAGCTTCATGGAGACGGTTGCGAATGGTCCTCGCCGATACCCCAGGAGCAACAGTGTCCCTAATTTGCTGGGAAGTGGCGGTGCGGTCCCCTACGGCACTGCGTACGATCCTACGGTCTTGGCGTGCATCCGTGCGTCGCTGCGGTCCGGCCCCAGGTCGACGGGCACGTGCACATTCCGCCGACCACTGGCGACAACATCGATGTACTGTGGAGACCTCACGCCCCACGTGTTGAGCAATTCGGCGGTACGTCCACCCGGCCTCCCGCATGGCCACTATACGCCCTCGCTCAAAGTCCGTCAACTGCACATACGGTTCACGTCCACGCTGTCGCGGCATGCTACCAGTGTTAAAAACTGCGATGGAGCTCCTGTAAGTAGGCTGTTTAGGTTTTTTTATTGGTAACGCCGCCGCCACGTAGCGCTCTGTATGAAAATCACTGGCTGTGCCGTGTGCAGTCTGTGGCTGGTTGGCATTGTTGTAATACTCGCCATTGTAGTGTTGGGCAGCGGCAGCTGGATGCTAACAGCGCGTAGCGTTTCGCAGTTGGAGGTGAGCCGCCAGCAGTGGTGGACGTGGGGAGAGAGATAGCGGAGTTTTGAAATTTGTAAGAATTGGTGTCATGAACTGCTATATATATTATGACTAGTGAGGTAAATACATTGTTTGTTCTCTATTAAAATCTTTCATTTGCTAACTATGCCTATCAGTAGTTAGTGCCTTCAGTAGTTTGAATCTTTTATTTTGCTGGCAGTAGTGGCGCTCGCTGTATTGCAGTAGCTTGAGTAACGAAGATTTTTGTGAGGTCAGTGATTTGTGAAACGTATAGGTTAATGCTAGTCAGGGCCATTCTTTCGTAGGGATTTTCGGAAGTCTGATTGCGTTGCGCTAAAAATATTGTGTGTCAGTTTAAGCACAGTCTTGTATAATTTTTCTAAGGGGACTTTTTATATTTCGACCCTTAGCCGAGGATACCTCACTGGAATCTTCTGATTTTTCCTTGTAGTTTGTGTAATTAATGTAGATTTTTTTATTGCTAACGCGTAATCATAGAGAGAATTTCCTTTGTAGTTGTAGTCTTTCATTGTTGTACAGTACAACAGTTGTGGCATGCATGTAGAGTTGCACCAAGTATTTCGCAGCTGCGCTTGCAATTAACTAGATATTATTTTCAGTGCTATGTTAATGTGTTCTCTTATTTTTGTTCTTCAAATTGTGTTTTTCTGTGATGTTGTGTGAAAAATTGTGACAATAATGGCGTGTGAAAAACGTAATACTAGGCTCCAAAGTAAACTGAGAAATGACAGTGAAGACGAAAGCAGTGTGTTAGCGCCACCATGTAATGAATTAACTAATGTTCAAAGTAGTAATTTGGTAATTGTACATAGGGAAATGGAGCGGGCTGCAAACAATGGTGTAGACAGTGAAACAATTAGTGAAGAGGGAAGCATTATCGATCGATCGGTTGGCAACAGCTCGCCTCAGGATTCCGAAATGACAGGACACATTCTTGCAAATACTGTAGATTCAGATTTTGCGTCCTCACCGTTTTCTCAAATAAATCAAGACACATTTTCTGCTTTTCAAAATGCGAATATTGCCGGTTCAAATGCACTGCCGAAAAGCACTGAGGAACATGTTTCAGACACCAGTTCACTGTTATTACAGTTAATGCAACAAATGGGACAAAGTCTACAAAAGTTAGACACAACGCTTGAACAAAATCAGAAACAAATGGGACAAAATCTTCAAAAGTTAGACACAATGGAACAAAATCAGAGACAAACACAGCAACAGTTGGACACAATGGAACATAATCTTCAAAAGTTAGACACAATGGAACAAAATCAGAGACAAACACAGCAACAGTTGGACACAATGGAACATAATCTTCGGAAGTTAGACACCACACTTGAACAAACACGTGAAGATTTAACTACTGAGTTACATAACATTGAATCGAAATGTCAAAAAATCTGTAATGACGTAAAAACACAAATTTGTGAGCATTTTCAACCTATTTTTTCGCGGCATGAAAACGCATTACAGAATCACGCAGCAGCCATAAAAGAATTGCAAACTGTTGTTCGTGAAAATCACGACACCTTGCAAGCTAAAATGGACTCAGTTGCATCCACCGATTCGGTTACGCAACTTGCAAGATCTCAGGAAAACTTAAAGGACACAGTAGATTCGATTTCAACACAAATGGACACTCTGAAACTTGGTTCAGAAAAACACACTGAGGAAATGTGTTCACTATCGGAGAAAGTAGCCGAACTTTCGGATCAGTTCACTAATTTATCTACGAAGGTAGATGATAATCTGAATGACACAAAACCGGTAGTCGTTAATGACACAGAAGAGTTCGAACAAATTAGGAAATTCAAACAAAATCAGAATCAAATTAATACGCAACACCAAAGAGAAATCCGGGAAGTACAAGATCAGTTGTCACAGGTAATACAAGAATTACGTATTTCAGAGGACACTCGCACTCCAATACAGGAAGGAGGGACATAAAAATACGGAACTGCTACAAAATAACAACACAAGGCACTTTGGAGATTATGAAAGAAATTGGCAAAGTACATCGAATTTTGAGATGGAACCGCCGAAACGACGTAACAATGACCGATATGCGACCGCCGACACGATGATTTTGACTATAAGCTGTTCATTACTACACGTAAATTCAAAACATTTAAGAATTCTGGCAACGACATTCATCCACAAGCGTGGCTCGATCAATTCTCTCATTGTTTTCCTCCCAACTGGTCACTAGAGCACAGATTAGAATTTATGTGTGGCTACTTAGAGAATGAACCAGCTGTAAGAATGCGATCGGTCATTCACGATTGCCACAGTGAAGGAGAATTTTACCATGCCTTCCTCTCAGCATATTGGTCCCAAGCCACACAAGACCGAGTAAAACATGGCATCATGATGATGAAACATTTCGAACAATCTGAATTTTCCAGTCTTGTGAAATATTTTGAAGACATGTTGCACAAGAATCAGTACCTGTCAAACCCATACAGCCCGTCAGAACTCATCCGCATTTGCTTAATCAAATTGCCTGAACATTTACGGCATATTATTTTAGCAGGACGATGCAAAGACGACATTGAAGATTTTCAGGGACTGTTACAAGAACTGGAAATTGACACTGACAATCGCGGAACGCGAAAACAGGAGCACAACAATTACATGTCACACCTGTCACAATTCCGCGATGACAGAAATAATACACGACAAGGCTATTCGTACAACGTAAATCGTGACCAAAACAGACACCACCTGTATGACAACCGTTGGCAGAGTAATAGTTACAGAGAAAGACCGCATTTCCATAGTAATGACTATCACAGACACAACCATAGAAGCAGACAATATGGTAACCAGAACTATTATTATCAAGGGAGACAGAATAATTTCAGACGCAACAGTTCAGCGCGCAGTTACGATTCCGGGAGAAATTCTCCACCACATGACCGACAAACAAGAAACTATGTAAACTACCGACAAAAAGACAGAGCTGAAATCCATCAGAACTGGCGAGCTTCAAACAGGTCAGGGCCTTCTCGTCAAGGTGAATTTGTAGAAGTTAGGTCTCCTAATCCCAATAATGGCGCGCGCCAACAAAGAGACAGACAATGACCCGCACCGCAGGCAGCCGCGTGCGGCGGCTGGCTCAGAGAAAAATAACACAGGCGCTAACCTTGAGAAAAATTCCAGTATTCTTTACCGACGTATACCGCATGATAATTACATTCAAGTTCAAACTCTGAGTACTATAAAGGGTAAAAGATTACACCACGTATCACAAGCAAAACCATTTATTGAAAGATAATCTGGTTTTTAACTTTGTCTTTGCCATAAAATTTTTCACAACACGTCACTAGTAGACTTTGTCACACTAAGAATCTGTTAACATGCAACAATGTTTTCAAGTTAACTATCCAGTCTAGAACTTAGAGAACTTATTTAGTCAGTATTTACGAGTCCATTGTTATAGTGAACAGACGTCACAGTGTTATTGTGTGTGTACATTCTTGCTTGTTAGATGCACGATTACGTAACGACTATAAGGCTCACATACTTAGAACATTTACCAGTATTGCTAATGAGATTTTAATGCAACATTTTGGTTTACTTGAAAATACATTCTGGATTTAAAGTACTTTCTGTGAGATACCAGATGATACAGTGGTTAGTTTATGTGACAGCTACACGATTTTATCACGACGCTGCTAATGAGTGACAATTTACAATGTTGCTTTTGCAGTTTATCTGTTTTATATCTGCACAGTTTTTCTGAATTTTTCTGGAAAGTAAAACATGTTTTAGTAGTAACGTTTGTGGTATAGTTACAATGAGACAGCCTTTTCTGTAGCACAACAATACTTACAGTACAGTACTTACTTCATCACGGCAATAAGCGTAATAACTAAGATATCTATAAGCAAAGCATTTCAATTTCGTTTATCATGAGGTAAGTACATTGACTTCTGCAGAACTTAGCTTTCGGAGGACAATAACTACGACGCTTCCACAGAGATAGTCTTATAGCAAGAAGCACATTTAGCGCTACAGGACACGCATTAAACTATTTATTTTTCAACATATTTGAATTACAAAGAAAGTTTTCCGTGATGCATTCCATTCCATTGCTGTAATCTGTAACATCTGAGGATATAATTACATTATTCCTCAGGGGGGTACACGCTTACTTTGTGTACCATGTGTTTGGCAAGCACAAGGAGCCCTAGCTAATATGGTATTTGTTTATACAACTTTACACATCAGTACCATATTTCTCTAACACATAAATTTCACAGCTATCTGATCATTTAACTGAGAGAGACAAACATTTACTTTACTACATCAGTGACAGATGTTTACGTAATTACACCATTGAATAACTTCACACTTACGAAGTTGTATTTTGTCTGTACTTTGTGAACTGTTCATATTTTTTCGGAACCATTGTGATACTATGAGAGGTTTGAATGATGTATTTGGTATGGGATCATGATTTTAAAGTACGTTTGAGGTAGATGACACTTTTGACATGAGCAGAGAATTTTTTTTAGGTTTTGAAATTATTGGAGGAAGTTACGACGATTTTGAGATTTGGCTGAGGTTTTATGATGTTATGATGACGATGTGTATTACGCTGTTGCGGTATGTTTATGATCAATAAGCTGATGCTATATGAGTTATTTGATTATGCTACTTATCTGTTATGATGGAATATTGAAGAAGTGTCGACGAATAAGATAAGAAATAATGAGTAGAGGTTAGGGACTCTAGTTTGTGAAAAAGGTTGTTGGAAACCAAGAATCGTACTTTAAGTGCTATGAAATGTATGTAAATGTGTGAATGTATTACAATGCCGACGAAAATTTTTGGACACTGTTATATCAATAGGATTTTGTTTCTACTGATGTGTAACGCAAATTCTTGAACTGTGAATTTTTTTATATGAGACTGCCACTGTAGCGGAAACTGGTGTCGTAAATATTTCGATAAGACAGTTAAGTGACCACCTGCACGTAATGCGTCGTGGGCACCCAGCTGCGCGACAACCACCTGACAAAAGAAATCCATTAGTGTGTGCCTGTCAGAGGCACAGGCAAAAAAAAAAAGAGGCCATTATCCTCGCTATTGAGATTCCTTTGTAGAAAGCATCGCAAATACTACACACCCAAACTTGAAAACATATGATTACACTGTGGAGCTCTTAATTTATGATATTTACTAAAATGCCTAATGAAACGACGAGAAACATTTCATGGCTATTGTCCTGCTAGTTGAGAGAAATGCCATGTGGCTTGCTTTATGCATTTATTTACTCATTTTGTTGAATATCTAGTTTCCAGCTGCCCTGCAGCATTGGTTACAGTAAAATTTTATAGATGTACTAATATAAATATATTATGCCTACAGACCCAGTAAAGAATAACTTCGTGATATACTTCCAAAAAAATGAGGGAGCACAAAAAGACATCGCCCTTCACAGGAACTGCATACATAATTTTCTTTTCAAGTACTTGGTAATTTATTTCATTGAATAAGTAGTGGTGCACCATTTTAATTACATAGACATTAAGATGTGAATATACATTTCCCTTATCTACATTGTTGTCTTCAGTGTACTATTTTTTCTGCTTGTGGCTTTGTCATGTTTAGATATAAGTTATTACATTTATTGCTGCTTGCTTTGCTTACCTGCACCTTTTTTTTCATTGCTGTTTGTATTAATTGTTTTGTGCTGCTGCATTTCCTCGTCCCTTAGTTAAGCATCTGAGCTCAGTAGATTTAAGTTGGCTTAAGAGGGGATAGCCTATATAAGAGAATGAGTTGCGATCGATTTGAAGAAATGCACTGAGAGGTTATACGAGAAAAGTACAGAAAGCAGGTATAGAGAGGACTTTCTGGAAATAATGAAGAACGAAAGGAGGTCTCCGAGAAGTAAAGAAAGTTTTGTTTGCAAAATACTGCAGTAAAACAAACCCTGCCCTTTCCTTGTGTTATCCCACTATGTGTTTGTGTACCCTTGAGTATTTATGTTCTTCCTGTCTTTATATGTTTATCTGATAAGACTTATGTTGCAGAATTTTTCTAATGCTAAGCTACATTCACTATGATGAGTAATACTGTTATCCTCAAATATAATTTGCATTAATAACATGTTATTTACTTTGTAAAGATGTTTACACATTATTTATTCTGTTTTGTTCTAATGCTCATGTGTGAAGTTGATGTTTCAAAAGTTATTCTGATCTTTTATGTGTGTTCTTATGTCATAATTTTTCTAACACTAATGTATTTGCTATTTCGATTCTTTTGTAAAGCCTGTACTACTACAAATGTTATCTGTATTGTTATGTTCTTTAAATATGTATTTTGTACCTTTGTTATTGTATTCCTATGTTACAAAATTGTAATTGACACTAGTTCATCAAATTAAGTAACTTGCAAATTACATTTCACTGCACACGTTTCTGTTGGTCATAGTATATGGAGAATATGTGAGAAGTAGGGACTGATAGTGTTTGCATGTGTGTTAATAATTCAGTAAGGGACTGGATAACAGCATTGCTGGTTGTAAGGACATTTCAAAAACAATTTTTGTGAGTGCACAATTGGTGGTTATGGACTTGCTATATTATCCGCAAGACTCTTCAATGGTGATTGGGCGCCTGCACAGTGAAACAGATGGCTGCTGGCCATCTCTACAAGGACTACAGTGGGTCTGCACCTTTGATGACCCACCAGTACCATTATTTCTACAAGGACTGCAGTGGGTCTGCACCTCTGGTGGCCCACCAACAGTAATCTCTACCAGGACTACAGTGGGTCTGCTCTGTGATGACCTACCTACCGATAGTCTTCAACGTCGACTGACTCTGCTGTGGCCCATTATCTGTCTGCATGTCAAGAGTGAGCACTGCCTTTCTGTTGGAAGGACAACACTTGTTCAAGACTGCATGGAAATCCACTACTTCCGTGTGCATTTTCTTTTACTGCTGAGACATTGAGCAAAAACACTCCTATTTTACTGTGATGAACGATCAGGACTGTCTTTATGGACTGTGAAAAAATTTTAGCTTTTGACCAACATTGTATCAATAAGTGTGTGCATTTGATATCTTTGTTATTGTAATGATGAAAAATTTTATCAAATCATTATTGGCCAGTGCCCAAAACAATTTGTAAAATTTTTTGTGGGGAGCATGGGGGCTATGTAAGTAGGCTGTTTAGGTTTTTTAATTGGTAACGCCGCCGCCACGTAGCGCTCTGTATGAAAATCACTGGCTGTGCCGTGTGCAGTCTGTGGCTGGTTGGCATTGTTGTAATACTCGCCATTGTAGTGTTGGGCAGCGGCAGCTGGATGCTAACAGCGCGTAGCGTTTTGCAGTTGGAGGTGAGCCGCCAGCAGTGGTGGACGTGGGGAGAGACATGGCGGAGTTTTGAAATTTGTAAGAATTGGTGTCATGAACTGCTGTATATATTATGACTAGTGAGGTAAATACATTGTTTGTTCTCTATTAAAATCTTTCATTTGCTAACTATGCCTATCAGTAGTTAGTGCCTTCAGTAGTTTGAATCTCTTATTTAGCTGGCAGTTGTGGCGCTCGCTGTATTGCAGTAGCTTGAGTAACGAAGATTTTTGTGAGGTAAGTGATTTGTGAAAAGTATAGGTTAATGCTAGTCAGGGCCATTCTTTTGTAGTAATTTTTGGAAGTCAGATTGCGTTGCGCTAAAAATATTGTGTGTCAGTTTAAGCACAGTCTTGTACAATTTTTCTAAGGGGACGTTTCACTCCGTATGCCACGGCAAACTGGCTGACACTGACGGCGGCGGTGCACAAATGCTGCGCAGCTAGCGCCATTCGACAGCCAACACCGCGGTTCCTGGTGTGTCCGCTGTGCCGTGCGTGTGATAATTGCTTGTACAGCCCTCTCGCAGTGTCCGGAGCAAGTATGGTGGGTCTGACACACCGGTGTCAATGTGTTCTTTTTTCCATTTCCAGGAGTGTATATTTGTCCCATGAATACCAGTTTCTCGTGTGCATTTCTTCTTGGTGTATCAATTTTAATGGCCAGTAGTGTAAGTACACGAGCCAAAAGGGAATAATAAGACTGGTTGATTTTTCGGATTAAAAAGGGTGTAAGACAAGAATGTAAACTTTCTCCCCTGCTGTTCAATCCGTACATCAAAGAGGCACTAATTGGGATGCTTACAGCACTAGTCAAAGACTCCACAGCTTAGCAGAGTCTCTGACGGCAGAGGAGCCGAACACGAATATTCCATACAAGTAGATTTCTTTTCCGTTTTACTGATTAGGCTTCCAGTGACGAATGGATTTGGTGTGAACGAGAAAGAAATCACACACATAATATATCTCTTATTTTTATTCAAGTTCATGTTGCAGTCGGCATAGCAGTTTATTTCCGGAATACAGCACACATCTGCGCCCGGTGGAGGTTAGGCGCTGTCGACCCTGGCGAAGTAGGGCAGGACGCTGAGCGGAGCCGAGTAGTTGGCAAGCCAGACGGGGCCGTCTACGGTGGGGTGTTCGGGGTCCGCCTCGTCCCTCCAGCTGCCCCTGGGCAGGTAGATGTCGCGGCTCGTGGCGCCCTCCTCCAGGACCGGCGCCACCAGCAGGTCTTCTCCGAGCAGGAACTCTGTGTACAAAATACAGAGAGAGGTCGCGTGCCGTTAACCTCAGCCGAAACGAACCCAGTTTCTTGAGAGACTGCAGGGTTAAGTGACCGCAGCTCCTGTTAAACTTGACCTTCTATAAAAGAAAACATAAAGTCTTTTATTTTCACTTTTACAAACTACTAACATAAAGGCTTTTATTTTCACTTTTACAAACTACTAACGAACTGATGTTGGCATTCAACACCATAGTAAATTGCATTACACAGTGATTTTTTGAGCCTGAAATGATGTCACATAGCTACGCTGCAAAATTTATTTCTCTTTCTCTTTTTTCGCTTTCACTGTAACCACATTTTTACCTAGTAAGTCCGTATCATTAGAAATGTTTCGGGTTAGCAGTATTTACTGAAAAGAATCTTGTTTATCGGCATCTTATTTTATATGTACAAAAAATGTTCAAAATGTGTGTGAAATCTTATGGGACTTAACTGCTAATGTCATCAGTCCCTAAACTTACACACTACTTAACCTAAATAATCCGAAGGACGAACACACACACCCATGCCCAAGGGAGGACTCGAACCTCCGCCGAGACAAGCCGCACAGTCCATGACTGCAGCGCCCTAGACCGCTCGGCTAATCCCGCGTGGCTTATATTCCATAAAATTCTCTTGTAAAAACCATAGGTATTAGGAAACATGAAATTCTTCATCTTTGATCTTGGGTATTAATAACCGCTGTAGCTGTATTTAGTCCTTTATTATTGGATCATTACCGGTTTCGTGGAACTAAAAACCATATCTTCATGTGAATATTTTTATAACGATAAACCCGGAAGGAATAACAACCCTGAGACATGCACTGGTAAGATAAATGATCAAGATTTAAAAACTTTTAAAAAATGTTAAAACTTTTGCATGAGAATTTCATAATGTTAGTACTCAAATGACTGAAACATTAGAGCGGAAAAGCTCGGAACCTTTATACCCAACATTCATTGTCTCTCAGAACGAAAGACCGCTAAAAGATGGCATGTCACAGAATAAAACAACCTGATTCCAATACAGCGAATGGGTCCTAAAGAAATGGTACCATAGTGATCCATTGGTAAGGATGAAATATGTAAACTATTAAGGCCTAATATTGGACCAAAATGAAAAACCAAGAAGTGGTTGCCACAAAATGTAGGTATGTTCTGCCTGGACAAAGTCGTCTGGTAAATAGCTATTGGCGGAAAAGCAGAACCACATTTACCGCTTCTCCGATCTATACGGAATCGCAACCAGCGGACGCGGAAAGAAAGTAAACAGCTTACCTGTGGATGGCTCGCGCATGCAATGGTGCTGAAGCACAAGGAATGTTGCGTAAAAAGATTCCGGGCTTTTCCGCTCTAATGATTTAGTCATCTGAGTACTACCATTATGATAAGTTTTTAACATTAAAAAAAAAAATTTAAAAATTAACCCTTCCAGTGTATATCTCGGGGTTGTTATTCCTTCTGTATTTATTGTTATGCACATGTTCACCTGTAGATGTGACTTTTAGTGACACGAAAGAGGTAGTAACCTAATAAAAAAGGACTAAATACAGCGGAAGCGGCTATTAATACCCAATATGACTACTCATAGTTGTGGTTGCCCTACCTACAAGGTTGTCTGCAGAGGCACAATCTTTGAAACCAGTTTCTCTAAAGAAGGATACAGGCTCACACTTCCACTCAATGATTATCTTTAATATTAAATAATGAATTAAAATCTTTGGTTAACTTCCCTTGAAATAGATGATGGTTCAGATGGCTCTGAGCACTATGGGACCCCCTAGAACTTAGAACTACTTAAACCTATCTAACATAAAGACATCACACACATCCATGCCCGAGGCAGGATTCGAACCTGCGACAGTAGCAGTCCCGCGGTTCCGGACTGAAGCGCTTAGAACCGCTCGGGCACAGCGGCCGGTCCTTGAAATAGAAAACTAGTTTTAACATTACAGGCTCCTTGTAAAATAGTTCATTTTGACGTAATGGTCAATAGCAAGATTACATGAATACGAAGAAATCTTCTGTGACGTTTATTTCCAGAGACCATTGACCTTCGTCTCTGCGAATGCGCTCAGGTTGCCCAAACTCTTACGGGAATAGCCAACGTGTGCGCTAGTAATGAGTGGATGGCCAAATGTCTATAAGGTACATTACATATGTAGAATTGTGGACACTTGGGAATGTGAGTCTCACGGGAAGCGTGCAAGGGATAAGTCCCTGCAGTCGCTCTATTCAGCTGTGTAGCTGTGTCCTCGGTGGCTGGATGCCGGCACGGTAGCTCAGCGCGATCGGTCAGAGAGTTACGTGCCCTCTGTAATCAAAAAAACTGAGTTAATCGATCATCAACGAACTTAAACGGATGTCTTACGACGTCCGCCCCGAGCATATGTAAAGAACAAAGGAGAACAAAATGAGATTAAAAAAAAAAAGGAAAAGAGCGTCTGCCATGTAAGCAGGAGATTCCGGGTTCGAGTCCCGGTCGGGGCACACGTTTTCAGCTGTCCACATCGAGGTATGTCAACAACACCTGTCGGCAGCTGAGGGTTTCAGTGTTAGTCATCATTTAATTGTAAAAGTGCTGTGGAAAGTAGAATGAGGCGGCTGGTACCCCGACTTTTCAGTTAAAGTCTCCGACAGCAGTATATTTCCGCTGGTAACTGCGGATTTACCTGTCAGAAAGGGGGATGTGTGATACACTAAATTAAACCTGTACTGGTTGTAGGGAGGCAAGACACACCAACCTGTCAATTCATACCCTACCTACCTACTAGATAATCCAAATAGAAGCGGCCGGTAAGTGCTTCTGACATGCTAATTTCCACACATCATCCCCCCTCTTTGGACTGGCAAGTGAACTTAAACTTTTTACACAGACAGAAATTTTTTCTCACCCATGACTGTCGTGCATTATGACAAGTTATACGTTAAGAGAATGAGGACAAGAACAGGTAGAGATGCGGAGCATAGCTAGAAGTAAAACTACGGATTAGTCTAAACGATCTGCTTCAGACAGTAATCACAGAGGAGGGTCGTTAGGGAGCTCGGTGGCATACCTGAGTTGATGGCGAGGGCTGTCTCGTCTGTGGGGTCGAGCCACCAGAGAGGCAGGTTGACCGGCGTGCCGTCCTCCACAGCCTTCTGCATCAGCTCCAGGATTCGCGGCGCGTACTGCGTGTGCAGATCGGTCAGGTTGCGGCAGATCTCCAGCGCCTGAAACACGGTCGCCGCACTCATTCTGGGCAAGTAAGGACTCAGGTGCAGCCGAAACAGCCACGTTCATCGTGTTCATGAACAGCCCTACGAAGAGCTTACAAAGGACACCAATGAAGAAAGGAGCATGAATCAGTGCTAATGACAGTGGTGTAATATTGCATAATATTTATTACTCTACGAACCGGTTTTCGGCTGTTACACCATGTTAACATACAAAGATAAATGCATGTGGCTGCGAAATTTTTGTGGGATCGGCCATTTTAAAATAGCGCAACTATAATCTCAGCTGGTTTCCAAAGACGACAGCTGTTTAAGTTAATTAATGATTGAAACTTCAGGGATTAATTGATTAAAAGTACGATATAAAATATTTAGGTTAGGTTAGTGTAGGTTAGGTTAGATAAAGTACCTGAAACAGTGCTTAATGTGTCAGGTATTTTATTTTATCTAAGCTAAATATTCTTACGTCACATTTTTAATGACGTAGTCCATCTGATTTTCGCCCTAAATGGACACTAGCGGTCATCTTTAAAACAGATCTGAAATATCCTGCAGTTGCGCTATTTTAAAGTATGTTATTCCACGAAGTCCGCCCCCAGTAGTTGAGTGGTCAGCGCGGCAGAATGTCAATCCTAAAGGGCCGGGTTCGATTCCCGGCTGGGTCGGAGATTTTCTCCGGTCAGGGACTCGGTGTTGTGTTGTCCTAATCATCATCATTTCATCCCCATCGACGCGCAAGTCGCCGAAGTGGCGTCAAATTGAAAGACTTGCACCAGGCGAGTGGTCTACCCGACGGGAGGCCCTCGTCACACGACATTATTATTATCTTTATACTAGTCGATGGCATACCAGCTGAAAATAAGTCTGTAAGATACTAAATATTGTAGAATATACACTGGTGTCATGTGCCTTGTCATTCATAATATACAAAATTGTGTACCAAGAACTGACGGAACAAACAGTTAATACAGATTTCTCAAGAAATGTGGTCCATCAACAAAGGAAGTAGCTTACAAAACATTCGTTTGAGTAATACTTGTAAAGGATAGATATCATATATGATTGACAGAGGAAATAGAGAAGACCCAAAGAAGAGCAGTGGGTTTCATTATGGGTTCATTTAGTAAGCACTGAAGCATCACAGAGGTTACCAACGATCTCCAGCATCAGACGCTGCAACGGAGGCGTTCTCGTCATGGGCTGAGTTATTGTTAAAGTTCCGAGAGCGTACGTTCATAGAAGTAACATATTTCCTCGTCCTGCGTGCACCTCACGAATAGATCACGAAGAGAAAATTAGAGAGATTCGAGCCAACAGGGCACCTTACCAGCAATCGTTCTTGCCGCGAACTGTTCACGACTGAAATGAGAAAGAGGCGCAGTGGTAAACCGCATAATGGCTCGCGGAGTATACATGTAGGTGCATACACGGATTAATATAAAAACGGCAATTACATATTAACGTGGAATATTACATTAGAAAACAGGAAGCACTTTTGCAAGAAGTAAACACTGTATTTCCATCAAAGAATAGAACCAAAAATGATGGCAACTGAAGCGTTTTTGCTTTATTTTTTGACTGTTATCGTAACCTCTAACTCCTGCATTCTAAAAGATATAATTCCAAACTATACTGTGTTCCCCTCTCCTTCCAACCTATGTAGCTGGTAAGTCAATTTACAGGTTTCAGAGATGAGGAAGACGCCACCTCCATACCAAACAAACCGCTTATGAGTAGAACTCATGGTTTATGATCAATTTAAATTTTACGATATTTATGATGTAAATACTGAATTAGCTCTTGAAAGTTGTTTGTGACAGTCGCAGCTTTCCGAAATGATTTTTCTTGTGCGTATTCTAAACTACAGACACACTACAAAGATCCAGAATGAGATTTTCATTCTGCAGCGGAGCGTGCGCTGATATGAAACTTCCTGGCAGATTAAAACTGTGTGCCCGACCGAGACTCGAACTCGGAACCTTTGCCTTTCGCGGGAAAGTGCTCTACCATCTGAGCTACCGAAGCACGACTCACGAGTCTCCGCAATATCCTTTCTTTCAGGAGTGCTAGTTCTGCAAGGTTCGCAGGGGAGCTTCTGTAAAGTTTGGAACGTAGGAGACGGATACTGCAAGAAGTACAGCTGTGAGTACCGCGCGTGAGTCATGCTTCGGTAGCTCAGATGGTAGAGCACTTGTCCGCGAAAGGCAAAGGTCCCGAGTTCGAGTCTCGGTCGGGCACACAGTTTTAATCTGCCAGAAAGTTTCACACTGCAAGTATGTTTTTGAACGGTACTGAAAGTTTAACTCCCTTATAGAAAAGTCAGTACTGATATATGAGATGAAACTACACTACTGGCCATTAAAATTGCTACACCACGAAGATGACGTGCTACAGACGCGAAATTTAACCGACAGGAAGAAGATGCTGTGATATGCAAATGATCAGCTTTTTAGAGCATTCACACAAGGTTGGCACCGGTGGCGACGCCTACAACATGCTCACACCAGGAAAGTTTCCAGCCGATTTCTCATACATAAACAGTAGTTGACCGGCGTTGCCTGGTGAAACGTTGTTGCGATGCCTCGTGTCAGGAGGAGAAATGCGTACCATCATCTTTCCGACTTTGATAAAGGTCGGATTGTAGCCTATCGCGATTGCGGTTTATCGTATCGCTACACTGCTGCTCGCGTTGGTCGAGATTCAATGACTGTTAGCAGAATGTGGAATAGTTGGGTTCAGGAGGGCAATACGGAACGCCGTGCTGGATCCCAACGGCCTCGTATAACTATCAGTCGAGATCACAGGCATCTTATCCGCATGGCTGTAACGGATCGAGCAGCCACGTCTCGATCCCTGAGTCAACAGATCGGGACGTTCAAGACAACCATCTGAACGAACAGTTCGAAGACGTTTGCAGCAGTATGGACTATCAGCTCGGAGACCACGGCTGCAGTTACCCTTGACGCTGCATCAGAGACAGGAGCGCCTGCAATGGTGTACTCAAAGACGAATCTGGGTGCACGAATGGCAAAACGTCATTTTTCGGATGAATCCAGGTTCTGTTTACAGCATCACGATGGTTGTATCCGTTTTGGCGGTGAACGCACATTGCAAGCGTGTATTCGTCATCGCCATACTGGTGTATCACCCGGCGCGATGGTAGGGGGTGCCATTGTTTACAGGTCTCGGTCACCTGTAGTTTGCATTCGCGGCACTTTGAACAGTGGACGTTACATTTCAGATGTGTTACGACCCGTGGCTCTACCCTCCATTCGATCCCTGCGAAACCCTACATTTCAGCAGGATAATGTAGGACCGCATGTTGCAGGTCCTATGCGGGCTTTTCTGGATACATAAAATGTTCGGCAGCTGCCCTGGCCTGCACATTCTCCAGATCTCTCACCAATTGAAAACCTCTGGTCAATGGTGGCCGAGCAAGTGGCTCGTCACAATACGCGAGTCACTACTCTTGATGAACTGTGGTATCGTGTTGAAGCTGCATGGCCAGCTGTACCTGTACACGCTATGCAAGCTCTGTTTGACTCAATGCCCAGGCGTATCATGATCATGATTACGGCCAGAGGTGATTGCTCTGGGTACTGATTTCTCAGGATCTATGCACCTAAACTGCGTGAAAATGTAATCACATGTCACTTCATATATAATATATTTGTCCAATGAATACCTGTTTATCATTCGCATTTCTTCTTGGTGTGGAAATTTTAATGGACAGTAGTGTAGTTAGCGTGCTGCAACGCCACCCAATTAGGGGGCGGGCATGCATGTATTCAGCTGTGAGATTGCGGTTTAAGTGGGCAAAGTGAAGTCTCGTCTTGCTTGTGGTTCCAGTCGACATATTTCGTAGTGCAGAGGCGCTGCTATCATTGAGTACTGTATTGAGTGGACCTGAAGTCACCATTTATTGACCATTCTCAGACTCTGTTTGCCGAGATTCCCGCTTGCATCGCGCAGCTTCTGTTATTAATATTTACAGCCGTAGAGTTGGTGACAGAATTCGCACGTCGGTGTGGCCGACCGGTTCTAGGCGCTTCAGTCTGGAACTGCGCGACCACTACAGTCGCAGGTTCGAATCCTGCCTCGAGCATGGATGTGTGTGATGTCCTTAGGTTAGTTAGGTTTAAGTAGTTCTAAGTTCTAGGGGACTCATGACCTCATCTACATCTACATTGACTACTCTGCAATTCACATGTAGGTACTTGGCAGAGGGTTCATCGAACCACAATCATACTATCTAACATTCCACTCCCTAACAACGCGCGGGAAAAACGAACACCTAAACCTTTCTGTTCGAGCTCTGATTTCTCGTATTTTATTTTGATGATCATTCCTACCTATGTAGGTTGGGCTCAACAAAATATTTTCGCATTCGGAAGAGGAAGTTGGTGACTGAAATTTCGTAAAAAGATCTCGCCGCGACGAAAAACGTCTTTGCTGTAATGACTTCCATCCCAATTCGCGTATCATATCTGCCACACTCTCTCCCCTATTACGTGATAATACAAAACGAGCTGCCATTTTTTTGCACCTTTTCGATGTCCTCCGTCAACCCCACCTGATAAGGATCCCACACCGCGCAGCAATATTCTAACAGAGGACGAACGAGTGTAGTGTAAGCTGTCTCTTTAGTGGACTTGTTGCATCTTCTAAGTGTTCTGCCAATGAAACGCAACCTTTGGCTCGCCTTCCCCACAATATTATCTATGTGTGTCTTTCCAACTGAAGTTGTTCGTAATTTTAACACTCAGGTACTTAGTTGAATTGACAGCCTTGAGAATTGTACTATTTATCGAGTAATCGAATTCCAACGGATTTCTTTTGGAACTCATATGGATCACCTCACACTTTTCGTTATTTAGCGTCAACTGCCACCTGCCACACCATACAGCAATCTTTTCTAAATCGCTTTGCAACTGATACTGGTCTTCGGATGACCTTACTAGACGGTAAATTACAGCATCATCTGCGAACAACCTAAGAGAACAGCTCAGATTGTCACCCAGGTCATTTATATAGATCAGGAACAGCAGAGGCCCCAGGACGCTTCCCTGGGGAACACCTGATGTCACTTCGGGTTTACTCGATGATTTGCCGTCTATTACTAAGAACTGCGACCTTCCTGATACGAAATCACGAATCCAGTCGCACAAATGAGGCGATACTCCATAGGAGCGCAGCTTGATTACAAGTCGCTTGTGAGGAACGGTGTCACAAGCTTTCCGGAAATCTAGAAATACGGAATCAACTTGAGATCGCCTGTCGATAGCGGCCATTACTTCGTGCGAATAAAGAGCTAGCTGCGTTGCACAAGATCGATGTTTTCTGAAAACATGCTGATTACGTATCAATAGATCGTTCCCTTCGAGGTGATTCATAATGTATGAATACAGTATATTCTCCAAAACCCTACTGCAAACCGACGTCAATGATATAGGTTGTAGTTCAATGGATTACTCCTACTACCCTTCTTAAACACTGGTGCTACCTGCGCAATTCTCCAATCTGTAGGTACAGATCTATCGGTGAGCGAGCAGTTGTATATGAGTGCTAAGTAGGGAGCTATTGTATCAGCGTAATCTGAAAGGAACCTAATCGGTATACAATCTGGACCTGAAGACTTGCCCGTATCAAGCGATTTGAGTTGCTTCGCAACCCCTAAGGTATCTACTTCTAAGAAACTCATGCTAGCAGCTGTTCGTGTTTCAAATTCTGGAATATTCTATTCGTTTTCCTTGGTGAAGGAATTTCGAAAAACTGCCTTCAATAGCTCCGCTTTAGCGGCACAGTCGTCGGTAACAGTACCATCGGCACTGCGCAGCGAAGGTATTGACTGCGTCTTGCCGCTTGTGTACTTTACATACGACCAGAATTTCTTCGGATTTTCTACCAAATTTCGAGACAATGTTTCGTTGTGGAACCTATTGAAGGCATCTCGCATTGAAGTCCTCAGATGTTAAGTCCCATAGTGTTCAGAGCCATCTCGCATTGAAGTAAACAGACGTTAAGTCCCATAGTGTTCAGAGCCATTTGAACCATTTTTTTTAACAGAATTCACGAGACCCCTCGCCTTATCTTTATGCTCAACAGTACAGTATTACTGTCTCCTCCACAGCATAACAGGAAAGGAAACGAAGAGCTATCAGCATATTGTCAAAAGCCTATCGGGGCATTATCACACTGCTTTAGATAATGTGGGAGATAATATCGGTGCTAACTAATATCGGTGATAACTAATTTCTCTCTTGTGTCCGTGTACTTTGCTCAATAAACTAACGGAAAAACCATATTTTGGACGGAACGTCTTCGATCGATGTCTGAACCAGCTTACGTCAGACATTCAGAACATCTACATCTACATCTACATACATATTCCGGAATCCACCATACCGCTGCGTGGTGGAAGGTACCTCGTACCACAACTAGCATCTTCTCTCCCTGTTCCACTCCCAAACAGAACGAGGGAAAAATGAGTGCCTATATGCCTCCAATCGTTATAGCCTTCTTTGCCACAACCTCAACAAGCGAGCGCCTTGGCATCATACACGGTGACAAGCTGGCAGTAACCAAGTAATCAGGCACGTGTTTCTTCAGTTCAGTTTTTATCTGACGGACTCCACTGAGGACATGGTACGTTTCGAAAGTCTTCCACTTTTAAGCAACATGACTGATGACGTTGCTGTAAGGTTTAAAGGTGGCCACCACAAAGTCTGACGGTATCTCGGACGGGCGTTCGGAAACCCTTAACGTTCGGAGACCAAAACTAGTGTGATCAACCACGGCAGTCCCTACATGGCTGTCAGAGTAGCGGAGCTTGAGTTCGGTATCATGGCTCCATACAACGTCGGCACACAGATTATCATGAGTCAGCTTTATGTACACTGTGGTACAAAGGATAGAAAAATGGTTTCCGATATCTTGTGGCGGGAGACGCATTTCGTCCGGTAAAAACTTCATATTCTTTTGGTATGATCCGATGGAAAAGTTAATTTAATCGTACTTGACGATCGGAAAACGCCCTGATAGTCGATGAATTAGGACACGAAGACAAGCCGCTGAGCGGAAGTAAACACACGTGCGTTCGCTCACAAGCAGCACAACGGACGAGACACAAACAAGAGGTAATTAGAATTACATTAATACCGTCGGCTGCGCGCGGGCGTTGATATAGATCAACGGGGACAGGTGAAAATGTGTGCCCCGACCGGGACTCAAACCCAGGATCTCCTGCTTACATGACAGACGCTCTATCCATATGAGCCACCGAGGACACAGATGATAGTGCGACTGCAGGGTCTGTCTCGCTCACGCCTCCCGCGAGCCTCACATTCTCACCTTGTATGTCCACACACTACATTCATAGTGTCCCACCCCAACACTCTCATTACTCGTGGAAGACATTCTTCCAAGAGTTCGGGGAATATATGTGCATCCGCACAGAAGAAGAAGGTCATGTCCAAAAGAACAGACACCATATACATATAAGTATACAAACAAGAGGTGCTCGCCTCACCATTGCCGAAGGCAGACTACCACACTGCCACAAAGGCGTACGACACATTCGGAAGCAAGGAGTCAATTGAAGCTCATTTTTTCATTAACTTAAAAAGAAAATATTAACTCAAAGTATCAATTTTAGACCCTCTGTCAGTAACGGCACGTCATAAATTTTGAATAAAATGATCTGCACTGTCTGTAAAATACCTTTTATTAGACGTCACGACCAGTTTCGCGTCAATTGGAGACTAATAGTCAGGTGATAAAGACTATTTTTAACAGGTCATCGCCGAAAAGTAACTGCCTTAGAGCCACTGCCCATCATTCACATCAAGTTGTAAACATACTGCGCGCTAAAAGCGGTAGTCCGTATTTGAAATGAATGGTATAGTAGAACCGTGCCACAAGGAGGAAGATGATTGAACTGCAGCAAGTAGGCTGTGGTTGCTCGCAGTTTAAAATAACATACGTCAGAAATATTGCAAAATAAAAGCACAATTTGTTCTACAGAGCGTGATTCGTAGAAGTGCTAGTCGGATCAATGATAATGAGACGCGGAAGTTGTAATGTTATGTATGCCTCACGCTTTTTTTCTTTAACTAATTTGTGCCTGATTTTATTCTGAGAAGCTCAGTAATGTACGTAAATTCCGTAAATGAAAATGTGATTCAAAAAGTACTTGAAGTGAAGTGAAGCGCAGCTGGACAGCAAGAAAATCTTTAGCGTGCAATCCCCACAACGATAGTAGCAGTGAATGTTTGAGTATTATTAAGAAAAAGAGGACTGTTAATCTGTATCTTGTGGAAAGAGGACGTGTTGGTAGGCCGTCGCTCAGAGCGTATTGATACATTTAATGAAAATTGAAATTTTAGTTATAAAACCGAGTAAATTATGAGTAAGAGTTGTCAAACATTTGTGTATACAAATTTTCTGGAAGTGAAGAATACAAATATGTTGTTTTTGGAAAAGGAGGTAAACTTCATTGTAGTTGCCATCTATCAATCGATAGCATTGTAAGTACAAAGTTCACTAAAATACAGGAAAAGAAATGCATTCTCTATAGTTTTCATTCGATAAGTAACAATCTCTAATAATTTCTTAATTACAGTAACTGGATTAAGTTCTTGTACAATAGTATGGTGCTGAACTCCACTGACCAATTTTGATGTAGCTGGACGTGTAGTTTGTAGGAAGTTTGTGTGCTGAGCAATCTCAATTTTCTCACGAAAAAGCAGGTTGCTGTTTGATTTTATTTACTTACAACAGTGGTCCCTTACGTATGAAAAGCTACGAAAACTTGGGCTCAAAGCTATCCGCAATACGGCCAAGTAACTAACAGTGTCGTATTTTAAGCCGTAAAGAGTAATACCTTCCTCCAAATTGTAATACGTCACCAACTGTTGCAGAAGCTGACCATCCAAGGAGGCAGCAACCAAAATTTAGACAACACTTACGACTTAAAGTAAAAATCGCAATCAAAAATCAATTCTCTCTCTCTCCAAACACATATATAAATATTCAGATTGTTGTTGTTGTTGCGGTCTTCAGTCCTGAGACTGGTTTGATGCAGCTCTCCATGCTACTCTATCCTATGCAAGCTTCTTAATCTCCCAGTACCTACTGGAACCTACATCCTTCTGAATCTGCTTAGTGTATTCATCTCTTGGTCTCCCTCTACGATTTTTACCCTCCACGCTGCCCTCCAATACCAAATTGGTGATCCCTTGATGCCTCAGAACATGTCCTACCAATCGATCCCTTCTTCTGGTCAAGTTGTGCCACAAACTTCTCCTCTCCCCAATCCTATTCAATACTTCCTCGTTAGTTATGTTATATTATTAAAAAGAAAAAGTCATTTTTATAAAGTGATAAACAGGAAATCAAATCGAAGTGCAGAATGCATAATGACAATCTTGAGCAATTGGGATCTAATCACAATTTGGCTGTTAGCCATTTTTCCACAATCATGTCCAAGAACGGCACCAGGTTTTACTGAGTACACTCTCCATACGAACACTCGTAAAAAGCTTTTCATAATTTAACAGACATTTAACGTCTCAAACATAAACAGATTCGAAACATGGAAGTTCATTAAGGTAATCAGTGCACGATATTTTTTGGTGCAAGATTCAAATCCTAAAAAGATCTTCTTTTAACTGGTTGGAAAAGAATGAGTAAAAGAGGACAAAAGGAAAGCTTGTCTTACACAGCAGGCGACGTACCTCGTCATCAAAGTCCCAGGGCACGTACGAGAACTGAATGGCCGGCATGAATACGGTGGCCTGCAGCCAGCGTATGAAGAGCTCCTTGGTGAGGACGTCGCTACCGTAGCCGTTGCCGCCCACCATGTCTGGCAGGACGAAGGGGTAGCCCACCATGTTCATCTGCAGCAGCGTCGTCAGCAGCGTGGCCAGGCCGTTGTCGGAGCCCCACCTGCTGTCCTTGTCGAGCATGCGGACGAACGCGGGCAGGTACTGGCTCTGCTGGCCGACGCGCACCTCTATCATGGAGCCGAACTGCGAGGCCGTCTGCACGTAGTCCGCCGAGAACTGCACCGGGTTCAGCCTCCTGGGCTCGATGTCCGGCAGCTGGGGCAGCCAGCTGGTCTCGCCAGCGTCGAACTTGAACGAGTCGATACCCGTCTCATTGCGAAGTGCCTGCAAGCAATTGTAAATAGCTTAACGAATGTGTGAACTGAACGGTGGATAACTTAGGAAAGATGGCGGTAATTTCCAAGAATGATTGCCTATCGAAATCGCGGGGTCTAAACGATACATATCGAAAGTGCGATCGTAAATCGATCACGCGACTCCCTAGTGGGCGTTGTGATCAATTATTTGTGATCGTCATTTCTGTCGGTTTCCCGCTGTTCCAGTTGTTGTTGTTGTGGTCTTCAGTCCTGAGACTGGTTTCATGCAGCTCTCCATGCCACTCTCTCCTGTGCGAGCTGCTTCATCTCCCAGTACCTACTGCAACCTACATCCTTCTGAATCTGTTTAGTGTATTCATCTCTTGGTCTCCCTCTACGATTTTTACCCTCCACGCTGCGCTCCAATACTAAATTGGTGACCCCTTGATGCCCCATAACATGTCCTACCAAGCGATCCCTTCTCCTAGTCAAGTTCTGCCACAAACTTCTCCTCTCCCCAATCCTTTTCAGTACCTCCTCATTAGTTACGTGATCTACCCATCTAATCCTCAGCATTCTATTGTAGCACCACATTTCGAAAGCTTCTATTCTCTTCTTGTCCAAACTAGTTATCGTCCATGTTTTACTTACATACATGGCTACATTCTATACAAATACTTTCAGAAGTGACTTCCTGTCACATAAATCTATGCTCGATGTTAACAAATTTCTCTTCTTAAGAAATGCTTTCCTTGCCATTGCCAGTCTACATTTTATATTCTCTCTACATCGACCATCATCAGTTATTTTGCTCCCCAAATAGCAAAACTCCTTTACTACTTTAAGTGTCTCATTTCCTAATCTAATTCCCTCAGCATCACCCAACTTAATTAGGCTACATTCTATTATCCTCGTTTTGCTTAGCCGGCCGCGGTGGTCTCGCGGTTCTAGGCGCGCAGTCCGGAACCGTGCGACTGCTACTGTCGCAGGTTCGAATCCTGCATCGGGCATGGATGTTTGTGATGTCCTTAAGTTAGTTAGGTTTAAGTAGTTCTAAGTTGTAGGGGACTGATGATCACAGCAGTTGAGTCCCATGGTCCTCAGAGCCATTTGAACCATTTTTCGTTTTGCTTTTGTTGATGTTCATCTTATATCCTCCTTTCAAGACACTATCCATTCCGTTCAACTGCTCTTCTAGGTCCTTTGCTGTTTCTGACAGAATTACAATGTCATCGGTGAACCTCAAAGTTTTTATTTCTTCTCCATGGATTTTAATACCTACTCCGAATTTTTCTTTTGTTTGCTTCACTGCTTGCTCAATACACATTGAATAACATTGTGGATAGGCTACAACCCTGCCTCACTACCTTCCCAACCACTGTTTTCCTTTCATGCCCCTCGACTCTTATCTGCCATCTGGTTTTTGTACAAATTGTAAATAGCTTTTCACTCCCTGTATTTTACCCTGCCACCTTCAGAATTTGAAATAGAGTATTCCAGTCAACATTGTCAAGAGCTTTCTCTAAGTCTACAAATGCTAGAAACGTAGGTTTGCCTTTCCTTAATCTAGTTTCAGTAGTTGCTCTATATTACATACCTCCGCGAATTATTTGTGAGTTGCTAGCGGAACTCAGACAATTTAGATCGTTAGTGAGTGGAATGTCTGGTGTCCTTGATGTTTCTTCCACTGATTCTTTCACATGGAATATCTAATTCCATGTTTATCCAGCGTAGAAAATTGTTTGACTTTTAGTCGCAGATATGGAGTACTACCGGACGAGGAAAGAAGGGACTGTGTAGACTCTGGTGGTGAGAAGTGTGTAAAACTTCGTAAGAGGAGTTTCGACGCTGAAATACCGTTACAATTTCATTGCGGAAAGTGCGGAAAACGAACGAGTTTAAGGAAGAATACATGGTTCCAGTCTTCCATATTATCCATCCAGACCACCGTAATGGACTTTAACATGACAACACCGACGACGAGTAAGGTAAGTCGTCTCCTTGCATTTGGAAGTATTCTTGTAACGCTTTTCTTTTGTTATTGCTCTAGTGACCAACGTAAACATAACACCCGCCACCAGAGTTGCATGATCGATTTACGATCGCACTTTCGATATGTATCGTTTGAACCCCGTGACTTTGATAGGTAATCATTCTTGGAAATTACCAAGATGGCTATGTAATAATGCTTCATAACACGCCGAAATCGTCCGATAGCCATTGCACTGAAATTTAGTCACCTCCTCCGTACAGGATGGGCAAAATACACTCCTGGAAATTGAAATAAGAACACCGTGAATTCATTGTCCCAGGAAGGGGAAACTTTATTGACACATTCCTGGGATCAGATACATCACATGATCACACTGACAGAATCACAGGCACACAGACACAGGCAACAGAGCATGTACAATCTCGGCACTAGTACAGTGTATATCCACCTTTCGCAGCAATGCAGGCTGCTATTCTCCCATGGAGACGATCGTAGAGATGCTGGATGTAGTCCTGTGGAACGGCTTGCCATGCCATTTCCACCTGGCGCCTCAGTTGGACCAGCGTTCGTGCTGGACGTGCAGACCGCGTGAGACGATGCTTCATCCAGTCCAAAACATGCTCAATGGGGGACAGATCCGGAGATCTTGCTGGCCAGGGTAGTTGACTTACACCTTCTAGAGCACGTTGGGTGGCACGGGATACATGCGGACGTGCATTGCCGTGTTGGAACAGCAAGTTCCCTTGCCGGTCTAGGAATGGTAGAACGATGGGTTCGATGACGGTTTGGATGTACCGTGCACTATTCAGTGTCCCCTTGACGATCACCAGAGGTGTACGGCCAGTGTAGGAGATCGCTCCCCACACCATGATGCCAGGTGTTGGCCATGTGTGCCTCGGTCGTATGCAGTCCTGATTGAGGCGCTCACCTTCACGGCGCCAAACACGCATACGACCATCATTGGCACCAAGGCAGAAGCGACTCTCATCGCTGAAGACGACACGTCTCCATTCGTCCCTCCATTCACGCCTGTCGCGACACCACTGGAGGCGGGCTGCACGATGTTGGGGCGTGAGCGGAAGACGGCCCAACGGTGTGCGGGACCGTAGCCCAGCTTCATGGAGACGGTTGCGAATGGTCCTCGCCGATACCCCAGGAGCAACAGTGTCCCTAATTTGCTGGGAAGTGGCGGTGCGGTCCCCTACGGCACTGCGTAGGATCCTACGGTCTTGGCGTGCATCCGTGCGTCGCTGCGGTCCGGTCCCAGGTCGACGGGCACGTGCACCTTCCGCCGACCACTGGCGACAACGTCGATGTACTGTGGAGACCTCACGCCCCACGTGTTGAGCTATTCGGCGGTACGTCCACCCGGCCTCCCGCATGCCCACTATACGCCCTCGCTCAAAGTCCGTCAACTGCACATACGGTTCACGTCCTCGCTGTCGCGGCATGCTACCAGTGTTAAAGACTGCGATGGAGCTCCGTATGCCACGGCAAACTGGCTGACAATGACGGCGGCGGTGCACAAATGCTGCGCAGCTAGCGCCATTCGACGGCCAACACCGCGGTTCCTGGTGTGTCCGCTGTGCCGTGCGTGTGATCATTGCTTGTACAGCCCTCTCGCAATGTCCGGAGCAAGTATGGTGGGTCTGACACACCGGTGTCAATGTGTTCTTTTTTCCATTTCCAGGAGTGTAATACTTGCCCATAAAATACCAGCGGAAAAGTAATCCTTCTGAGGCAAAAAAATGTGAATACGTTCCTGTTTGTTTAAAAGACTCTGACCCGTAAGGGGGGTACCAACTGTCTCATTCTACCTTCCTCAGCAGCTTTAAAAAATTTTCCGAAAGTTTTGGCTTCCGCATATACACTCCTGGAAATGGAAAAAAGAACACATTGACACCGGTGTGTCAGACCCACCATACTTGGTCCGGACACTGCGACAGGGCTGTACAAGCAATGATCACACGCACGGCACAGCGGACACACCAGGAACCGCGGTATTGGCCGTCGAATGGCGCTACCTGCGCAGCATTTGTGCACCGCCGCCGTCAGTGTCAGCCAGTTTGCCGTGCCATACGGAGCTCCATCGCAATCTTTAACACTGGTAGCATGCCGCGACAGCGTGGACGTGAACTGTATGTGCAGTTGACGGACTTTGAGCGAGGGCGTATAGTAGGCATGCGGGAGGCCGGGTGGACGTACCGCCGAATTGCTCAACACGTGGGGCGTGAGGTCTCCACAGTACATCGATGTTGTCGCCAGTGGTCGGCGGAAGGTGCACGTGCCCGTCGACCTGGGACCGGACCGCAGCGACGCACGGATGAACGCGAAGACCGTAGGATCCTACGCAGTGCCGTAGGGGACCGCACCGCCACTTCCCAGCAAATTAGGGACACTATTGCTCCCGGGGTATCGGCGAGGACCATTCGTAACCGTCTCCATGAAGCTGGGCTACGGTCCCGCACACCGTTAGGCCGTCTTCCGCTCACGCCCCAACATCGTGCAGCCCGCCTCCAGTGGTGTCGCGACAGGCGTGAATGGAGGGACGAATGGAGATGTGTCGTCTTCAGCGATGAGAGTCGCTTCTGCCTTGGTGCCAATGATGGTCGTATGCGTGTTTGGCGCCGTGCAGGTGAGCGCCACAATCAGGACTGCATACGACCGAGACACACAGGGCCAACACCCGGCATCATGGTGTGGGGAGCGATCTCCTACACTGGCCGTACACCTCTGGTCATCGTCGAGGGGACACTGAATAATGCACGGTACATCCAAACCGTCATCGAACCCATCGTTCTACCATTCCTAGACCGGCAAGGGAACTTGCTGTTCCAACAGGACAATGCAAGTCCGCATGTATCTCGTGCCACCCAACGTGCTCTAGAAGGTGTAAGTCAACTACCCTGACCAGCAAGATCTCCGGATCTGTCCCCCATTGAGCATGTTTGGGACTGGATGAAGCGTCGTCTCACGTGGTCTGCACGTCCAGCACGAATGCTGGTCCAACTGAGGCGCCAGGTGGAAATGGCATGGCAAGCCGTTCCACAGGACTACATCCAGCATCTCTACGATCGTCTCCATGGGAGAATAGCAGCCTGCATTGCTGCGAAATGTGGATATACACTGTACTAGTGCCGACATTGTGAATGCTCTGTTGCCTGTGTCTATGTTCCTGTGGTTCTGTCAGTGTGATCATGTGATGTATCTGACCCCAGGAATGTGTCAATAAAGTTTCCCCTTCCTGGGACAATGAATTCACGGTGTTCTTATTTCAATTTCCAGGAGTGTATTTGCTCTCTTTTTTAACTCTTAACACACCACTAACTGCCACAGTCTTGTCGGTGGTTTCTAACACAGATAAACACACACACGAATAGGAACTTAAAACTTCTTTATTATAACATTTTATAAGAGGTGGATCGGCGTGTTGCTTAGGCAACGATACATTTTACATATCACAAAGACAATACAAGCGTCTTTTGTCTCTTGTGATATCACAGAACATTTACCTCTGAAGCCAACCTTATCGATGTCAAAACACTCACTACCACACCAAAACACTACATGGAAGAACAACCTGCTCCCACATCACCCCCAACTCAGTAAGACGGTAACGATTCACTTTACCACGGTCGCAGGTTCGAATCCTGCCTCGGGCATGGATGTGTGTGATGTCCTTAGGTTGGTTAGGTTTAAGTAGTTCTAATTTCTGGAGACCTGATGACCTCATATGTTAAGTCCCATAGTGCTCAGAACCATTTGAGCCACTGTACCACGTCCACTACTCTTGCGATCTTGATGTTGGTGGTTATTTTTTTATCTTCAGGTTGTTTGTCCTGAGGTGAAGCTGAAATTAGAGTATCATCCGGCAATCTAACGTCTTCTTTCAGCAAATACGCAGGTTTCAATTGGTCTATGGCAATGTTTTTTACTTGGTCTTTAATTTTGGGCCCAAAAAAAAAATGTCTGTGAAATCTTATGGGACTTAAGCTGATACGGTCATCAGTTCCTAAGCTGACACACTACTTAAGTTAAATTATCCTAAGGACAAACACACACATCCATGCCCGAGGGAGGACTCGAACCTCCACCGTGATCAGCCGCACAGTCTAGGACTGCAGCGCCTCAGACCGCTCGGCTAATCCCGCGCGGCTCGAGTCCAAAAAATTTTGGTGTTGTTTACACGACTTCGTATGGGCCTTCGTATGGAGGTTCCTACGACTTTTTAACACTGTCAGCCCTTACAAATATGTGTGTTGAAGTGCTGAGCTCCTTATATACAAACGGTGTCTCTTTTAATTTGTGAGGTATTTGTACAGGTTTCAGCCGGTTCATATATTGTTTTAGTTATGAAACAAATTGGGGTAAGTCTGAATCCCTTTTTGTTACGACTTTTTGAAAAAAATCACCAGGTATCCTGATGGCTGAACCATAAACCATTTCTGCTATCTTAGCATTCTTTGATTGAACAATGAAGACCAAGAAGAATTAGAGGTATTGTTTGAGTCCATTTTGTAGTTGAATGTGAACGGATTGCTGCTGTAAGTGTGCTATCAAATTTTTCAATTTTTCCATAGGATTGAGGCTGATATGCAGTAGTTCCAGTTTGATTACAACCACATATTTTTGATAGTGCTAGAAATAGCTCGGAATTAGATTGTCTTCCGCGATCGGTTACTGTTTGATAACGTGTGCCAAATCTAGTAATCCAACAATTGAAGAAAGCTTGAGCTGCAGCTCCTGCTTCACATCCTGTAGTGGTGTTACCTCTGTCCAATTCGTAACTCTATCGATGCATGTTAAGCAATACGTATATTCATCAGAAGGAGGCATTGGCCCTATCAAATCCAGATGGATTACATTAAACCGTTCATCAGTGTCGGGAAAGTGTCCTATTGGTGAATGCACATGTCGTGATACATTCTTTTTTTTTTTTTTTTGATGAGCGTTACATGCTCGTGAGCAATGTGCAATGTTCTTTTTCATATTTATCCAGACTCGTTTTGATGTAATCATTTTTACAGTTGCCTTGACACCTGGATGAGCCAAATTATGATAATGTTGAAAAATAGCATAACGGAATTGTTCAGAAATATAAGGTCGAATACTTTGTATCGAGACTTCACACCACAATTCCTTACCTGCCTGAGTCGAATAGTATTTTAATTCAAGCGAAGTATTATTACCAGATTGCAATTGATGAAGCTCTTTGTCCTTCTCTTGTGCGTGGGCTATCTCTTCATAGTTAATTGGAACCAATTATTCAAGGCTTGAAAAGCTATCAGCCACAACAGTTTCTTTACCAGAAATATGTCGCAAACCTGTTGTAAACTATGAAATATATTGGAGATAACGTAATTGGATTGACGTTGTTTTCTCATTCTTCTGCTTGAATGCATATGTTAGAGGGGCATGATCAGTATAAATAAAAAGGTCTCTACCTTCTAACACATATTTGAAATACTTGACAGCCATATATATACTAAGCAGTTCTCTGCCATATGTGGAATACTTCTTCTGTGCCATCGTGAACTTTTTTTAAATGAATCCAATATGTTTCCTTTTTACATCTTCCCACTGTTTCAACACAGCACTAGCTGCAAAATCGGATGCATCCAAAAATAATGCGAGTTGGCTGTGCAAACCCGGAAATGTTAAAAGTGTTGCATTTGCGAGATCTTCTTTACATTTTTGGAACTGAGCAGTTGCCTCTTCTGTCCAATCAATATGTCTTCGGTTATTTTTAGTTGTTCCTTTTAGTCAATCATTCAACAAGGCTTGGTTTCTGCAGCATGTTCTAAATATCTACAATAAAAATTGATGATTCCTAAAAATTCTCGAAGTTCGCTAACTGTTTTAGGTTGCTTGTACTTCATTAGCGCAGACACCTTTTCTGGATCCGTCTTAGTTCCTGAGGGTGTGATTAATTGTCCCGAGAATGTGAGTTCTTGCACTTCAAATACGGATTTTGCAACATTTATTACTAGACCATTGTAATTATGTAATAGGCGTATTTAAACTGTTTTAGCATGTAATTATCTGAACTGTTTCTTATTTAAATTGTTTTGTTAATTAAATTGCATTGTGTATTATTGAGAAAGAGCGGGAAACCGCGCATAGATACATTTTGAGAAAGAGCGGGAAACAGCGCGCAGTAATACATCTGTAATGGTAGCAGGGATTGTCTACACCAAAAACCATTGTTGGCGGCGAGACCGCACTTTTGTAGCATTGAGCGTTGGAAGCGAGCAGTTGCGAGTAAGATGTGAGACGAGGCAGTCGTAGCTAGCGAGACATGAGAGGAGGTCGCTGTAAGCGAGGTATGAATTAACACTTTGAAAGAAGCGGTGTGCTCGCCAGCCACTCGCTATATGTAGCGCAATGCTAGTTTTTAAGAATTTTTGTAAAGAACTATGCCCCTTGTAATTGTTTGTCAAGATCGTTCTCAGAATATAGTTATGTAATTTTGATGGAAAATTAGGTATGTAGCGCAACGCTACTTTTTAAGAATTTTTGTAAAGAACTATACCCCTTGTAATTGTTTGTCAAGATCGTTCTCAGAATATAGTTAACTTCTACCAGATTAAATGCATTAAGAATTTTCTATCCCAAAATCATTCACGTAAATGCTTTACGGAATTTATTGTTATCTTAAAAGAAAAGTCTAAACTGAGCTTCAGCTTTTATCAAATCTAAATTAACTTCAACTTAAAGAATTCCAGTCACAAAGTATTATGAAACTCCACCAGCAGCTTATAATTATGTTAAAGAGAAGTAAGTATATTCATTCCACAGTTTGCTGTAGCAGTCAGATGGCGATCCAGTATAAATAATTAAAGGTAAGAATCAGTCTTAATAATTTCAGGTAACGACTGAGGGCCATGGCGACAACACATTTTATGTTTCGTCGTAATAATCAGCAGGTAGTCTTGACAGAGCAGCAGTTAAAAGATTTTAAGAGACGCAGCGTTCAGTCAGCAAGCAAACGTTCATCCAATATTAGACGGGAAGGTTTCACCATGCTGATTCAATTGCTTAAAGAGTAAATTTAGATGCCGAATATGTTGTTCAGGACATTCTGAAGCTATTAAAATATCATCCAGATAGGGAAATCAGAAATTCAGCTCTTACAACTTCCTGTATAAACCTCTGACATGTGCTAGGTGCATTTCGAAGTCCGAAGGGCATATAATTAAATTCATACAGACCAAAAGGAGTAATAACCGCTGACTTTAGTGTGTCTGCTTCGGATAAAAGAATTTGATAATACGCTTTTGGTAGGTCAATCTTGCAGAATATCTTCTTATTCTGAAGCATCAAATTTTCATCTACTCGAGGGACTGGATGCTGGTCTGGGAGAGTCCTGTCATTAAGAGTACGGTAATCTCCACAAACTCGCCACTGACCATCGGACTTCATAACAAGGTAAAGTGGACTAGCCCATTGTGATTGTGATGGACATATAATGTCATTATTCAGCAGAAACTGAAATTCTTTCTTTGCTATTTGCAATTTATGTGGGTCCAACCTACGAGCTTTACTGCACACCGATGCACCACTAGAAGTAGTGATACAATGTTGTACTTTATGCTTTAACACCTTTGGTATTATAGATGGTTTTTTTGTATCTCGGAAAATTTCTCTAACAGCTTTGAATGCTGACATTTTGCGTAGAGTGACCTTACTGAATCGTTAGCATCCACAGTGGTTATCTCTGTCGAATTTTTTAACTTAGTAATGTTATCTATAAGCTTTTTTCAGATCTATGAATAAACCAAAATGATGAAGAAAATCGGCTCCCAATATTCCTTTTGATACATCTGCTACTATAAATGGCTATTCAAACTTACTTTTAAGACCTAAATCAATGGTTAACAGCTTTAACCGAAAGTATTTATTTCAGAACCATTTGCAACATAGATTAAAGTCAGAGAATTCAAACTTCTTAGTTTTTGCAGCTGGTATAACAGACAATTCTGCACCGCTATCTACCAGATAAGATCATCAACAAGTTCTGTCTTTAATAAATAATCGATATTGGCAGCTTACTGTAGGAACTAGGGTGTAAGATTCAAACGCTGTTGACTCTACCCTTCCTTTTTTTTTCCTTATTTTTCCATTGGCAATGTTGTACACACTTTTCAGGTTTACATCGTGAGCCAAATTTGAAGTAATAACAATATTTACCATTTTTTTAAACTGTGTTCTGTTTCTACTTCTGCTGTGTGACCTGAATCTATTTCATTCTCGGAGAATCTTAACTTTATTTTCTAAGTCTTTAATGTTTACAATAAGATCTGATAAGGATGTGGACGGAACTGATTGGGATGAGGTAGTTTGAAGCTCCTCGACATATTGTATCTCCAGTATACGATACGCCATCTGCGCGATCTTGTCCGTCGTTTCTTCCGATATCACTAATATACTCCGACTATTACTAGGAAGTTCATCGAGACACAATGTTTTTAAAGCATTTTCCGATAAGTTGGTACTAGCATAGTTTCACATGTTTCGTAATAACTGCCTGGGTTTCATATCGCCAAGTTCCAACCCACTCAACAGTTTTTCTTTTTTTGTTTCTTATTTTTATTTTACGATCTTCACTTTCCTTGAAAATTGTTAAGAGTCGTTCTTTTGCCAGCGAATATTTATTATTTTCATCACTGGTTAGCAGATCTAAGATGTTTTCGACATATTTCGGTTCAAGCTGGGCCAGCAGATAATTGAACTTAGTTGCTTCCGTTGCTATGGCAGCGATTGTAAACTGAGCCTCGGCTTGGAAAAATCAAATATCGGGCTTTTCTATCCAAAAGGGAGGAAAGTTTACTCTTACCTTATTGATTTCTGGATTACTCACAGGATTGCCCCCGTCAAGTCCACTTCCTGAGTGCATTTTGAATATTTTATTGAACACCGTCTGCGTCGAATTCCAGCGGATTCCGCGTTGGACAATTCACCAATAATTACGTTGCAGTGGTTTTTTTTTCTCATTTATCACGTCGGGTTCAGCAATTTGTCTCACTGATCACGTCGGGTTCAGCAATTTGTCTGTGGTGTCTAACACACGTAAACACACACACAAATAAAAACTTTAAACTTATTTATTATAACATTTTATAAGACGTGAATCGGCGTGTTGAAACATTTTACAACTCTCAAAAACAATACAATCTTCTTTTGTCTCTTGTTATATTACAGAACATATAGCTCTGAAGCCAACCTTATCGATGTCAAAACACTAACGCACTAAAACACTACGAAAGAGCAACCTGCTCGCACAAGCTCTCCCAACTGTACCTAGCTCAAACCCACTAGTCCATCGCTGTGAGTCTTTCATACTTGTCCACTCCCCATTCTCACTCACTCATTCAGCCTAAATCATTGTCATCTCTTTGGGCCGCTCTTAACACTCACCGTCTCCTACCTCTCAATCACAGTCTTCTTCTTTTTGTCCTACTGACACAGTTTATTCTCACTGTTACCCTCTCCTTCTTGCTCTCTCTTACTGTTACTGTTTCTTTCCTTCCCGCTGCTGCTGTCTCTTCTCACTGTCACTATATCCCTCTTCCTCGTTGTCACTGTCCCTCATAATCTGTCTGTCTCTCATTATCACTATCTTTCACCCAGTTCCACGTTCTCCCACTCTTTCTCCCTCTTCCACTGGCACTGTCTCTTTTACTCTTTTCTTAGCACTGTTTTGTCACTGTCAACTACGTTCCACTGCCACTGCATCCCTCTCTCCCACACTGCCACTTTGCCCTTAGCTCTTTCTATACCAGAATCACTGACTACCATCTTCCAGTATATATTACCTTTCCGTCTCTTTACCACTGTCACTATCTGCTTCTCTCTTCGTATAAAAAAGCGCATATATGTTCGCATACCAAAATTCTTCGGAATATTTTTAGTGGTGCTGCAGAAAGTAGAATGAAGTAGCTTGTACCCAACTTTTCAGTCGAAATCTTTTGAATAAACAGGAACATATTCGCATTGGTTACGCTCCAAAGGGAGCATTTTTATGCTGGTTCCCTTCTTTTCCCTTCTAAGCAGGGCGTGTCATTCGTACGAAAAGAATTTTTTCGTCAGTAAAATTTTGATAGTTTAGTTGTGCAGAACACTTAGTTCACGTCCTGCAAACACAGAACAGTTGTATTTTTAAGTCCCAAGTAAAATAATAGAAGACGATAAAGACTCACTTTGATTTCACAGTAAATTTCGGAGAACTTTGTAGAAAAGAGATTGCTATGCTCTCGCTACCAAAGAGAGTTCTGGGTAACTGATAGAGAAAATTCAATGGCATCCATACGTTGGATCATGCATGAAGTCTACAATAATTCTTACAGTCAGATTCTGGTGAAAGGTCTATCACAAACTCTAGGAAGTCTTGGGTCTTTGTTCAAGCAATAAACTATTACAAACCTTCTATCAAATTTCTCGTGGGCCAGCCAAATGTTGAAACTTAAGGCATTAGACAGTAAACTGAATATTAAATTCCGCATTTGAAAATTTATTCATCAAGAGGATAGTATCATATCAATGTAAGACCACTGCACACAGTAAAAAAGAAGCACGTTGTCATTGAAAAACGATGAAGATTACTTAAAGCAAAAAATGCATCAGCCAAGACGCGATTCTTGTTAGGTTTTACAACGAATATACAACTCAGTTAGCTCCTTTCCTAGTTCATATTATCTAAAAGTCTTACGCGTGACACGAAAAGATCGGATACACAGAATTATTGATGAATTTCGATAACATCCTCCTGTTGCAGGATAATAAAGTTTATTTAATGCTCCAACATTATATCGCTCTCGTAAAAGACTTTTCCCTGGAAGAAAGTGTGCGGGTTCAGGGAAGGCCTGGCTGGCTGCTTTATTAACATACGATATCTCCCAAACAGTGCACGCAGGTGAATTCCACGATTTCCAAAAGGCATTCCAAACTTCGCCACATTCTCGACTAATAACAAAGAGACAATTATACTCTGTATCTTTACAAGTATATGATTCATTCTAAGAATTTTTAGAATTTTGGACGGTCGGAGTCGAGTACACCCACGTCTACATTTACACACACAGTCCATATGTACCACTGCGATCTACATGACAAGCGGTACATAGCAAGTTGGGGTTTCTTATCGTTCCAGTCGTGTACTGAAAGAGTAAAGATGGCTTAAACACTGTAGTTAGTCTGTACTTACCTCTAAGATCCGTACTGATACAAATCGTAGGAGACTAAAGAATGTCTCTAGATCATTTACTTGAAACAGGTTTGTCAAATTTTGTAAGTAGGCTTTCACGGGATAATTTGCGTTAACCTTCAAGAATCTGCCAATCTGAGTTTTCCATTTGCGTAACGCTCTTCCGTGAGTCGACCCTTCTTTGTACACGTTCAGTGTAACCTGTTAATCCTATATGGTACGGATCCCACACACTCGAGGAATATTCTGAAATGGGACACCCATATGATTTATAAGCGATCTCCTCTGTCGATTAAATCCACTTTCCTACTGTCCCGCCATTAATGAGCCGAAGTGAGTCTTCTGTTTTGCCTACGACTGGATCCCTGTGTTTATTTCAATTAATATCCACGCAAACTGTTACACCCAGATATTTCCTCGGCTTGATGGTTTCTAATTGTGAATGCATGATATTGCAGGCATGGTTTACTAGACAGTTTTCGTTTTCTGAAGGACATAATTTTAAATTTCTGTATATTTAAAGCACGTTGCCAATTTTTCCACTACTTATCATCTGGGAAAAAGCTGAGATTACTTCTGATATTGTCGTAATGTCATTAATATACAACACCAACAGTAGCAGTCCCATTACAGTTCCCTTTGACACGCCTGAAATTACTGCTACATTTGTGGATGACTCTCCATCCGAGACAAATTTGTCTATGACTCTGCATCCAGGATAACAATGTGTGTCCTCCGTCCAAGTACACTACTGGCCATTAAAATTGCTACACCACAAAGAAGACGTGCTACAGACGCGAAATTTAACAGACAAGAAGAATATGCTGTGATATGCAAATGATTAACATTTCAGAGCATTCACACAAGGCTGGCGCCAGTGGCTACACCTTCAACGTGCTGACATGAGGAAAGTTTCCAACCGATTTCTCATACACAAACAGCACTTGACCGTCGTTGCCTGATGGAACGATGTTGTGATGCCTCGTGTGAAATGATGTTTGGCTCCATCCATGAACTGTTAAGTGAATATGATGACCAATATACTTATTATGTTTTAATAAAGGGAAATAAAATATAAAAATAAATATATTTAAGCCATATCAACTAATAGGGTTATACAGCAAGTGTCTTCTTGCGTTTTGTGAATTTTAAAAAATGTTTTTAAAAATTTAAAGAACTGTTTTACCCTCCTCACGTAATTTAAATATTTTAATAATAATAACTGACTCAAAAGGAGTGAACATGGAAATTTTCTTACTTGATGATAAATATGAAATAAGTCGGGTGACAATGCACGAATTTTACTTATGTTTCATTTTATGTAATTTAATTTGAAGTGGTTTACTTCCCTTGAGGTTTATACGTAGTTCACATAGATGGCGCCACGTAAACAACCGATATGTTCTCCATACAGCCCGCCTTCCGCAAACAGTAGTACTCAATGAACTGTGGATGACGCCCGACCAACAGGCATTACATGCATTGATCGAAAATGGTAGTGGTATGTAATATACAAACCATATGAGTTAAGCCATTAATTGCAACTTTTTATGGCATCATCTAGCGATGTACTTCTTGTATTCTTGGCATTGAGAACGGCTAGTTTCTAGCTGAAATCTAGATTTGCCAATAAAATTTAAAAAGGACGACTGATAGCTGAAATCTGTTATTTACAGGTGTTATTAATGTAATTTTATGTCTAATGACAGAACATTTACCAAGAAACAGTTACTTGCTTTCAACTTACCTGAATGTAAGCAGGATGAAAAAACTGAAATTCTTATGTAAAAGAAGACGAGATATTCTTTTCCATGTGTACCCTTCCTACTTCGGCATTGTGTTGATGATACTCTTCGAAAATGTCAACAGTTTCACAGATATTACACACTGACCTGAATAATCGTTTGGGTGCAACATCCACGACGATTTTAAGAAGTCTGCGCGAATCTTGTCGAGCTGTTTTGCCTTCCTTGACTGCAGCCCTTCCAAAATTCTGTCTAACTCTGACTCTGACTCCCACTGTCCTCTAAATTGACAACTACTTCGTCTTCCTTTTGTAGTGATCCTCTATACAGGGAGTTACAAAAAGGTACGGCCAAACTTTCAGGAAACATTCCTCAAACACAAATAAATAAAAGATGTTATGTGTACATGTGTCCGGAAACGCTTATTTCCATGTTAGGGCTCACTTTAGTTTCTTCGGTATGTACTGTACTTCCTAGATTCACCGCCAGTTGGCCCAATTGAAGCAAGGAAATGTTGACTTAGGTGCTTGTGTTGACATGCGACTCATGGCTCTACAGTACGTTTGGGCAGGCATTGTTAGTGATGTCTTTATTGGGCCCCATGTTCTTCCACCTACGCTCAATGGAGCACATTATCATGATTTCATACGAGATACTCTACCTGTTCTGCTAGAACATGTGCCTTTACAAGTACGACACAACATGTTGTTCATGCACGATGGAGCTCCTGCACATTTCAGTCGAAGTGTTCGTACGCTTCTCAACAACAGGTTCGGTGACCGATGGATTGGTAGAGGCGGACCAATTCCATGGCCTCCACGCTCTCCTGACCTCAACCCTCTTGACTTATTTATGGGGGCATTTGAAAGCTCATGTCTACGCAACCCCGGTACCAAGTGTAGACACTCTTCGTGCTCGTATTGTGGACGGCTGTGATACAATACGCCATTCTCCAGGGCTGCATCAGCGCATCCGGTATTCCATGCGACGGAGGGTGGATGCATGTATCCTCGCTAACGGAGGACATTTTGAACATTTCCCGTAAAAAAGTGTTTGAAGTGACGCTGGTAAGTTCTGTTGCTGTGTGTTTCCATTTCATGATTAATGTGATCTGAAGAGAAGTAATAAAATGAGCTCTGACATGGAAAGTAAGCGTTTCCGGACACATGTCCACATAACATCTTTTCTTTCTGTGTGTGTGAGGAATGTTTCCTGAAAGTTTGGCCGCACCTTTTTGTAACACCCTGTATACTCCTTCCACACATCTGCTCCCTATTCCGCTTTGGGCAGTGGAATATTTGTTTACATGTGTGTTTTAAGTTCTCCGAGATTTATTGTGACTTTTCTAAATGCAGAATATGTCTTAGCGACCACTTTCTTTTTATATTCTGCACTTTTTTCCCTTTTATGCATTCACTTTATTTATGCCATCTGTAATTGACATGTCGCTTTATATCTTTCTTTCCCTATACGTTTTTAAACAAATAGAAACATTTCTCCGTTATCTTCAATTTCTTCACAGTTACATTTCCTAAACATGTTTTCTCTGTACAACTTCTGAATTTATTGTTTTCAGCTTTCCTCCACTGAACTGCTTTCTGTCAAATGGTTCAAATGGCTCTGAGCACTATGGGACTCAACTGCTGTGGTCATCAGTCCCCTAGAACTTAGAACTACTTAAACCTAACTAACCTAAGGACATCACACACATCCATGCCCGAGGCAGGATTCGAACCTGCGACCGTAGCAGTCGCACGGTTCCGGACTGCGCGCCTAGAACCGCGAGACCACCGAGGCCGGCTGCTTACTGTCATTGCCCCAGAAAAGATCGCAGCCAAGTTAGCATGAAAGGAGAAAATAACGTATTAAGTACTATCGAGCAGGCTAAGCTGTCATATACAGCACGAAAGCCGATGAGTTACTTGATGTAGAACCGAATATCAACGTTATGTACCAGATGATCTCTCTACACTGGTGGAAAGAATGAAAGTGCATGACTGATTTCGATGTATGAGACCATATGAAGTAATTTCGATGTATGAGACCATATGAAGTAATTTCGATGCATGAGAGCACATAAAGTAATATTACTAGAAGTATAGGTCACTAAAACAAAACTCAAGGGATATGTTCAAATATGAGATTACATCTAAGTGCGTTATTTTCTACAACGACCACGTGTCGTCAGCACGTGGTGTAATTACAGGCATATTATTTTATCCGTTTCTTTCTCTTACGGGACACCACGAGTTACTCTCACTTCCTACTATAAAAAATTGTATTGATGATTAAGCTGAAATACTCTACAGTTAACGAATTCTGTTTCCAGGGGCACTGCAGCACAATATTTCAAAAAATATTCTGGAAAAGACTTCAAACTCATACTCACCCGTAGGCGTCCCGCCCACCAGGCCGCTGCATCGGGATTGGTGAAGTCGATGATACCAGCTTCTCCATTCCACCAGGTCGTGTTGGTGTAGCCATTAGTGTTATTCACGAAGTAACCACTGTCGAGAGCCTCGGTGTGGTAAGGTTCGCAGTCCAAGTTCACAAACGGATGCACCCAAAGTGTGACCCGGAATCCCAGCGCGTGTAGGTCGTCGACGAGAACCGAGATGTTTGGGAATTTTTGAGAGTCGAATGTCAGACTACCGTAACATATCTCCCACATGTCGTCGATCTCTATCTGGCTGTTGTTGAAACCGTGGGAGAGTATCTCTGACGCAAACTCCCTCACTGTCGCCTCATCAATGTCCCTCTTGTACCGCGCCCAAGTCGACCAAATGGGATAAGTGACCATTCGCTCGTCTGGGATGCCTGAAGGCTTACCTAGGAAGTTTTCCACAGCATCCTCGTGGGCTTCTTGGGCATCGTCAAAATCACACACGTACAGCTCCATTACCATGTCCTTCCGGTCCACGGGATAAGGAGGTTTGTTCTCCGCGATTAGGCACAGCGAATCCTCTGACTCGTTGGTATTTTGATCGATAAAAAGCGGGACGTACGGTGGCACGTAGATGTAGGTGCCATCAGAGAACAACCAGTACCTCTCGGCAATGGCGACGTTGTGTTCCTGTTTAGTAACATACGAGAAGTGGTCGTACACGTCGTACTCTATGGGCCACGACTGGTTGTACTGTGCAGGACCGCCGAACAGGTGACTGTCACAGTAACAGGTGCAGTACGTCACCATGCCAGATGTAGAGTTGCTGGTGATATTCAAATGAAAGCAGTCACTGGCCCTGCCTCCATGCAGAACTGTGGTTATCGATTCGTAGATCTCGTAACAGTTTTCGTCAGGAGCGCTCAGGTGACAGGGCCTAAGCGAGTCGTCCTCATCACGGACTGAAACGTAACCAATGTCGTTGCTCTGCCCACCTGTAAAATGAAGGAAGACAGTGTTTCTTTTGCTATAAATCAGAACTGATGTAACAGCACGGGGGCAAATGATTAGCAAAACAATTCAGATGGTCGAGCGCAGAATTCTTAGCGCAGCAGAACTGTGTCTGCAAGAAACCAGGAACGTGTGCTACCTTCTAACTACGCGTCATTCTTGCTGCGCAATTATCTTAGCGTAGGAAGACATGGTTGGCTCAATTTCTGAAGTTTCTCCGCAACACCTCAATACGTTGGTCACCGTGAGAAACATAGGCTTGTAACGTAAGCGATATCCATGTCTTTGAAGCTGTTGGAAACCCTTCAGTCTAGCTGTAATATCATCATTATTAAGATATAACACGTAGCGATGTTCTTTATTATTATTATGGACCACTGCAGAAGCTCAATTAGGATTACTCATGTACTAGAATTCCCTCACGTACAGCATCCCGATTTACAGCGAGCAGCCTAGTGCGTTTCTGTAACTTAATTTTTTTTCTCGATTAAATAGTGTTCCCTAGACTGTCGTAATATTGTGATCGATAATTTTACGAGCATGTGTCCAAGTCTTTGCGATGCTGTGACACATTTTACAGAGTCGAGAGTCGAAGGAACACCAACGACACGTGCTAGATCCAACATCGTGACACATGCAGAATCAATATCATCACGATGAGCAACTTTGATAGCAGTCAGTACGAAACTGCTATTGATTTTTCATCAAGAAACGATACAGCTTGCGACGTAAGATAATCTTAAGCTGTTGATAAAGCTTGGAAACACGAAGACCTTTCATTCTTTTCTCGAAAATGACAATCTTCAGACACATACACTGATGTAAAAAAAAATTAGTTCTCCCTTTTTGAAGTTTGCAACCCACTCGATATTTATTGCCGCAATAGTGCAGATGGACGAGTACATTTACAGGTCAATAGCACAAGCGATTCTGAAATACCAAGTATAAACCAATGCTGAAACTGTCATATCAGAACATGGTACAACCAGTGCAGCCGCTGACTCTGGCATGTAGTCGATCGTACAGATGGGAATACTGCCGTGTGATACGTTATTCCACACCTGCTCGATCTGTTCACATAGCTCTGTAAGAGTTATTACACCACGGGCCATTAAGATTGCTACACCAAGAAGAAATGCAGATGGTAAACGGGTATTCATTGGACAAATACATTGTACTAGAACTGACATGTGATTACATTTTCACGCAATTTGGGTGCATAGATGCTGAGAAATCAGTACCCACAACAACCACCTCTGGCAGTAATAACGGCCTTGATACGCCTGGACATTGAGTCAAAAAGAGCTTGGATGGTGTGTACAGGTACAGTTGCCCATGCAGCTTCAACATGATAACACAGTTCATCGAGAGTAGTGACTGGCGTGTTGTGACGAGTCATTTGCTCGGCCACCATTGACGAGATGTTTTCAATTGGTGAGAGATCTGGAGAAAGTGCTGGCCAGGGCAGCACTCGAACATTTTCTGTATCCAGAAAGGCCCCTACAGGACCTGCAACATGCGGTCGTGCATTATCCTACTGAAACGTAGGGTTTCGAAGGGTCGAATGAAGGGTAGAGCCACGGGTCGTAACACATCTGAAATGTAACGTCCACTGTTCAAAGTGCCATCAGTGCGAACAAGAGGTGACGGAGACGCGTAACTAATGGCATCCCATACCATCACGCCGGATGATACGTCAGTATGGCGATGACGAATGCACGCTTCCGATGTGCGTTCACCGCCATGTCGCCAAAGGACGCGACCATCATGATGCTGTAAACAGAACCTGGATTCATCCGAAAAAATGACGTTTTTCCATTCGCGCACCCAGGTTCGTCGTTGAGTACACCATCGCAGGCGCTCCTGTCTGTGATGCAGCGTCAAGGGTAACCACAGCCATGGTCTCCGAACAGATAGTCCATGCTACTGCAAACGTCGTCGAACTGTTCGTGCAGATGGTTGTTGTCTTGCAGACATCCCCATCTGTTGTTTCAGGGACCGAGACGGGGCTGCACGATCCGTTACAGCCATTGGGATAAGATGCAGATGAGAAAGAAGGGTGGGTATGGAGGGAGATAGGAGAGTGGTGATGATGAGGATGGAGAAACGGTAAGACGTAGTGACAAGACAGATGTAGGTGTGGGAAACAAGGAGAGACGGGATAAGATGTTGTAGGAGGGAAGAGGAGGACGGAGTTCTGGGGTATGGGAGGGGGGGATAGGGTAGGATGTATCCAGAGTTGGTAGGACGGGTAAGTGTGGTAACTGAGTCGTATAGTCGTATATTTCCCATGGTATATATTGAATTAAGACCCATCCCACTGAATATTTTTAACACTGATGTTAGTGGAGTGTGAGTTGTTGTGTACAGGTTGGGTCTTTCAGATAGGCTTTATCATTCCAAGGTATGGACTCTCATTTCATGATTGTTTAGCCTGCATGCAGGCTCTCAAAAGTGACTCAGCAATGTGCTGCCATCTCACAGGAGAAAGTTGTATATACCACATGCTATGTCGGGGGCCGCAGTTGCCGTCTGGCTGCGAGGGGCACAAGGACAGACAGCTGAGCAATGTGCTGCCATCTCACAGGAGAAAGTTGTATATACCACATACTATGTCGGGGGCCGCAGTTGCCGTCTGGCTGCGAGGGGCACAAGGACAGACAGCTAAGCAATGTGCTGCCATCTCACGGGAGAAAGTTGTATATACCACATGCTATGTCGGGGGCCGCAGTTGCCTTCTGGCTGCGAGGGGCACAAGGACAGACAGCTGAGCAATGTGCTGCCATCTCACGGGAGAAAGTTGTATATACCACATGCTATGTCGGGGGCCGCAGTTGCCGTCTGGCTGCGAGGGGCACAAGGACAGACAGCTGAGCAATGTGGTGCTCGGTGGAGACTGCGACCGGCTGTCGAGCCAAGGTCCACCCGTCAGCTGCAGCAGCCCGTACATCACGTCTGTGTAATGTAGCGATCTTTTAGTAGCGAGTACTGGCGACAACGTTGGCAGGTAGCGCTCTCTGGGTGCAGTGAAACTTTATAGTAAAGATCACATATCTGTTCCATTCCTTCCTTAATTTCAGGCAGTACTACATGACTGCATAAATAAATGTCTGCAGCAATTGTTAAACAGGGAGCCATGGGATATCAGTGTAATTTGTTTAGAAAATTAAAACACGTGTTTCCATAGGAATTACATAGGAAGAGTGAACTTTGTTTAAAAAGTTATTCTCAACACTTGCACAATGTAATTACTACATAGCAGTCGCGCAGGATTAGCCGAGCGGTCTATGGCGCTGCAGACTGTGCGGCTGGTCCCGGCGGAGTTTCGAGTCCTCCCTCGGGCATGGGTGTGTGTGCTTTGAACATTTTGAACCACGTAGCAAGAGTATTGGGGAAGAACAGGAAAAATGACCACTCTATGTTCTTGCATTTTTTTAGCGAAATTGCAGTGCATCTAGGAATTCCAAAACCGCAGGGTTTTAGTCACAATATGCTCCTACCTGCCTGATTTTTTTTTTCTTTCACGCCTAATTAATCAATAATCTGAAAAATATCCAAGAGGACACTTTAGTTACACCACTACAAAACGCTAAATAAATATACACAGTTTTAACACTAAAAAATGTGTGAAAGAAAAAATAATTTATTTATAGTACAAATTACATAATGAGAGGAAAACATTTATTACATAATATTATTGCTATTTTTTATCAAGAAAAATATGTTATTACTATTGAGAGAAAGCAAAGTAAATCGATATCAAAAAATTTTGGCACAGTTTTCATAAAATAACCACCACCAGCAGCCCATTAGGGGTGGGCCCAAAGTGCGAATCCTGGGCATTTGAAGACAACCTCAATGTTGGAATCTTTATCCGGAAACCAGCAACCTACCCCTTTCCACTCATTATGGTCTCCTTTCTAATACTGTGCTTGAGGTTATCCTCTCACACTGTTCACATTCTCCACAATGCACATCCTTAGCTGGTACTCCGAAAACAGTATATTCGAACAACAGGAGATGGTGGTAAATTTCCTTTCCTTGTTTTGAGCCGGCCGCAGTGACCGAGCTCTTCTAGGCGCTACAGTGTGGAACTGCGCGGCCGCTACGGTCGCAGGTTCGAATCCTGCCTGGGGCATGGATGTGTGTGACGTCCTAGGGGACTGATGACCTCAGAAGTTAAGTCCCATAGTGCTCAGAGCGATATTTTTTGTTTGATATAAAAATACCGGAAGCTCTCCACATACCTTCTTGTGGTCATTTTTCAGTACTTATCAACATAACAAAAACTAAAAGTAGAAAAAAAGTTTAATTCAGGGTGTTCCCACCTTGACGCCCTTCCACAAAAGCTGTTTTCAGCAGGCGGTAGCCTGGAGGGAAGCAATCGTCGACACTGTCGATACGTAACCACTATTTCAACGCAACATTGTTACAAAAATCTAATTTGTTATGTAAATTTGCAATAATTTTTTGAAGAAAGAACTTACTTTGATCAGAGCGTCTCAAAAACACTCAAAATTTTGCTAAAAGACAGTGCCATGTGTTGGATCCTTCAAATGACCAAACGTATCTGAGTAGGATTCGAATGAACCTTTGTGAAGTTTCTCTAAGATTGCAGCTCTATACACACACTGACAAACTGAAATGATTCGAATGAACCTTTGTGCAGTTTCTCTAAGATTGCAGCTCTACACACACTGACAAACTGAAATGGCAACTATGCCCAGACTGGCTATTATGCTTCCCTTCCCCTACATTATTTAAATTGTGCCCTTAAAGAAGGCAGTATTAGTTTTTAACAAGTAAACTAACTCCCATTTTTTTTTAATTTCATTTAAACTTATAGCTAGCACAGCTCTGCATAAATAGATGATGCAATATGCAAGCTATCTCACTTAGACCTTTCTACTTTTCCCACAGGTTTAGCACGGGGCTAAGTCCACTGCAACATGATGGTATTGGACTTATCTTGGGCAACCATAACTGATTGTGGCAGCCATATTGGGTCCTATATTGTACTACTCAAGATAATTGTAAATTTAGAGGCAGTCATCTTGTGTAAAAAAATGCAGTGTTGAAGATAACAGTGGCACAAATATATACAAGCAGGTATCTTGGACTGTAATAATTACATAATAAATTTGATCATCTACAGTTAGAGATCTGGATAGTCCTAATTCAGTATGAAAAAGTGTTCTTATTGAGGTTCCTACTATTCCAATTCATATTCTAAATTAAATGCATAAAGTACCAGTGTCCTTATGGTTTGTTAAGAGTAATCATTTTTGAGGTAAGAAACAGAAGTTAAAAGTGCTAAACTGTAAATTTGCTTTTGAGAATTTCTCTCTTACCAGGAAATTAGATGTTATACTCAGTTAAGAATCCAGAGTGCAATACTACAGATGCAAAATTTTACTAAGGCATAAAAGATTATTCTGTTAATAACAGCTTTTAAGATTATTCGTTTATTTAACTTAAGTTTAGAACAAGGAACTTAGGGTTGATTTAGACATTAATCTTAACATTAAGATTATAGCTGCTGTAAATAAATCTTGATTGCTGAGATTTAATTCTTCTCGATCATGAATGTTTTGGAGAAGGTACAGTGAGATGCAAAATTCTAATTCGTATATAGTAGTATAATGTAATAGTTGTTAGTAGTACTACAATTTTTATTAAGATCGTTATATTTCATTCTGTAAGTTGCAGTATAACTATACATTTTAGTAAAAATTCAAGGAAAGGATGTAGTGCACCTAATGTAATAGTGACAAGAATATTATGAATTTGATTACTGTTTTTATACTGATTGCTGGGTGAAGATGGCTTATAAAAATTTTATTCGTTGGATAATGTAATAGTGACAAGAATTTTATGAATTTAATTACTGATTTTATATTGCTTTCTGGGTAAAGATAGCTTATAAAAACTTTATTCGTTGGAATAATATAACTATAATTAGTCTGCATAACTAATAAATCATGAAATATATGTGTTTCTCTGTTAGCAGTCTTTCAGCAATGAACGTCGAGCATTTGAGTATGACGGCAACTGATGATGTGTACATTGATTGATTTAAAAAAAAAAAAAAAAAAACAGAAAATTTAAAGCAACGTAATGCTGTGATAGAAAATTTATGTTATCTTACATCTACTTTTATACATAGAAATTTAGGCTTAAGAACCAGTTATGGCTATAGATCGTCGAATTTGAGGGCGATTAATTCGTGAGAATCAAATCACGTGGCCACGTAGCAACAGCTCGTGGGACATCAGGATAAAACGAAATGTCGAACGTTACTGGGATCGGATCCAGTTCGCAAGTAACGTTCAACATTTCAAAAAATGGTTCAAATGGCTCTGAGCACTATGAGACTTAACTTCTGAGGTCATCAGTCCCCTAGAACTTAGAACTACTTAAACCTACCTAACCTAAGGACATCACACACATCCATACCCGAGGCAGGATTCGAACCTGCGACCGTAGCGGTCGCGTGGTTCCATACTGAAGCGCCTACAACCGCTCGGCCACACCGGCCAGCTCAACTTTTCAGATTCGCTTTTGGCCCATATTTGAGTGCAGCAAGAGGAAGCCGGCAGAACCAAGCAGCAGCAAGCTATTCGACATTTTGTCTTTTCTGAATGTGTTAAGCCACTTATGAAACTTACTTGTAGCTGTTGTTGTGGTCTTCAGTCCTGAGACTGGTTTGATGCAGCTCTCCGTGCTACTCTATTCTGTGCAAGCTGCTTCGTCTGCCAGTACGTACTGCAACCTACATCCTTCTGAATCTGCTTAGTATATTCATCTCTTGGTCTCCCTCTACGATTTTTAGCCTCCACGCTGCCCTTCAATACTAAATTGGTGATGCCTTGATGCCTCAGAACATCCCTTCTCCTAGTCAAGTTATGCCACAAACTCCTCTTCACCCCAATTCTATTCAGTACCTCCTCATTAGTTATGTGATCTACCCATCTGATCTTCAGCATTCTTCTGTAGCACCACATTTCTAAAGCTTCTATTCTCTTCTTGTCCACACTATTTATCATCGATATTTCACTTTCATACATGGCTACACTCCATACAAATACTTTCGGAAACGACTTCCTGACACTTAAACCTATACTCGATGTTAGCAAATTTCTCTTCTTCAGAAACGCTTTCCTTGCTATTGCCAGTGTACATTTTATATCCTCCCTACTTCGACCATCATCAGTTATTTTACTCCCCAAACGGCAAAACTCCTTTACTAGTTTAAGTGTCTCATTTCCTAACATAATTCCGTCAGTATCACTCGACTTAATTCGACTACAGTCCATTATCCTCGTTTTGCTTTTGTTGATGTTCATCTTATATCCTGCTTTCAAGACACTCTCCATTCCGTTCAGCTGCTCTTCCCGGTCCTTTGCTGTCTCTGACAGAATTACAATGTCATCCGCGAACCTCAGTTTTTTTTATTTCTTCTCCATAGATTTTAATTCCTACTCTGAATTTTTCTTTTGTTTCCTTTACTGCTTGCTCAATATACAGATTTAACAACATCAGGGAGAGGCTACAATCCTGATTCACTCCCTTCCCAACCACTGTTTCCCTTTCATGCCCCTCGACTCTTATAACTGCCATCTGGTTTCTGTACAAATTGTAAATAGCCTTTCGCTCCCAGTATTTTACTCCTGCCACCTTCAGAATTTGAAAAAGATTATTCCAGTCAACATTGACAAAAACTTTCTCTAAGTCTACAAATGCTAGAAACGTAGGTTAGCCTTTTCCTAATCTAGCTTCTAAGATAAGTCGTAGGGTCAGTATTGCCTCATGTGTTCCGCTATTTCTACGGAATCCAAACTGATCTTCCCCGAAGTCGGCTTCTACCAGTTTTTCCATTGGTCTGTGAAGAATCCGCGTTAGTATTTTGCAGCCGTGACTTATTAAGTGACTTATTAAACTGATTGTCCGGTAATTTTGAAATCTGCCAACACCTGCTTTCTTTTGGATTGGAATTATTATATTCTTCTTGAAGTCTGAGGGTATTTCGTGTAGCTAGTGTCATGTAATTCTGTTTAGAGTTGGTCTTTATTGTAAGGCCTGGTTTACAATTTTACTTTTCAAGCATGTTTTAAATAAGCGTACAGAATCTCAGTGTCACTGAAACTGTTGAGAGACTCACTCCTGTTGGACGACAACAGCAGCAGATGACCGCTGTCGCTGTAGTGGGTGCTGAGGTCGGCGCCGGCGACTCGCACCAGCAGCACCGCCACCAACAGCGAAGGTGCCACGCAGCCAGCTGGAAAACAACAGTTTGCAGTGATAGAATGTTATCGCTGCCTCTCTCTTCACTCCTATCCTACATTTTAAGATAAATCTGCACTGTTCTTATACCTACTATGTATTAAAAGTTTTATCATGCAAGAATGACTAAAATAATTATGTCTGTGTTGCACGAGACATGAGAACGAGGTATGTTAATCGTAGTAAGACTACACCTGTTGTTATTTCTGCATTTCATGTGTGAAGAGTGCTGCATACATTAATTAAGACTTTTTACATTTCCAGTTCTTCTACGTTTTGTTTCGCTTAATGTGAATGAATAAGAAAACTCGTGTACTACTTAAGCTCACACGTGAATTAGTCCCAAATCGTGGCCTACAAAACAGAGTTTCCATATGTAATATGTTTTTGAAATATACAGTTTAATTTATTAAAAATGCCCTTATTTGTGCACGTTTTAGAAATGTAATCAGTGTGAAAATTGTCACCAACTTAAGAGTGTTCAGACAATTTACAGAAAGGCAACCAGGTGACATCTTCGACAGCCACCAATATTTCGACTGTTTCTCGCACTGTTATTTTCAACGCACAAATGCAACGAGAGAGTGCTTTGCGAAGAATATTAAAATGCCAGTATGAGGCCGTATGATCAAAGGCAATGCACACACACACACACACACACACACACACACACACACACACATCACACACACACACACACACATAATGAACGTTAATTTGCAACATGAGAGGTAGCCTTAATTATGTACTTCTGTTATTTGACGAGGAAGAGAGCAGAAGTACCGGCAGAATTAAGCAAAATCCTCCATCTCTATTTATGACGTCCCTTGCTGATTTAATCTCAACCACTTTCCAACTGTCCCAACAGGTGGAGGTATACCCTAGAACCCCCGTGTCGTCATATTTCTTAGGATGACCGGTGTCCAGGCAATCTTCTGCAGTAGCCGATTTGCTCACGTTGTGTAACCGTGTGCGACACATACTCAGTACACAGGCGTTTCACGGTCCTGGTAATCTGACTAAAGACACATCTCACAATTGCAAGAGATAAGGTAGACACCCGCCTTACACAAGGCCAGATTAATCTCTAGAGACTGTAAAAGGGCCATCATCTTAAACGATGGTCCGAAAGAAAACACATTTCACATAACGTCTCAGCAGGGTACGACAAATCCTGTTGGAAATGCTCCCTGCGTAAGACACAACGGAAATAGACTTCATCACTCGCCCAATTCACAGTTGGCCGATAGCGCGAAGTTCGTCTGATCTGCCTTTCACTATAACCTTTCTTAGTATAGGTGACTGAGGTGGTTAACACAGTTGACAAACTTTCAGGGCCTTTGATAACATGGACGGTATGAAGCAAGGTACAAAGTACCCCTTGATTCTCTACCGGATGGTGACAACTGGCTTGCGTTGGCTTCCAATGAACGACATATGCCAACTTACCATCACACTTCCTCCTGACCAACCCTTCGCAAAAGGGACGGCAGCCATCCTTTTCCAGTTCCATCGTGGTGGTTGGGTCCAGTTCAGACGCTCTAAAAAGCCTTTTAAATTCTCACTTCTTCGAAGCCAAATAAAAGTGTAGCATTCATTAGTGAAAAACACGCAGGCTTCATGCCTCGAAATCTTAATGTCACAAACGGCTCCACACCACAACTCAATCTGAACTGATCACCGAATAAAAAGCAAGTGGAAGTCAATACATGTCGAAGTACGTTCCTTAATTCGACGCCAGGTTTAACCCCAATTAAACACAACCATTCAATCAGATGAACGCGAGTAAAGAGTGAGACCACATTGAAACTTACTGAAATATAGTAGTCGTTCAACCCTTCTAATCGACGTAAGAAATACGCCACGTTCTTTATGTGCCACATACACACTTACTAGTGAATTCAATAGAGTAGCAAGATGTTTTGCTACGTGGTATGCTATAGCACCAACGCTACTGACACCAAATAGTCTAGGAGGGACAGCTCAATTAGTACTCTTTGAAAATCTCTTGCGACAAGGATATTTTGTTCAGGAGCCTGTTGCTCTTCCTGTCAGGTTAGCACAGAGCCGTCGATACACTGGATCAGGTAGTAAACACTTCATCTTTTGAACGTAATCCTGCTTCTCCAGTAAGATTGTGGCGTTGCACTTGTCCCCGGATAAGACAAAAACTTTAAGATCCACCCTGAGCGAACTAATCAGCTCTCTCAGCTGCTGCTATATTACTCTTGGGTGAACGTGCCCTAGACACCAGACGACACCCCTCTCTCCTAAACTCCTAGACAGCATCAGGAGGTAGTTAAGAAACAGCCTGTTTGGCAGAAGATGATTTTTTCCACCGTGTCCTAACCCTAGGGATTAATCGATGACAGGATACGGAACAGAAAAGGTTTAACGAACTGACGTCCGGAAATGCATGGTTCCCATGGTAGAGACCATTTATTCAGTCATACATTGTTGCAGAGACTGGGGTCTAATACGCACACAGTTACAGTATGTGTGGAAAATGGTTTCCACGTGCCGCAACGCACATGTACGTACACGCTGCAGCATGTTCTGCATTCACATCGGCAAAACAGTGTCAAAGGCAGCATGAATACGCTGCTCCAGTATCTCCACATCTGAAGTGGGCTCTGCATACACGATACTTTTGAGATGGCCCCATAACCAGAAATCGCACGGGTTGAGATCCGGTGAACGAGCAGGCCATTACAACTGGATCCTTCGCCCGATCCACAGACCGGGGAAGACTCGACTGAGATGCATCCGGACGTTAACGGCGAAGTGACCTGGAGCACCATCGTGTTCCAGCCACATAACACTTCGAATCATAAATGGCACTTCTTCCAGTAGCGGAGGCAAAGTCCCCCAAAAGAAACACCAATAGTTTCGGAGTGTTTGGCATGATGGAAGGAATACTGGACCCAAATTATGGTCATCAATGAACCCAGCCAACACATTCCGGCTGCACCGATGCTGATGATTCGCTATCGTCATAGTATGGGTGTTGTGCTTACTATCCCACAGACGACTATTATGAAAGTTGAAGATACCACTTTGCGTGAAGGTGGCCTCATCTGTGAATAGGATGGATGACACAAATCCCTGAATCATGATTGACTGGTGAAAAAACAGTGAAAAAACTGCTCCCGATGTGGAAAGTCTGTCGCTAGTAAGCCCTGCATAGACTGTAAGTGATAGTAGTAGTAACAATTGTCATGGAGAGCGTTCCACACGGTCGTCTGGCTTATTCTGTACAGGCGGGTCAACTGTGTGATACTGAAACGTCGCTCGATTTCCACAGCGTTAATCACATTTTAGCCGGCCGGGGTGGCCGAGCGGTTCTATGCGCTACAGTCTGGAACCGCGCAACCGCTACAGTCGCAGGTACGAATCCTGCCTCGGGCATGGATGTGTGTAATGTCCTTAGGTTAGTTAGGTTTAAGTAGTTCTAAGTTCTAGGGGACTGATGACCTCAGAAGTTAAGTCCCATAGTGCTCAGAGCCAATCACATTTTACTCGAAGTCCGGTGTCCGAACATTTCTGGTACGTCCTTCATGATTTCCTGCTTCCTGAAACGACCCTGTCGCAGAAAAACGGCGAAACATTGAATGTTGCGGTTGTTGTCGGTGGTGTTGGGTCTCCTCATACAACCTCGCTGCTCGCCGCCAGTTGCCATTTACCTTACCGTAAGTAAACACCATGTCGGCCAGCTCTCAATCTGAATACGGAACCATTGTGTACAATGCTGTATCACGTCCACTACAAGGTGAGTCAGCAAGAGAAATGAATCGGACAGAACAGTACCAATTTCTACGGCAGGAGAGGGCGCTAGGGCATGACGTATGAACAGTAACACCCTCTATGAGGAAACCATGCGTAATGTGGCTGCGTGGTACAGCGCGTATTAGACCACAGCTTCTAGCACGGAAACCATGCATTTCCAGACATACACTCCTGGAAATGGAAAAAAGAACACATTGACACCGGTGTGTCAGACCCACCATACTTTCTCCGGACACTGCGACAGGGCTGTACAAGCAATGATCACACGCACGGCACAGCGGACACACCAGGAACCGCGGTGTTGGCCGTCGAATGGCGCTAGCTGCGCAGCATTTGTGCACCGCCGCCGTCACTGTCAGCCAGTTTGCCGTGGCATACGGAGATCCATCGCAGTCTTTAACACTGGTAGCATGCCGCGACAGCGTGGACGTGAACCGTATGTGCAGTTGACGGACTTCGAGCGAGGGTGTATAGTGGGCATGCGGGAGGCCGGGTGGACGTACCGCCGAATTGCTCAACACGTGGGGCGTGAGGTCTCCACAGTACATCAATGTTGTCGCCAGTGGTCGGCGGAAGGTGCACGTGCCCGTCGACCTGGTACCGGACCGCAGCGACGCACGGATGCACGCCAAGACCGTAGGATCCTACGCAGTGCCGTAGGGGACCGCACCACCACTTCCCAGCAAATTAGGGACACTGTTGCTCCTGGGGTATCGGCGAGGACCATTCGCAACCGTCTCCATGAAGCTGGGCTACGGTCCCGCACACCGTTAGGCCGTCTTCCGCTCACGCCCCAACATCGTGCAGCCCGCCTCCAGTGGTGTCGCGTCAGGCGTGAATGGAGGGACGAATGGAGACGTGTCGTCTTCAGCGATGAGAGTCGCTTCTGCCTTGGTGCCAATGATGGTCGTATGCGTGTTTGGCGCCGTGCAGGTGAGCGCCTCAATCAGGACTGCATACGACCGAGGCACACATGGCCAACACCCGGCATCATGGTGTGGGTAGCGATCTCCTACACTGGCCGTACACCTCTGGTGATCGTCGAGGGGACACTGAATAGTGCACGGTACATCCAAACCGTCATCGAACCCATCGTTCTACCATTCCTAGACCGGCAAGGGAACTTGCTGTTCCAACACGGCAATGCACGTCCGCGTGTATCCCGTGCCACCCAACGTGCTCTAGAAGGTGTAAGTCAACTACCCTGGCCAGCAAGATCTCCGGATTTGTCCCCCATTGAGCGTGGTTGGGGCTGGATGAAGCGTCGTCTCACGCGGTGTGCACGTCCAGCACGAACGCTGGTCCAACTGAGGCGCCAGGTGGAAATGGCATGGCAAGCCGTTCCACAGGACTACATCCAGCATCTCTATGATCGTCTCCATGGGAGAATAGCAGCCTGCATTGCTGCGAAAGGTGGATATACACTGTACTAGTGCCGACATTGTGCATGCTCTGTTGCCTGTGTCTATGTGCCTGTGGTTCTGTCATTGTGATCAGGTGATGTATCTGACCCCAGGAATGTGTCAATAAAGTTTCCCCTTCCTGGGACAATGAATTCACGGTGTTCTTATTTCAATTTCTAGGAGTGTACTAGAACTGACATGTCATTATATTTTCACGCAATTTGTGTTCATAGATCCTGACAAATCAGTACCCAGTACAGCCCCCTCTGGCCGTAATAACGGCCTTGATACGCCTGGGCATTGAGTCGAACACAGCTTAGATGGAGAGTACAGGTACAGCTGCCCATGCAGCTTCAACACAATACCACAGTTCATCAACAGTGGTGACTGGCGTATTGTGACGAGCCAGTTGCTTGGTGACCATTGACCAGACGTTTTCAATTGGTGAGAGATCTGGAGAATGTGCTGGCCAGGACAGCAGTCCAACATTGTCTGTACCCAGAAAGGCCCGTACAGGACCTGCAACACGCAGTCGTGCATTATCCTGCTGAAATGTAGGGTTTCGCAGAGATCGAGTGAAGGATAGAGCGGGTTCTCGGGTTCGATTCCCGGCGAGGTCAGGGATTTTCTCTGCCTCGTGATGACTGGGTGTTGTGTGATGTCCTTAGGTTAGTTACGTTTAAGTAGTTCTAAGTTCTAGGGGACTGATGACCATAGCTGTTAAGTACCATAGTGCTCAGAGCCATTTGCACCAGTTTTGAAGGGTAGAGCCTCGGGTCGTAACACATCTGAAATGCAACGTCCACTGTTCAAGGTGCCGTCAATGCGAGGAAGAGGTGACCGAGACGTGTAACCAATGGCACCCCACACCATCACGCCGGGTGATACGCCAGTATGGCGATGACGAATACACGCTTCCAATGTGCGTTCACTGCCAACACGGATGCGGCCATCATGATGCAGAACGTGGATTCATCCGAAAAAATGACGTTTTGCCTTCGTGCACCCAGGTTCGTCGTTGAGTACACCATCGCAGGCGCTCCTGTCTGTGATGCAGCGTCAACGGTAACCACAGCCATGGTCTACGAGCTGATAGTCCATGCTGCTGCAAACGTTGTCGAACTGTTCGTGCAGATTGTTGTCCCCATCTGTTAACTCAGGGATCGAGACGTGGCTGCACGATCCGTTACAGCCATGCGAATAAGATGCCTGTCATCTCGGCTGCTACTGATACGAAGCCGTTGAGATCCAGCACGCCGTTCCGTATTACCCACCGATTCCATATTCTGCTAACAGTCACTTGATCTCGACCAACGCGAGCAGCAATGCCGCGATACGATAAACAGCAATCGCGATAGGCTACAATCCGACCTTTATCAAAGCCGGAAACGTGATGGTATGCATTTCTCCTCCTTACACGAGGCATCACAACAACGTTTCACCAGGCAACACCGGTCAACTGCTGTTTGTGTATGAGAAATCTGTTGGAAACTTTCCTCACGTCAGTACGTTGTAGGTGTCGCCACCGGCGCCAACCTTGTGTGAATGTTCTGAAAAGCTAATCATTTGCATATCACAGCATTTTCGTCCTGTCGGTTAATTTTCGCGTCTGTAGCACGTCACGTTCGTGGTGCAGCAGTTTTAATGGCCAGTAGTGTAGAATGATTATGAAGTCGTCGTTGGCTTCCTGTTGTTGCTGGAACCATTCACGATACTCCATCCGCAGAGGACAGTCTGGAGGGTGCAGGTGTTGCGTTAAAGAATAATGACGGAGGTGCAGTCCATGCTCGTGCAGCACGTCAACGACCTTGCCTTGCGAGACACGCAGCTGCTTTGCTACGCTACGTGTACTTCGCTTGGCTCTTGGAGTATGACCGGAATATGTCCCTCAGTGGCTGGAATACGGCGGGTCCGTTGACGACCTCTGCCACGCTATGATGCAAGGAGAGAATCTGTCCGCGCTGGCGAAGCTCCAGAAGTCGAAACTCATTTTTCAATCTCTGTTGATCATTTGGAAGTAAAGGACAGCAACCGGTCAAATATTTACCGATGAAATCGTTTCAGCATCTCAGTAATGTTATCTTCAGGCCCCTGTGATCTCCATCTATAGACAATCAGATACATCGATACTTGCATAAATGGAGCCACCAATCTCTGGATTCCGTGAATTCGTTTTAAGAGTGTTTACTTCGAAGATTTGTCCAGGACGCAATAATTGGTTTTGTATTCGATATTTCTTAATGTATATTGGTATAATATGTGGAAGATAAAGAATAATATGAAGAATTATAGCATCATGTAACATCGTATGCAAAGTGAAAATATGTGGTACGATCTATTGTTATACGATCTGTTGTTATACTCATGTATCGTTGCAGATATGATATACTTTATCTGTGTAGTACGTAACTATTCTGTGAAGACCTTACTCTAGAATTTGCTACGTGCTGAACTCTAGTAACGTTACAAACATTAACAATCTTCGTTTAAAATTACGTAGCCAAAAATTTTAACATATGTCACAGATAATAGCCCACCTTTTCCCATTCTCTTAAGCACTGACTGAGGTCCTTTCTTTTCTTGTCTCCTTTTCCTCTTCTTTCCTTCTTCGTGTTCTACATACACAGACGTTGCCAGGAACACTTACCGTCTTGCTACACATATATCGAAATAATTACGGCGGCCGCAGGCACGGCAACTGCCGCTATCAGACAGCCGCCTGATAAGCAGAGTCAAGATATTGTATCATTAAATCACATATGAGCTATAAATTTCCAAACAATTTAATTCGAGCCTTTTCTTCCGGTGCAATAAACATATTTTCCGTATCGTTACTTGTCGAAGTTACTTGTCTGATAACAAACAACGTTACGCAAATAATAACTTCAATGCTTTATTCGTTAATAGTTACAAATAGCGTAGGAGACTCAGCAACATAGAAAACACAATCAAATAGTGGTAGAATAATGACTACACTGAAACTGAGTCATATAAAAAAATGACAAACTGGCATCGTAGGAACGGCTTCCACCTGATAACTCCAGACGAGTTAGTTTCCAGAAGCCACTCGTTATCTGCTAGTCCCAGATAACGAATATTAGATAACACATCTTGTGATAAATATAAATGCGGTCCTCCGACCTGATCGAACGGCTGGCTCGTTGGCCCTAATCTCTATCTAGTGTCACCCTCAGTGTGCACAGCTGAACGTTTGGCCCACGTGGTGCTTTAGCTACCGCCAGGTAGCACTGGGGTCGGACTGGCCGTGTAGTCGAGGTGGCGTTTGCCAGCCGGGCCCTAGCCTGCGGTGCACACCTACTTTACATACCGCTGGCTTACGAGCTACGTGTAAAATAGTTCACACGCACATCGAGAGAGATGAAACAGAAGAATTTTAAAAATGGTTGACTCTGAGGTCATTTCTGTTCGTAATTACTGAATTCTTCGAGCTCAAAAATAGAACTTGTTTTCTCATTTTCGAGCTCCTTGAGTTCGGAAAATAATAATGGCGCTCTTTTTATGTTTTTGAGCAATACTATTTACCGAGCGATTAACTGCACTGTGGCATTCGATGCTCGTTTTTATAACAAGAAATAGTGTCTCTTCCAACATAATGCTCCCTCAATATATTTGAAAGTTATTTTTAAAAAGCTCTTTTTTCAAAACTTCTTGTAGCAATATCTTCTACATGAATTAAGCGATTTTGACGGCATTCTACGTGATGTTTTAACTACCAGAAACTGTGTTTTTTTTCAAGTCCTTTTTGTAAGTTTTTGATTGGGGGTAGCTTTTTACCGAATCAACCGATTTCAATCTGATACGCGTCATTTGACCTCGCTTGTTGAGAAAAAGCTCTGGTTGGGATTTGGAGGCGTTCAGATGAGCATTTAAAAGATATTAAAATCATGTACATTTTTAAGAAACTTCATATTTCTACTTTCTCTAAATTTATTCTATTTGTTTCAAACTTTCAAGAAATCTAAGCTTAGCAAATAGCTTTCAAATGCCACTGATCAGTCCATACAAAAGATGCCTAGGGGTTCCACACATACTCACACACACACACACACACACACACACACACCCACGCACACACATACAAGCATATGGACGGACATAATCGTAAATATGATCAGAATAGTTTGTTAGGACCTTAAAACGTCGAGATCTGAGGATAACTCGATTTTCGAAAATCGGACTGAAGTCAATAATTTCACTATTTTTTAAAATTTTCATTTTTCAGAGAGGGAAGTTGAAAATTATACATTAATTATCATTAAACACTTATTGGGGTTGCCATTTTTCATTAACAATAGCATAATACGAAACTGTCAACAACTTTTATAAATTAACGTATTTATTGTCTTTCATATTAGTGGAGACACGGAACGCAACTTAGCATCGCAAGTCGGGAAATTACTTGATTTTACAAGCGAGGGTCTCGGTCTCTCGCATCCCCGGAGTCGTATTCCACTGTTTATTCCTGGGAATACGCCAGTTTTTGTAATATCACTTATTTTGTGATTTATTGATGTTTTTCAGAGTTCTGGTGTCGTAAAGTTGGTTTTAATTCCCGTTATATATGTTAAGGATATGTGAAACCAAAATCGTCCATTACAATTGGAAACGTAAGTTATAATTTAATTGCCTTTCAAAGAAAAAGTTATTAATTTGAACACTTTGTATGTAATAATTACCTAACTTAATACGTTTTTAAACACATTCAGTCACATATAAACACATATCTCGTTCCGATAAACGTAATAATAAAAGAAAGATGGAATTACAAACAGCGGCTTCGAATCCAAAGCAGTTCAGGCTTTCTTTCACGTCTACACCTCAAATGCCTAAAGATCCTCAAAATCGCAACGAATTAAAATTTTTAATACAGTTATTTTTTTCTAATTTAACTAGTTCAGTATATAGTCTAATAGCAAGAAGTTGTACGCATTGTTTCACCTTCTGATTCCTTTGTATCTTTGAAATTAAAGAGATTGGAATCTGTTAAAATTATCTTTTTTAGGCGAAAGTAACGTCAATCTAAAAGTAAACAATTCAGGAATTGGAATTTATGTTATGTTATTTCCATAAACTGTACATAAACAAAACATACTGTTAATGTCGATTTTAATTGTTTTTGTAAGCTGATAGAAAATAAAAATTTGTTTCGTATTAAATCCACCAGCTTACAAACAACACTATGAATCGGCATTTTGAATATTTGATGTTTGTATACAGCTTATGGGTCATAATATAACACAAAGTCTGATTCCTGAACATCATCGGCTTAACAAAAGAATTTTTTTTTCTTTTTACTCTTTGAACCCTTAGGTACTTCCTATTTTTTCTCTCGATATCCTATTGAAAAATTTTGTGTGATGCAACTAAGATTTTATATATATATATATATATATATATATATATATATATATATATATATATATATATATATATATATGACCATTATCATCAGTATAGGCGACAAACTAAAACTGGATGTTTCCAGAATGAGATTTTCACTCTGCAGCGGAGTGTGCGCTGATACGAAACTTCCTGGCAGATTTAAACTGTGTGCCGGACCGAGAATCGAGCTCGGGACCTTTGCCTTTCGCGGGCAAGTGCTCTGCCTACTGAGCTGCCCAAGCACGACTCACGCCCCGTCCTCACAGCTGCCAGGAATTTTTTTAAAAGCTGGATAATTATAAAGGAAGAACTCTCTAAGATTTTTAGCGATACCGGAGCGAGTGCAAATATCGACTGCGTCACACCAGCGCGGCTTTCATTAAGAGACGACCGTTACTGAGAAATCCAAAAGCTTTCTAATTTTGTTCCAAAAGTGCCACCACTGCACCTCGGGTGATGAAAACTACTTGCCTTTTGATGGAAATCTAGTTCACTACAGAAAGCTACCAACCAGAGATGTAATTCGACGAGAATCTGTCTCTTATTCTCTAGAATTAAATAAGATATTTTCCACTATCTGCACGTGTTTTGGGTCTCACGAGATGAAGAAAGAAGAACGAGGAAAAAAACCGTTTATTGTTGCTGTTCCACCGTAAAAAAAACATATTTACAAATAATTCGTCAAGCATGAAGAAAGCCACAGTCATTAGTTAGCCTTCGTCGACTTGCTAACAGCAAAGAAAAAAAAAAGAAAAAAAGAAAAAATAGAGAGAGAGAAAATGTTGAACAACATCTAACACGAAAATATAGGCAAGATATTTCCAATGGGCGTCAGTTTCTGAAAAGAATCACTGCTGTAATAATATCTATATCTATACAAGGTGCCGCTTATCGTGGAAAAATAAGGCCTTGTACACCTTGACGGATATAGCCGGAGGCTAAAACCTGGATCACGGAAATTTTCTAAATTTAGCTGTCCTGTTATCTAAGTATAATCTAGTTCTTAAAAGTTAAGCAAGAGATCGCCGAAGAAATCCAGGCGGCCAAATGTTTCAGCCTCAATGTGAATTCTTATCGGCATCTTGGCGTTGTTGATCGGGCTGTGTTAAAAATAGAATTCCACAAGAAGTGGCGGTCAGCATGGTTCCCGTTCGGAAATCAATAGGAAAAGCTAACCGAGGTCTTCAGACTCATGAATTAGCCCATTTAGGCTTAAAATTGCAAGATCTTATTAGCTACTAAAGGAAGATGTGCCAAAATTAATTTTCACGCATTGTTACGCGCATGTTTAAATTTAGTGCTAGGAGGTGCGACGTTAAGTTGTACTGAAGCAGAGAACTCTTTTGGGCTCTTGGAGTCAACCAGTGTATTTATCCAGGAATCATTTAAGGGCACATCATTATGGGTGAACAAAATTTCGGAAATAACAGCTGTTCAAGACAAATTGAGACGATTGCAGAACATAGCATTATGAGGAAAATTCGATACGTTTCGTTGATAAAACGATAAGAGCCATAATTTCGAGGATGGAGTGCAAGCCAAAAGTTTCGTTTCTAGCGAAGCCGTTGATGGATCCCTTTTTGAAATTCGAAACTCTCCTGACAGCGTTCGCATTCAAGAAAATGTTTGATCTACCAACCCTGGTAAGCCAATATCTACAAACTCCTACATTAGAACATTATACCATTAAGAAGAATATCTAAAAAAAACACGATGAGTTATCCTAGACGAGCTAAAGTTACTGTATGCGGACCCATATTGATTCTGTGTTTATTTCTATCTGTAAAGTCATTATTAACGCATCTGTAGTTAAAATAGAAGCAAAATTCCATTGCAACGAATACTTACGAAGGATGCCATTTGTTTGGAACAGAAAAACTTTAATGAAATTAACAAAATGGGATTCCTAATGACACATTAAAGTATCTCGCATCACTTGCAAATGTCGATCGAGAACTGCTGTCAAAAGAATTAGAATATTTTGCAAAACGTTTTAATGTACTGTCAAAAACTCTTCGACATGAACGCGTGCAACCTGCGCACCAAGGCGTGAATGACTCATACTGTCAGAGTGAGGAAGAAGACGACCAACATAACGATGATTTCTAAGACCAAATTGGAAAGGATGTCACTTGTTTTTCCGGAAGTGGTTTGGACACCTGTCAGAGTTGCAGACCATGTGCGTGTAAACTTATGTCACAACATAACATGCATATCAGTACGTGCTTCAGTTTATACGTTGCTTATTACATAATCCTCACAATCTCGTTCATGCAAGTGACTTGCGAAAGACTATTTTCTGCGCTGAAGCACAATAAGATGAGACTTCGGTCTTTACTCGCTTACAATGGTAGCTTTAAAAATGGCCTCCATAATTCACTACTTAATGTTATGCGTCACATAGAAGAGGAAATTCTGTGGCCATGAAAGAGTTGCTCGAGTGTGTGCGGAACCTTCAGTCAACACTAGATTATTTACTCGCGACACGAATGTCGTGCACAGTAGTGTGTAGAATGTAATATGGCAACAGCTTCAACATCCATAACAGTCATATAAAGTGCAAGCTATAGCTTTCTGCCTTCGCTTTTCATTTAGTCGGTATCTGCAGAGGCGCTGTATTGTTGATTCTTACCGTGTCGAATGAAGTCATTTCCACCAGAGACGGCGCGTTCAGTAGTGGTGAATAGTCATGTATGGACCTCTGAGACCTACCACGCTACAGTTATGAAGAGTATCACAGATTCCCAATGAAAGATCACACTGGATCAGGTTGACGTTAACAGGCTTGTATTTGATCTCTCCCCGCTTAACTGCACCGTCGTACACGGTGTTCCTGAGAGACACACTCCCGACGGTACTTGAAGATATCCCCTCTTGCTCTTGGTGCACATATCAAGTTCAAACACAGAGTGGCCCCATCTCACTTTGCCTGTAGACGAATATTTATTAAGAAACAGTAGTACATGTGGTCGGAAAGACCATGCTATTGTGAAACTCATCCCCAATCTTGTTTCGTACAGCTTATAACGTTTCCGTAAATAGGAGAATCGGAAACAAAATTTTCTTTAAGTTTGAATTTGTATTTAAGATATGGGAGGGCGGAAACATTACTATTACCAGTCACGTTACATAAGTTCAAAATACCGCTAACGTTTAAAATGATTCCTCAACTGCTTATTTTTCACTGAAACTTAGAACGAAAATTCTTTATAATTTTTACCCAGCTATTCCCTCCCAGACATTAAATACTTATATAGTTTACAGTACACCAATTGTTTACTACATGTGAGAATTTTAAACTGCAGCGCTGAATCAACATTGGCTTAGAGTATCACTCTTGTTGTTGAGCCGTATGGCGGGCGATGTCAGGTTGGTATTATCCCACTGCTGTCTGTGGCGTCTCCAGACACGTCTTCGGACTGGAATCTCATTGGAGTATCGCCATGAACTGAGGGACAATGGGCAGCGAAGACGTTTCTCGAAACGCCCTGGACAACGGTCCAGCCCTAGCTTTGCCGGCAAAGTCGCCATATGTCTCCCCAATTGAGAAAGCTTTCATCCTTACGGGAAGGGTCCTCCAACCATCTCGAGATTTTGGTGATCTAACGCTCCAACTGGAGAGAAGTTGGTACGACATCCAATGACTCTGTCAAACAATGCCAACCTTGCATAAGAACCAGAGGTGGACGAACGCGTTACTAACTTGCTCAGAATGTGAAGCTCTTTCTCTTGAATAAGTCATCCAGTTTTTTCTGGAATTGCTATCATTTATTTGTCTGTATGTGTACATCACATCAACCGATTTCCGTCCCATTCGGGTAATTCCTTCGTGATGCTTCTTTTTTTGACTTTAAGTATACAAGCACAGGTATTTTTTGCGTATTTTATTTTTAACTGTTGCAGAGATTAACCTGTAATACGGATTCACGTAGTAATTGTGTGCTACGAGGCCTATTCAGAAAGTAGGGAACGTTTCCGTGTGACGCCGCTAGGCGCGCGTCGATCGCGTATGAGCGTATGGTATGAGCGTGCTGGGCAGCTCAGTCGGCATCCATCCGTGACAGCGGGAACGTCTCTGCGCTCTGGTTTTTCGATATTCGAATCTGAAATGTGCGCTGATATCGAAAATCCCGCCAGTTGTGAGGTGCGGTCTGTGATACGGCTTTTGTTGACAAAAAACCCAAAACCTATATAAATTTATCGTGAACTGTGGGAAGTATACGGAAACAACGTAATGAGTGAATGTTCCGTCCGGAAATGGTGCATTCGATTTAAAAATGGCTGAAACAACGTTCATGATGAAGAGAAGAGTGGACGCCCGAGCATTGTAACTAACTATCTTGTCGCTAAAGTTGATGAAACGATTCGTAAAAAGCGTCGCTTCACAATAACGGAGCTTTCGCTTTCTTTTCCACAAGCTTCACGGACTTTGTTGTTTGAAATTGTCACTCAAAAGCTAGGCTACCACAAATTTTGTGGGCGATGGGTGCCAAAAATGCTTACAGAGCACCATAAAGAACAGTGAATGGGGGCAGCGTTGACATTTCTGGAGGCCTATCACAATCATGGTGATTTATTACTGGACCGAATCGTAATCGCTGACAAGACTTGGGTAAAACACGTCAATTACGAGACAAAATTAGAGTCCATGGAGTGGGGGCACACAAGGTCCCCCAAAAAACCAAGAAAATGTTTGCAAACCTTGTCAGCAAGGAAGTTGATGGCGACAGTATTTCGGTATAGACAAGGTGTGCTTCTTATTGATCTTCTCAAACGTGGAGCAACCATAAATTCTGCCCCGTAGTGCCAAACTTTGCACAGCCATAGAAGAGCGGTTCAAAACAATCGCCGAGAAAAGCTGACGTCCAAAATTTTGTTTCTACACGACAGTGCTCGACCTCGCACGGCAAACCGCACTAAACAACTCCTTAATTCATTCAAATGGAAAATTTTCCCTCATCCGCCCTACAGGCCCTATCCTGCACCAAGCGACTTCCACTTGTTTCCCAAAATTAAGAACTGGCTTGCAACGCAGCGCTTTGCTGACGACGCGGAACTCTAGGCGGGCGTGACTCACTGGCTGAAGTCTCAGGCGGCAGAATTTTACGACGAAGGTATTTCAAATCTTCTCTGCCACTATGATAAGTGCCTCAATGCGTTTGGTGACTATGTAGGAAAGTAGTATGTCAGTCGCTCTTTCAGATGTGTATAATACCAGGTATTTCTTGTACTTAGCTTTTTAATGCCAAAACGTTCCCTGCTTACTGGATAGCCCTCGTACACTAAGGATAACATCTAGAAGATGGTATTATGGAAAGTGAAGAGGAAGTAGACGACGGTAAATGGGATCTGTGATGCTGAAAGTAGAATTTTAATTGTACAGCGAGTATTCTTCAGCATTTGTCCGTTTCTCACTTTGCAATTATCGTCAACTTCTTGCCCAGCCAATTCCCAAGTGACTAGAAAAAAGCATAATTGGCTCCCGCATACAAGACGAAAGAAAGGACGTATCCACAGATTTACAGACAAATTTGCTTAACCTCAGTCTACTGAAAAATCTTGAGCTTATTCTAAGTTCCAGTAGAATAAATTCCCTTGACAGATAAAAGCTTTTATCTACGTGTCAAAACGGCTTTGGAAAACGTTGCGAAACTCAGCTTACCGGCTTCTTGCACTATATCCTGCTAACTATATATGAAGGACAACAGGCAGATTCCATATTCGCAGACTTCCAGGAAGCGTATGACACGGCGTCACTCTCCTGGCTGTTAGCGAAGGTCAGAGCATACAGGGCAAATTGTCATATGAGTGACAGAACACAGTACGTTATCCAGAACGACAAGAATTCATCGGAGACGAAGGTGTCGTCAGGAGTGCCCCAAGGCAGTGTGACAGATCGTTGTTGACCTCTACACCTCCTGTTTCACTATAATAAAAAAATGGCTCTGAGCACTATGGGACTCAACTGCTGTGGTCATTAGTCCCCTAGAACTTAGAAAAACCTAACTAACCTAAGGACATCACACACATCCATGCCCGAGGCAGGATTCGAACCTGCGACCGTAGCAGTGGCACGGTTCCGGACTGCGCGCCTAGAACCGCGAGACCACCGCGGCCGGCTCACTATAATACGTACAAACGAAAGAGGCGAGTAGAGCACAATGAAACAAGCAAAAAAAAATTGTTCAAATGGCTCTGAGCACTATGCGACTTAACGTCTGAGGTCATCAGTCGCCTAGAACTTAGAACTAATTAAACCCAACTAACCTAAGGACATCACACACATCCATGCCCGAGGCAGGATTCGAACCTGCGACCGTAGCGGTCACTCGGTTCCACACTATATCGCCTAGAACCGCACGGCCACTCCGGCCGGCGAAACAAGCAAATCGTCCTAATAAACATAGGTGTGGAAACCATTCGAGGTGCCTTTTCCCACAGCGGACATCAAACGCAGCGTGCATGTGTAGCATTTTGAATAGTGGCAAAGACACTAAACCCTTTTTTTCAAATGAAAAAATGGCGGACATCCATTTCATGTGCGGGAGTGTTAATGGCAATGGAAGGAAGGCAACACGATTTTTTCATTAACATATTCTCACTGAAGATGGTCAGACACCAGAGCGTTCACTAAGTCTCACTAGCATATGCACGAGACCTGTTCATTTAAACTCCTACTGAAATTCAAATGGGAGGTTCTCGGCCACCCTCCGTTCAGTCCGGACCTCTCTCCCTGCGATTACACCATTTTTGGGACCCCTTAAAAAGGCTCTGAGGAGCAAACAACTTACCTCGGACGAATGCATCCGGCTCGTTTCATTTTGAATGCCCCTTATATTACAACAGGGACAGCTATACTCATATCATGTACAAAGTGTGCAAACCCTGATCGCACCTGATTTTCCAGTGCGAGTTATCTTCTGTTAGGCAATCATTGCACAATGTGGGAATGACCCATATTTTGTCATGCACGTGTTATTTACAGCAGAAACATGTTTCACCCAAGGTAGTATGATGAACATCCACGACATAAACGTTTGCTCTTACGAAAACTCACATGCTACATTTAGACAGTACATCAGCGGAGATTTTCCGTGAACGTTTGAGTACGTGTCGCTGATGGTCCATCTATAGTGCCTCATTTCCTGTCTGGCTGATTTACTGGTCGTATGTGCCTCATTTCCTGCAACAGAAGGTTCAACTGGCTCTGAGCACTATGGGACTTAACTTCTGAGGTCATCAGTCCCCTAGAACTTAGAATTACTTAAACCTGACTAACCTAAGGACAGCACACACATCCACGCCCGAGGCGCGTGGCGTGGCTCCAGACTGCAGCGACTAGAACCGCTCAGCCACTCCGGCCGGCCAACAGAAGGTAATCGACTATTTGGATAGTATTTCTTGTGGTGAAAGTGATCGGAGACGGATGAAACCGGGAACGAATCAAGAATGAAGAGACATTTGCCGATGACCTCGTCGACTATGTGCCGCCAGAGAGCAGAAGGTGGACAACACGACAAGAAAACAGACAACAGAGACAGCACGGCCGAATGACAAGCCCAACAAGTAAACCTAGATAGAAAACTAAGACGCAGCGAGTTCAGAACCAAGAGAGCGATGTGTGGCGAGATCGGCACTGTGGCAGAGAGAAATCAAAACTGATTGCGAAACCGCTGCATTGTCGCTTTTAAAAGGAATCCGCCGGTGCTGGTAGGCCGACACGGTATCCGAGTCTTTGAGGCGGCGACAGCAACGCCTTCACCCGCAACAGCGCCGCCGAGAGGCCGTCAGCGATTTCCATTAAGTCTGGTTGTGATACCAGACGACCAGTATTGGTACAGACTGTACATGGTGGTGCACTGGCGCACGTTCTTCTGGCTGTTAAGGGTTAAGTAGCACAAATCTTCCATAGCAACTGTATTGGATGTGGATCGCTAGTAGCATGGCGTCCCAGGTCTAAGGTGTATCAGAAAAACCCTCATAGCCTTCAAGAACTGCAGAACAACATTTCGAATGAGACTGGAGCAATTCCAGCTTCGATTCAGTTTCAGAAACTTGGTGACCAGGGCCCAAACGTGGCAAGGGATGAATAGTGGTCACTTTCAACATCTGCTATAGTCATGTTAATAACGTAGTTCCTTCCCTCTGCTGTGTTTCTTTCTACCCTAGAAGTCTGTTCCCCGGGATAATTTTATTTGCCCCACCCTGTATAATGAGCGAGAAAGCTGACTTTACTCTCTGAATAGACGCAACTATTTACAACGTATTTCTAATTACGGATTTTAACAAGTTTCAGATAGCGAATAAATGGAAGTACTTATTCGGAGGAACCCATCAATTATTTCATTCAAAATGTGTTGAGTATTACTCAATTTCCCATTTTCTTAGTGAAAATGTTTCATAAAAATGCGTTTAATTCACATGTCTGTGGCTTGATGTAACACATATATGGCTGCGTGTGGCATCTGACGATAATCTACTTCCACTTACAGATGTCTCAGATATGTTGTGTACCTGGACGTTTCAGCACGAGAGTACCGTTAAGGAAACAGGTTATGCAGAAGTGCTCAGTTTACTTCTAATGAGGGTAAAGTAGAAATTACTTATAACACCATGTCGAGAAATAACTGAAAGGCTTCACACTGTTCAGTTTTTTTGCATCAAACGTTCTGAGGAAGGTGATTCTAGTAACTTAGATGTTTACGGAAAGAAATATTCAAGGATCAAATACCTATTAAAACCTAGTGCCCTGTCACGAGTATTTAAATTTACCTGAAGCTATTGATAATCATGTCTTAATACTACTGCAAAAAAAAACAGTTCAACTTAAGAAAAATATAAAATAGCGAACTAGTGAGCACGAAAGGATAGAATTAAGTCGTTAAATGATTCTTTGAGTAAACCTGAAGACCAGTAACAGTACTATGGTTGGTAGTTAAGTAGGGAAAAGTATTTTGTTTCTTCGCATGTTTTGCAGTGTTTAGTCTTACTCAAAATAAGCACGTGATGACACAAGAGGATCGAATTCTTAGTGCATCACGACTGACACAGGTAGTTTCCGTTAATCAACTGATCTTCCTGCTCGTACAAATAGTGCTTCTTCTCAAAAAGAAAACGTGTTAAATTTGTGGTATATGACAGTAAATTCACTTTGGATTATGTAGATACGTACTTAAAAAGTTATAAATCATGTTTTTTACGCCAGCTTTCACAGTCCAGTAGTAAACGTACGTGTAAATCTACAAAGTTTTCTGTTGTTACGGGCATGTACAACAAGTAACTGGAAAGAGTACCAAAGTTAAACCACATGTATCGCATGGATCTTGAGAGCTTCAAACCTATTTAATAGATAACATTTTTCATGAAACAGCTATCTCTGTGCTGAAATTTACTCATAGCGATTTACTTGAAACAGTTCACAAATAGTGAAAATTTATTTACATCGACATTCCAATTAAACTGACATTAAAAGAAACTATTCAATTCCATCTCAAGTATTCTAAACTGCTTACAAGCTTTTAACGAAACGAAGGTTGCAAACAATGGAGGGATTTTATTAACGAAATATGCATTTCCATCAAAGTATTATTTAACTAAAATAGTAAAATAACTGTATACTCGTTCATTGAAGAAGGCACATGTATCACCTGGAAAAGTTGACACAAAATGTGTCAGTTCAATACGACAGTTGTTACTGTGAATTCCATTGCTTCGATAGAGGAACATTTGGTCTTTGAAAAGAAAAATTCATGTCCAAGAGAATTCGGGGAGTAATTTGACAATGTCGAAACTAACTTTTTATTTCACCTCACTAGATGTTGCAAATTTGAGGGAACATATGGGCAATGTGGCTATAGAACAAGGGTTTTTGAAATCAGCATAACTGTAGATTTCACCAAAAAATTTAATGTTGATAAATCTGCTGCTGTTTATATAATTTGCTACGTTGCGCGTTAAGTCTCCATAATAACCTACATCTACATCCATACTCAGCAAACCACCTGACGGTGTGTGGCGGAGGGTACCTGGAGTACCTCTATCGCTTCTCCCTTCTATTCCAGTCTCGTATTGTTCGTGGAAAGAAGGATTGTCGGTATGCCTCTGTGCGGGCTCTAATCTCTCTGATTTTATCCTCATGGTCTCTTCGCGAGATATACGTAGGAGGGAGCAATATACGGCGTGACTCCTCAGTGAAGGCATGTTTCGAACATGACATCCAGTCTTACAAATTTCAAAATTCCGCCATCTCTCTCCCCACGTTCACCACTGCTGGCGGCTCACCTCCAACTGCGCAACTACGCGCTGTTAGCATCCAGCTGTCGCTGCCCAACACTACAATGGCAGACAACAATGCAAACCAGCCACAGACTGCACACGGCACAGCCAGTGATTTTCATACAGAGCGCTACGTGGCGGCGGCGTTACCAACAAAAAGAACCTAAACAGCCTACTTACATAGCCCTCATGCTCCTCACAAAAAAATTTACAAATTGTTTTGGGCAGTGGCCAATACAGACTTGACATTTTTTTTCGTAATTACAATAACAAAGAAATGAAATGCACACACTTATAGATACAATGTTGGTCAAAAGCTCAAATTTTCTCACAGTCCATAAAGACAGTCCTGATCATCCATCAAAGTAAAATTGCAGTGTTTTTCTCAGTCTGAGTAGTAAAAGAGAATGCACACTGAAGTAGTGGATTTCCATGCAGTCTTGAAGAAGTAGTGCTGTCCTTCCAACGAAAAGACAGTGCTGACTTTTGACATACAGACAGGTAATGGGCCACAACAGAGCAAACCCACAGCAGAGTCAGTCGAAGTTTTGAAGAATATTGGTAGGTAGGTCAACACAGAGTAGACCCATTGTAGTCCTGGTAGAGATAACGGTATTGGTGGGCCACCAGAGGTGCAGACCCACTGCAGTCCTTGTAGAAATAATGGTATTGGTGAGTCATCAAAGGTGTAGACCCACTTCAGTCCTTGTAGAGATAGCCAGCAGCCATCTGTTGCGACTGTGCAGGAGCAGAATCACCATCGAAGAGTCTTGCGGAGAATGTAGCAAGTCCATCAACCACTACTTGTGCATGCACAAAGTTTTTGAAATTGTCCTTAGAACCAGCAATGCTGTTAACCAGTCCCTTGCTGAATTATCAACACATGTGCAAACACTAACAGTCCCTCCTTCTCACATATTGTCCACATACTATAGCCAACAGAAACGTGTGCAGTGAAATGTAACTTAAAAGTTACTTAATTTGATGAACTGGTGTCAATTACAATTTTATAACATAAGAATACAATAACAAAGGTACAAAATATATCATTAAAGAACATAACAATACAGATAACAGTTGTAGTAATAGGGGCTTTACAAAAGAATCGAAATAACAAATACATCAGTGTTACAAAAATTATGACATAAGTATATACATAAAAGATCAGAATAACTTTTGAAACATCAACTTCACACATTAGCATTAGAACAAAACAGAATAAATAATGTGTAAACATCTTTACGAAGTAAATAACATGTTGTTAATGCAAATTATATTTGGGGATAATAGTATTCCTCATCATAGTGAATGTAGCTTCGTATTAGAAGAGAAAAAATTCTATGAAACAGTACACAGAGACAGGAAGAAAACAAATTCACAAGGGTACACAAACACATAGTGGGATAACACAAAAGGAAAGAACAGGGTTTGTTTTCGGTGTAATATTTGGTACTGCAGTCCAACCCAAAACTTCATTCCATAGATCATCCCTCTTATTTCAACATTTGCTCCAGCCAAAAAAAAAAATCCTATCCAAGCATGCTTTCTGTATTTATATGTTCACATATTTCTTACCTCTTCATTTATTTTCCTGTATCTTACCTCATCATTTGTTTCCAAGAGAATCCTACCTATACCTGCTTTCTGTACGTTTTTCGTATAACCTCTCAGTGCATTTCTTCCAATTCATCGCAACTCATTCTTTTATATAGGCTACCCCCTCTTAAGCTAACTTAAATCTACTGAGCTCAGATGCTAAACTAAGGGACGAGACAATGCAGCAGCATAAAACAAATTAACACAAACAGCAATGACCCAAAAAAATGGAAATTGGTAAAGCAATTGCAATATTACAACTAATATAAGGCGCTGTGCAGCAAACAAGAAAAATAAATCCCTAGTAAAACTGGCTTAACAGAGTAATACAAAGTGAAATTCAGTAGCACTATGCCTGGCACACAGCAGCAGCAAATGCAGTAACTTATATCTAAACATGACAAAGCTCAAGCAGAAAAAATATTACAGTAAAAATGTTTAGTACCTATGTCACATCTTAACACTAGAATGATGCGTCACAAGAACATACGCTAGTAGATAAGTTACCAAATCGTTAAAAAAATTATTTATGCAGTTCCTGTGAAGGGAAATGTCTATTTATGTTCCCTCGTTTTCTTGGAAGTAGATCATAATTTTTTTTTTTACTGGATCTTAATAGTTATAATATACATAGCAGTTCATGACATCCAGTCTTACAAATTTCAAAACTCTGCCATCGCTCTCCCCACGTCCACCACTGCTGGCGACCCACCTCCAACTGCGCAATTCGCGCTGTTAGCAACCAGCTGCCGCTGCCCAACACTACTATGGCAGATAACAATGCAAACCAGCCACAGACTGCACACGGCACAGCCAGTGATTTTCATACAGAGCGCTACGTGGCGGCTGCGTTACCAACAAAAAGAATCTAAACAGCCTACTTACAAGCCCTCCTCACACTACATTTCGCTTAGCGTAATTTTTGTTTGTCTGCAAGGCTTTGGCTATGTTTATGTTCTAGACATACAGTCTACAAAACCATCGAGAACACCGAATTTGCTACAACAGCTGGAGACAAGAAGAATCGTATTCCAGTTAAGTCTGTCGCTGCCCAAGCCCTGCTGGACTGCCCAGCTGTGTTCGTCAGTTGCAGACATAATTTTAGTTTAGATATTAATGATTCATTCGGTCATGGTAATGGATGGTTTACTGTAGCTATTGTACGTGGAGGTACAGGAGACCAAATGTTCCTGGACTTGAAAGTTTTGTGGACAGAGACATTATTTCTTTTCGCACTTACCATATTTCTGAACTAGCTAATAAGGATTTTGTTAAATCAGCATATGTCTCGCCTTCCTTCTTGTCTTTATATACCCGTAACAGGAGGAAAATATCTGTAAACGAGTCTGTATTTATTTGGGTTGAAGGAAAAGGTGTATGTGAATATGTAAAGTTTGTTGGTGATTGTACTGTATATTTTCATAAATAAAGTTTTTATTTGCAAACTGCTGTGAAGTTCCCTTTGCTTCCGCAGCAGTTTTCTAACTCGGTTGTTGCACCACGGTGGCTCTTTTCCATCTCTTACGATCTTGCTTGGCACATACTCATCTAACGCATATTGTACGATGGTTTTGAACTTTGTCCACTGATCCTATTCAGGGGGGACCCTACATTTCTCCACCCGATAGCGGAGATCTCCTCAGAAACGTCTGAGCTTCTGGTTTAAGGCTTCCACTCGGCTCCAAAGCAGAGGACTGCGATCGGTTCTGGGAACGATATACAAATAGTTAGCTCTGATTCCACCCCGCGAGCGAGGCTTTCCGCTTCACCAACTCCGCCAACCGCCTGTATCAAATGAGGATGACCTCTGAACCCAAACGGCAGGAGTCATTGGTGCCGACATGAGCGACAATTTGCAGTCGGGTGCACCCAGTGCTCTCAATCGGTAGGGCCTCCTCCACATCTCGGATGAGACACCCCGGCCAGTAGACAGAGTGAACACTGGCCTTCTTCCCCGACCTTTCCGCTATTTCCCTAAGGGACTCCATCACCCGCCTAACGTTGGAGCTCCCAATCACTAATAAAGCCCTCCCCCCGTGTGCCTGCTCGGACCCTGCTGAGAGAGCGGTCACATGTTCACTCACAGGCAGAACGGGCGATGCCACATGACCAGCCTCCACATTGACCCTCCGCCTCGTGCGCCGCGAACGCCGCTGAACCCCCCACTCCCCTTGGGGAGAGGGTGGCCCAACCGCGCTCGGTACCCGCGAAGATGTCTCGACAACAGAGACAGTGAGTGAAGCATGCAACACCTGGGGTGTACCATGCAACACACCAGACTCCCCACTGCCGCTACACTCCGAGGCAGCAGCCTGAAGACGGCTGACCGCGGCCATCAACACGTTCAGCTGTTCGCGGACAGTGGCCAGCTCCTCCTGCGTCCAAACACAGCAGTCATACATCCTATCCATCCTAAGTAATCAATTTACTGTAGAGAGTTAATCAACTTTTAACTAGACTGCTAATTCACTAAAGGCGGCTGATAGTTGACTAAACTGTGGTTACTAGACACTTCTTGTAGAAAACAATGAAAATGGCACTAACTGTCTCTGGACTGTATTGAAGACAAACACTAGCACTACTGGCACTATGGCTGACTAAAGGGACTCTCTCCTACTGCATTCAAAACAAACACGAAATCTATGGAACACTATTACTAGCACTCGACAATTAAAGCTTCTTAAAGCAAAAGCACACGGTAGAATAAGTAACAAGTAAGAAAAATACAGTTAATACTTAAATTAAGGTAGCTCGCTGCACAGCAGACGAGACGTAGACGTACGATTAGTTGTGACGTCACAATTAGGACTATGCGTATTTAAAGTATTTCAAATAGTTATCAGCCAACGATTTCAACAATAATTTTACAATATAGTGTGCTTAACAGAACTCTACTGTAATGTTTCAAGGTTCTTCTTAAGAATTACATAAAGTTTAGAAGTGACAAAGGCATAAAGAAATGGTTGTGAAAGAAAAAGAGAACTGCCACCCTCATTGAGCAATTTTTTCCTTAATAACATCTTTTAAAAATGTAGTATCAAGCATTTTATTGTTAAAATATGACATTAATTCTCACTGTAACGAAAGTAACCTATCTTTTGTCGTTACAAGCCTATGCCTAAGTTGTTACCAAAACCCATTATTTTATCTCACAAGTGCAATAATTTCAGAGCTATAGATATATTCTAATTGCAATCTGACTATGGTTTCACCATATGGCTATACTATATCTGTGAATTCCATTTAGCACCTTTCACTAGCTCTCTGTATTACTTGGAATTGATTTTGTAACAAAACTATGTAACAGAATTTACAAAAGTGCAATCATTACAAAAAATGTGAAATGAAACTACTCATACTGGCTTGGTATATTCAGTATTTTAGTTTTCATTTGAGTATCGGTTTATATCTTCCATCAAACACAAATTTCATGGAAACAGAGTCGTAAGAGAAAACCGCAAGACGTTTTCCTCACAAGTTATTACACTATAGATCACAATCTCATACTGCTGAAATTCCAACGTAATTAGTTAATGTAAATTTTTTGTGAGCAATAGTCTGCCAGTTTTTTACATTTGTGTTTTTCTCTCATCTTTCTGGGACAAACAACAAGGAAAAACATAATTTCTACAAATATAATTTCCACAGTTTCTACAATTGGAAGACAGGCAATGATTATGTCACAGGAAACTCATTGCTGACTGCCGACAACAAAATACAACACAATAGAATGTTTTACGAAACGGTATCACATAATTCAGTTTTTTTAAAAAACTTTTTCTCAAGAAATATCAGCACTTTCAAAATGTGTATATGCGTCAGAACTGCTGTAAATAGCCCGTTTGTAACTACTGGAAGATCATCGCCAGTAAGCATATGCTGCCTTTAATATCTGAACTCTTCACATAATTTCATACAAGTAGCTGTTTACCACACCTGCAATTGCATTTCAGTAGTTTTGTTATCATGAGTGATGATGAGTAAGTAAGCTAGTGTAAGCGCAGAAACATAAGCTTTGCTCGCTTGTCTACCTGTTTACGTAAGCATAGCTCACGATGTGCTTCCAGCTTTCTCCGCTTCTTACAGAGGGTCATGAGCATCATGATTCTAAACTAGTGTGGAAGAATGGATTAAACATATTGAAGACTGTATAAACATTGTACTCATTACTTTGAATCGTATCATTTAGCACATATCAACCAAGAAAACCGTTCTCACAAATATGATGAAGTTAGAAAGTCATAAAGTTAATAGCTTTTTCAAAGAGTAACCATTTTTTCATAATTCGCGTAATAATCATCATATCAGTACGTGTTGTGTACTAGACACTTTCTAAAGTATCCTATATTCTTCCTCAGAGTTCCAGCTATCTCCAGTGTTCATGACATCATAATCCTGAACTGTGTAACGTTCGGTGATTTGATTTTGCAGTTACAGTCAGTGGTACAAGTGTGCACTGTGTACAAAAATGTTATATTTAGTTACTAGTAAAGGAACAATAATCAACAGCAAAAATGTAGCAAGTGATAAACGTTTCTCCTTTCATCATTCTGTGGGGGGTTTCAGCGGGAGAAAGTTTCTTAAAGGTTTGACATTATGTGTTAAGTTCGTTGCAAGTCACTAAGTGCTCTCATCCTCAACTATTGGACGAATAAAGTGTGAACATTCGCGCCTCGTGGCCTGCACACCTTCTTCACCCCTGCCCCCACTTCTTTGATAGGTAGATGGCTCTTACCCACACAGAGCTTCTTTCCAGACAGTAAGTAATATGTGTATCACGTTTGGTTGAAACCAGGCCAGGGTTTCGAAGGAGATGTGGAACATACATTCCTACGTACATTTTTTGTAAATATATGGATATCTCTTTTAACGGGAGTCCATTCTGACAAACTAAAGCCTATAAAGTGCCACAAACTATGCTGAAATCACCTGGGAAAACACCATGACAATTCGTCTAGTAGTTTTGAAGATCAACGTGTTCAAAGACTGTCAGGTAGAAACGACGGTTTTACAGATTTATTGCTAGTATCGATAACAGATATCCCTTTGACCGGTCTGATAAGAAAGTATCAATAATTGTGATACTTGAATTCATGGGACCAACACCAGTGAATAATATGTGTGAACTGTAAGAATATAGTTACTTGTATGTATTAATGAACAGATATTATTTTCTACTTTACTGTAAGAGTATGCACTCAGTACGCGAGAACTGGATTGGGTTTTCATTTGGTACAAATTCGCGAGTTCAGGCCATCTGGATCTCCTGAGGAGACCGGTGATATTTTTTATTGGATTATATTATAGTAGTATATGTTTTGTTCTTATGTTACCTTATTGAAATTGAGCACCAGTTTCGATGTTCCAGCCACAGTCAGATCTAAACTGAGAAACTATAGACACTTATCGACAGTCTCTAGAATGAAATTTTCACTCTACAGCGAAGTGTGCGCTGATATGAAACTTCCTGGCAGATTAAAACTGTGTGCCGGACCGGGACTCGAACTCGGGACCTTTACCTTTCACGGACAAGTGCCATACCAGCTGAGCTGCCCAAGCACGACTCATGTCCCTTCCTCACAGCTTTAATTCCGCCAGTACCTCGTCTCCTACCTTCCAAACTTCACAGAAGCTCTCCTGCGTACCTTGCAGAACTAGCACTCCTGGAAGAAAGGATATTGCGGAAACATGGCTTAGCCACAGCCTGGGGGATGTTTTTAGAATCAGCGCACACTACGCTGTAGAGTGAAAATTTCATTCTAGAAACATCCCCCAGGCTGTGGCTATGCCATGTTTCCGCAAAGAAAAGGAAAGTAGTTACTGAATATACAAAATAATTTTTGTTTATATTTAGGTCACTCTAAAACTTTTTGTTCTAACTAGCGCAAATTAACTTCCATTTAAGTACGATGGTGGTAGAGTGTTGAAAACCTTCACGTATTAAATCTTTCCAATTACATGAATTCGATACAGTATTTGTCTGAAGAGACTTCGTGAATAAGTAGAGAAAAACGCTGCAAAGTTGTAAGTCTACCCATGTAAATCATGCAAAAGCACTATCTTTTCAAGACACTATAGCCATCTGTCCGCAAACAACTGTCGAACGAAAAGCTGTGGACACAGTGTTGCCAAAATTATCTTTCCAGCAAGCTAACTAAAGCACACAATGGATGGTCCTTTGCTCCTAATTTTACTAATTACTTTTTATATCTCTAGCTATCGCAGATTTTAGCGATCATTTCTCTTGAGTGTTATATATACAGCAAGCTAACTGAAGCACACAATGGAATGGTCCTTTGCTCCTAATTTTTCTAATTACTTTTTATATCTCTAGCTATCACAGATTTTAGCGATCATTTCTCTTGAGTATTATATATGCAATGAAATGAAAGAAATCAATAACAGCAATTATAACTATTTCGCCTAGTTGCCATATTATGTTCAAACGTCATTGTGGCCTACATGGCAGTTCAAGTGCTTCAGAAAATGCCTTTAATATACGAAAGATAAAAAAAGTGCGTATCTAATTCACTGAAAGTACAGCAATTTTTGTATTTTTTGTTTCATTTCAGAAAGTATATTAGTGAAAAATTAGTTATACATTCGAATAAAAATATCCTAAATCTTGAGAGTCCACATCCTAGAAAAAAAATCAATCGAAGTAATAAGACACGCCATAGACAAACAATGTTTATGAGAACCGATTAACAACCCTGGTTAAGTTGTCAGTGCATACACTATCAGATCAAGGTATCGGGACACCTCTATGTAGTTTGGCATTGCTCACCAGGTGTCACGCGAGGCGCATCCATGGTCCAAAGAACTGGACTGTTTGTATATAAGTTGATGATGTCGAATGACGATAAACGAAACAGGACTGAAATTTTAATTTCCCTGATCAAGTCGGCAAAGCCTTGACTGCGTTTTTGTACTGTAGGACTGTTGAAATGTGTAAAATGTGTTTATTTATTCAATTCCTTGCAGAATTAATATGTCAGAGAATTAATGGTGTTAAAATCTGGAAGAAGATTATTACCTCTACACAGACTTTAATTTGAGCTCTTAAAATAGTGAGTATATGGGTTCATGACTATAGGCTATCTATTTACCTCGTCGTTGCATAGAAAACTGTACATATTGGTTGGTTCTTTTTTTTTAATTTCAGAGAGATATTTGTACATGGAATCTCTGGAACTATGTGCAATATCATTGTCTATACAGAGGTGTACCTTTTGGAAATGTAATTAGCGTCACTTCTAAAGACAATCCTGTTTGTTTTATCGGCTTTAGTAACAATAGGTTTTTGGCCTAGTAGTCTCTTATCTATGGTTTTTGGGGCTTTGGTTTCATAATTAATGCTTCGTTTGATTTTCAATTCTTGCAGTAGTGTATTTTTAGTTTTAGTCACACTCTGTTCCGTGCACCTGTATCTAGCTCGGTGACCGAGCTGATTTCAGCAATGATTTTCTTAATAATACTGGTGCGCAGAGAAGCAAGCATGTTGCATTTTAGGCCTTTTCACAGCAAATTTTATGTCTGAGCTATAAAACAAACGTTTAATGAGTTAACCATTATTCCATGTAAGTTGTAAGCAGCCGAAATGAGAGCACCTCTCGTGGGTCCAAATGGGACGGAAATCGATATATATAACCTACATGTAGAGACAAACATATGACTACAATTTCAGAAAAACTGACGAGTTATGCAACAGAAAGAGCTTCAGAATGTAAGCAAGTCAATAACGAGTTGGTCTTCCTCTGGCCCTTACCCATGCGGTATTCGCTTTGGCAGTTATTGATAATGTTGTTCGATGTTCTCCTGAGGAATATCGTGTCAAATTCCGTCCAAATGGCCCGTTAGATCATCAAAATCCCGAGCTGGTTGGAGGGTCCTGCCTGTAGTGCTCCAAACGATCTCAACTAGGGAGAGATTCTGCGAACTTCTGGCCAATGTAGGATGGATTGACATGAAGGGCAACAAATTGTGGCGTAGGATATTGTCGACGTACCGCCGTGCTGTAAGGGTGCCTAATACGAAAAAATTGTCATCCCGGCCGTCAATCCTGGTTTTCAAGCTGTATGGTGGCCATCAGTGAGGCTGATATCCCACTGCTGTCTGGGACAAATGTGTGTGTGTGTGTGTGTGTGTGTGTGTGTGTGTGTGTGTTACGTGTGTGTGTTACGTGTGTGTGTGTGTGTGTGTGTGTGTGTGTGTGAATTCCTAACGGACCAAACGGCTGAGGTCATCGGTCCCTAGACTTACACACTATTTGAACGAAGTTATGCTAATATGCTAAGAACAACACACACACCCATGCCCGAGGGAGGACTCGAACCTCCGGCGGGAGTGGCCGCGCAGCCTGTGACAGGACGCCTCAAACCACGCGGACACTCCGCGCGGCTTGCCTGGGACAGTTCCGGACATGTCTTCACTGGTCATCGGGGCTCAGTTCAAAGTGACTCATCTTTGAAGACAATTCTATTTCATCTAGTGAGATTCCAGGCATCAGATATGTCGTAAGACGCCCAGGACAGCGGTGAGATAGCAACCTGAATGCCAACCACCATACGGTCCAAGAATCAGGAGTGATGATCTGGCATGCCATGTCCTTCCATAGGAGGACCCCTTTGGCTGTCATGCGGGCAACACTTACACCATAGCGTTAAGTCAACCATTTACGCGCCCCGTTTTGTTGCCCTCCATAGCAAGCCAACCTGGGCTTACATTTCAGGAAGATAATGAACCTGCACACGGCTAGGGTTTCTAATGCTCGTCTTCGTCCTTGCCAAACCCCACCTTGGTCATAAAGATCACCGGATCCTTCTCCATGTAAGAACGTTTGGAGCTTCATGAGCAGGGCCCTCCAACCAGCTCGAGATTTTGACGATCTAACGCACCAAACAGACAAAAGTTTGCACGATATTGCTATCAAGCAATGCCAAGCCGAATAACAGCTTGCGCAAAGATCAGAAGTGGACCAACAAGTCATTGTCTTGCTCAATTTGTGAAGTTCCATCTCTTGACAATATCATCCATTCATTTGCTTTTTTTTTACATGTACAATTTCCTACAGATTCGGATTACTCCTTGGTGGTGCGTCGTTTCTTTCTTTTTTCCATACAGTGTTTTTGGCTTCACTGAACAAATTAGTTTTTTTAACATGTCTGTAGTGAATGATCTCTTGTTCTAGTATATTCCTCTTACTTCTCTCTTCGACAATCGATTCAATCTACATTACAGTTAGCTGGGTTTTAAGCCTCAAGATTGCTCTATGAGACACATTTCAGCTTTCCAATGCTACCTTACATTTTCACTTAGCTATAAGTGTGGAAAAGAGGTACTTTTAATTGATATGTGAGTGTAGAGTTTTGGTCTTACACTCTAGTCACGTATTGATCAAACAGATTTTGGAGTTGATTTTCATAATTTTATTTTTAATTTTAAAGTGGTTACTCATACATGAGTCTTCTAAAGTTTGATTTGACACAAATTCACGAGTTGAGGCCGTCTGGATCTCCTGAGGAGACCGTAGATATTTGTATTAGATTATATTACAGTAGTATATGTTTTGCTCATATGTTACCTTATTAAAATTAACCACCAGTTTCGATTTTGCAGCCACAACCAGATCTAAACTGAGACGCTATAAATAAACACTTATCGACAGATTTATAAAACAAGAAAATGGACATTAAACGTGCAAATTAAAATAACTATTTGCCTAAAAATAACAGCAGTGACTTGTAGGAGTGTACTCAGTTGATAAGAGGACAACAGCAGGGATTATATATTTACATAGTAAATAATGTTTGTAAGGTGATAGCACTATTTAAAATTGCTAACATGCTCTGATTTTGGAAAATAATGCCCAATTATATTTAAAATTGTGACCCATGTATTTAAGCAACGAATTCTGTTTCACTACAGGCTGAGAAACGAGAATTATCTGAGCAGTTCACACTAGTGTAATAGCGCAACGGTAATACGCCGTCATTGCAGCAAAAATTTAAACACAAGTGAACGTGAAAAATCATCTCTAACCTTCCAGTAGCTGTACATGTGCTTCGACTTCTAGTCGGTCACATTGTAATGGAAATATGACTCCGATTTATACGTATAGCAGCCAAATATTATACATGGGATACATACCCTTCTGTAGACGCAAGTAGACGCTATAGCGTCTCTGCAAGTTGTAACAGCGTCACTCGAACATTATTTTCTGTAAATGGATGTGCAAAACGGGATACGTAATTTTCAGAATAGGGTATGCTAACTCCGATGTGGAAGTACCATATGGTAATCGTAAAATGAATCAATCATTACAACCAAATATCACATATTACATCGTGCGGCTGTGTAATGGCTGCAAGGTATTAGTCTCGTTCATGCAGCTGAGGAGCAAAAAAATGGTGGTCCAAGTGACATTTCACCCTTGCAGCCACTCTTAAGAGTGGATCTCTTTAGAGTAAAAGAACAGGCGATTTCCTGCATAGTTCTGCAGTCTGGGAAGATATAAAGTTTAGGTTCTAAACCAATGCCTGGACTCCATTTAGAACACAGTAGTACAAGTGAACTGGTGGACGAAAGGCGAATTGCTGCTCTCTTTCATCAAGCTTGAGATAGGCATTTTTTTTAAAAGTAGAGCTATAACCTAATGTGTAGGTTTTTAAAATTACTTATAACTCTATTTAATGAATGTTTCAATTGGCCCTATTCTGAAATAGTGGTTGTACATCTTGAGACAAAATCAGCATACTGACACACCTAGGTCACAATTTCATCGAACTTGGAAGTACGTACATGGAATGTGATAATGCGAAGAAACGCTTGAAACATGAATTTGCTCCCCAAGACAGGATGAAACCACGGAAGCTCAATCTGAAATTTTCCTTAGTGGGATTGGGAACAGAACATGGTTTTTCAGTTACAGCCAAAGATGCCATAGCAAAGGACGAAATTGCTAAAGTCACTCAAGAAAACCAAATACAATGGAGGAATATTAGTAGCATCACAGTGGGCAAAAAACCTCTAACAACGCAGTCCAAGAATTCACTAGAACGTTATACAGGGGTAACTGAAGCGAATTTTAGGTGGCACGATATTGGCCGTCGATAATGAAGGCCGGAAAATGCACAGTACAACGGTACAGCACCACGAGTATTGCGCATAAACGACATTCTACAGGATATACAACAGAAAGAAGTGATTCTCACTCTATATTTAGGCACCGACTACGACAGAATTATAGAAAGTGAAAATCAATAATCGCTCGCACATATTGGAAACACACCAATATAAATCCTTTTTGGTATTTTTATTTTGTTATTTGCCTGTTTTTTGGCTTGTTATATTAATGCAAATTGATCAGACATAATATCTTCTTTTATAACGAGAAGGTACTATGCCGTGAGTATCATGTGTGTTGTAACAAAAGGATTTTCAGAATAAATCAAAGTAAGGAAAACGTGTTCGCACTTGTACCTGTTTTACTCTAAAAAGTTTTAAGATGCAAGCAGTATAAGTACTTTTAACATATCACACAAAAATGGAGAAGTACTACGGTCTCGAAACATACCTACAACCTTATGCGAACTAACTGGTCATTAGAAGAAAATATTGGATGTTTTCATAGCAACACACTTTTTGAAGAGCCACTTTACATTGGCAGTCATTTACTCAGTTTGCTCCAGCGAGCACTTGTACCTCTTGTACTGTCAGCCCCTAAAATGAACAGGAAAAGCAAAATAAAGACAGAATGTTTACAGACGACCAAGTGAACGTAATACCAGATGCCCTCTGAGACCACAAACGACATGTGCATATTCATCATCTGAACACATTAACCCATTTGTAAAGGTATCAGAAATTTGAAGCTCTTTTATATGTGGGAGGTCGTTTCTTTAAAGACTATGGGTTTAGTGGTTTGAAACGAAGACACCGCACTACCACAAGTGCCCCAAAGCAGGCTTCGTTAAACCTTCACAGACCAAATCTCCAAAGATACCTTGTCTGTAGTCGCTCCTGGCTACCAAATCATCTTTGCAGTAACCCTGCGATAACTATTTCGCGAAATAATGAAAATACAGTAAACGAAAAATTGAGCACTGGAAGTGGCGATTTTTCAGCTAACTCTCAAATTTATAATGATCGACAATAGAGGCACTAGAAGCCATAGTACACCTAAATTAGAGGATATGCATACTGTACAAAAAATTTAAAAAATATAGCGTGTGTTAGCAGATGTAAAATGCAATATCCCATTTATATTTCTAAAATATGGCGTGATCTGTATATTTAAAGAAAATTACCAGATTTAATATAAATAAAATATCAGCTCGTTTCATGGATAGTAAAAAAAGTAATACATGGTATAAGCTAAAAGTTAGAAGTACAAAAGTAATTCAGAATGTACAGATGGATCACATATGCATTACATGAAAAACGGCAGATTGGCCAAACGCGCAGAAACAAAATAAGAACACAGCATATGTTGAGAATTTAAGTGCCGCTATATACGCCATGCACAGCATCCTACACAACTTAAAAATTATACATCGAGAACAAAGAGATGCTCTACTCAATGCAGTGGAACAAACTGAAATGTTTGCCAACCAAAAAAGTACCCATGTGAACTGCCTAGACAAACAATGCAAGTTCTGGCACATCACCCGTTTGACACAGGATTAGGTACACGATAGCTCACAGTGACAGTGACCAAGACAACTTTTATAGGAATCTGAACGTTAGCTTACGTCAACCCCGGTGGCTATCGACTAGATTGGCCTGGGCGCTCGGTGATTCTAGATCGATAGTTCGCCATTCACTCACCTCTGGCTGGCTCACATGGTCCTGAGCACTATAGGACTTAACATCTGAGGTCATCAGTCCGATAGAACTTAGAATATTCCACCCTCTCCATTTCCCCAAAACCCACGACATCTGACTATCTCAATTGAACCACAGAAGTGTCCCAACACGTACACCAACACAAGCACTGTTACCAAGAGTACTGAAATAAACCCCGATCCCACTGAACACACTCCCGTGCTCCCCCTCCCCGCAACCTTCTTCCCTAGCTGTTCATATCTTCACCCTATCTCGCCCTGATCCCAGATTTCTTAGTGCCAAGCCCATCATTCTTGAAATCGAGAAGCACATGCCACTCATTAAAGATTATTTTCTTATTAAATCCATGAACTCCAGTTTCCACATAGACCTCCTCCTCAAAATCCCATGCAGCATCTTCAGCTCTCATGAAGCCTTCCTCCCTTCGGCACCATTTGCTGAAACATATAACCCCTGCTTCTATAAAAAAAAAAACATCATATTTACGCCAGTGACTGTAACACATTCTTTATTTCACGATTGCAATTTCGGCCTTAGGCCATTATCAAGTGAAAGTGTAATGGTTATTAGGACATGTCAACCTAAAATGAGCTGACACATAGCCCAATAGCCATAACATCTTCACTTGATAATGGCCTAAGGCCGAAATTGCAATCGTGAAATATAGAAAGTGTTACAGTCACTGGCGTGAATATGATGTCTTTTATAAAGTTCTACATGACTGTGAATCCCAGGTTTAAAAAGTTAAAATGGAAAACTACCGCTTCCTTGCTGTTCCCCACGCTCTCTTTGACGATATGTAAGTTTGACCCTATGACCACAGCAGAGGTGTTGGTCTGCAAATTCAATCCCCATCCTGCTGTAGAAATCCACACAGCCTTCAACATCTACATCAGCTACAACAATCCATGCTCCATCTTTGACTTGTGTGTTTTCACGAAGTTTGCTCCCACCATCGATCATCTCCTGACAAAGGAAGCCTCGATTTACAGTAGCTGCCACAAAGCCAAACCCTCAAAATTCACAGTCCACAACTTCTACCAGTCCCAAACATGCTTTCTTTGCAATGACCATCTCACTTTCAATTGCAAAAATTCATTCAACTGTCTTTACTGTAAAGCTTCAAAATTCCTCAGTGTCCAAATCTCAGCTCTCCTCCCACGTGAAACACCTGCAATGATACCCATCAAACGCAAAGCCAAGCCTCTACCCATGCCTGTCTGCCTATTGATAACAGTATCCACCCCACCAACTCCTTTCAACAACCTGCCACTGCTAAATACACTCCTGGAAATGGAAAAAGGAACACATTGACACCGGCGTGTCAGACCCACCATACTTGCTCCGGACACTGTGAGAGGGCTGTACAAGCATTGATCACACGCACGGCACAGCGGACACACCAGGAACCGCGGTGTTGGCCGTCGAATGGCGCTAGCTGCCCAGCATTTGTGCACCGCCGCCGTCAGTGTCAGCCAGTTTGCCGTGGCATACGAAGCTCCATCGCAGTCTTTAACACTGGTAGCATGCCGCGACAGCGTGGACGTGAACCGTATGTGCAGTTGACGGACTTTGAGCGAGGGCGTATAGTGGGCATGCGGGAGGCCGGGTGGACGTACCGCCGAATTGCTCAACACGTGGGGCGTGAGGTCTCCACAGTACATCGATGTTGTCGCCAGTGGTCGGCGGAAGGTGCACGTGCCCGTCGACCTGGGACCGGACCGCAGCGACGCACGGATGCACGCCAAGACCGTAGGATCCTACGCAGGGCCGTAGGGGACCGCACCGCCACTTCCCAGCAAATTAGGGACACTGTTGCTCCTGAGGTATCGGCGAGGACCATTCGCAACAGTCTCCACGAAGCTGGGCTACGGTCCCACACACCGTTAGGCCGTCTTCCGCTCACGCCCCAACATCGTACAGCCCGCCTCCAGTGGTGTCGCGACAGGCGTGAATGGAGGGACGAATGGAGACGTGTCGTCTTCAGCGATGAGAGTCGCTTCTGCCTTGGTGCCAATGATGGTCGTATGCGTGTTTGGCGCCGTGCAGGTGAGCGCCACAATCAGGACTGCATACGACCGAGGCACACAGGGCCAACACCCGGCATCATGGTGTGGGGAGCGATCTCCTACACTGGTCGTACACCTCTGGTGATCGTCGAGGGGACACTGAATAGTGCACGGTACATCCAAACCGTCGTCGAACCCATCGTTCTACCATTCCTAGACCGGCAAGGGAACTTGCTGTTCCAACAGGACAATGCACGTCCGCATGTATCCCGTGCTACCCAACGTGCTCTAGAAGGTGTAAGCCAACTACCCTGGCCAGCAAGATCTCCGTATCTGTCCCCCATTGAGCATGTTTGGGACTGGATGAAGCGTCGTCTCACGCGGTCTGCACGTCCAGCACGAACGCTGGTCCAACTGAGGCGCCAGGTGGAAATGGCATGGCAAGCCGTTCCACAGGACTACATCCAGCATCTCTACGATCGTCTCCATGGGAGAATAGCAGCCTGCATTGCTGCGAAAGGTGGATATACACTGTACTAGTGCCGACATTGTGCATCCTCTGTTGCCTGTGTCTATGTGCCTGTGGTTCTGTCAGTGTGATCATGTGATGTATCTGACCCCAGGAATGTGTCAATAAAGTTTCCCCTTCCTGGGACAATGAATTCACGGTGTTCTTATTTCAATTTCCAGGAGTGTATATAAGAAAAAATTACCGATTTTATTAGATCTTGAGGTAAGGCACGTAAAAATTTTAACATTTTCAACTAATGTAGATTATATTTTTTTTTAAAATAAAGTTAAATACTGTGAGTTTATAAGTGATATATATACATATCATTTTATTCAGAAAACTGCAAATTTTATGAGGTAAAAACCAGAAAATGTGAAAAAAATTCTCTTCTAACTCCCCTTAAAGCATACCCTGTCCCAATACAATGTCTATACCTTCATCATTAACAAAACGTTCCTCCAACCCTATTGTACCATGTGAAGCTCTCTCTATATCTTCTATCATACAGATAATTTGCCTCCCCTAGCCAGACGTGGAGTTGTAATTCGTCACCACAAGAGAATCCCTGTACAGCCACATCTACATCTACATCTACATGACTACTCTGCAATTCACATTTAAGTGCTTGGCAGAGGGTTCATCGAACCACAATCATACTATATCTCTACTATTCCACTCCCGAACAGCGCGCGGGAAAAACGAACACCTAAACCTTTCTGTTCGAACTCTGATTTCTCTTATTTTATTTTGATGATCATTCCTCTCACTGCAGAAGTACTTAAACCTATCGTAAGTGACCAACTATGTGTTCTCCTTACTATCTTTTACACACTACCTCATCCCCATGCTCCCTATCCTATTTCCATCCAAAATTATTGTAAAAATGATAGCTTTTGCTACAAAATGTCGGTCGACATGCGCTAGTGTGAGATATAATGTTATTAATAATGCAGTCAAGGACCATATCTTTTAATTTTTGTTAGTGAGCTGAGATAATGAATAAACATTTATCCTGTTGCACCTCAGAAAGAATTCGGTGTGGAAGCTTGAATTTTTTAATGTTTTACCCAGCGAGGTCAGGACCAAAGAAGCCAGCTCAGGGCCAGTCAAGACAGTGTACTGCCGATGTAGTAGAAGACACATCTTCATGCGGGCATTGCGACATAACCACCAAACGAGAAAAGCAGAGGAGCAAACTCTGCAATACAACGTAACAGGACAGTATGAAGTAACACCATATCTTCAAGCACCAGAGCGCCGCTACAATAGTCACACATTGCAGAATGACTTGAGCTCAGCAACCCAGAATAATTATTGAGCCACTACAGTAAGGCAAGAAGTGTCGACGAGAACAACAAACAAGGACAAATTCGCTCATGTGTTCAAAGTCACCACACCACAGGTGTGGACACAGCTCTTTCAATAACAAGGCTTTCAGAGCTCAAAGTCACATTCAATCATGCCGCCATTTTGTCACCAGGTCCAGAGAGAATGATGGTCTATTGAGCTTCACTGGAACGCCAGCAAGCCGAACGATGATGGTCTCTCTGTTACGTGCCACTTCAGTTCTGGGATGCAGTCAACATGGTGCAAACTACCACTGTGGACTGCCGTTGAAGCTTATTGGGACATATGCAGATGAGGAGGAGACTGGTGTCCTGCCAGCCCTCCTCCCACTGAGGGCTATTTGAGGATAACCTTTGAGCTGTCATCTACACACCATCCAAGCGCGCCACGTTCGCATAAACCCCTCTTGCTACAGTCTTAGTCAAACCATGGTGGGTGACCAACACCTAATCTTCACCTCAACCAACAACCTGAACTAGACAGTCGGCTGTCCTCACCCAAGAGTAGGATAGACTGTCTACAAAACAGTCTACGTAAAAGGCCGCACTGTGCCGTAGAACCAGAGCAGGCACGCCGCCTGCTCAACAACGCGCAGGTCACGACATACTGACCTGCTGCTCTGACGTCAGGACTCACTGGCAACGTGCGTCAGCGCATCTTCACAGCATGTGTTGAGGCCTGGCCCCTGTAACATGCAGAGATGCAGCTTATTACTCCGTATACTCATCCTAACGAATAAATATTATCCCAGATACTGCTGTGTCTCTAAAGCCTCTGAGAATTACACCGGACCACCCTCCGTGCTCGGCCTCCTGCGCCTAAAGCGACCACAACTTCCTGGGTCGAATCAGCAGCAGGACATGTGCAGCAGGACACGATCATAACAACCACACCATAACACAGCAGCAGATCGGTCAGACAAAGCTGCGCTTCAAGACACACCTAGACGCATTCTGTTAAAGGACGACATATCACGTGCTCTTTTCTGGTTGGCGGTCGTAAGCGCAGCTCCACAGTGGTGCACCTCCGTCGTCTGGTTACCTGGAAAATTTTGCTCAACTCGACATCCTCTGTCCTGCTCTTGTCTTAGTGTCAGCTTACTTTTGCGCACTGTGTAATACCTCCCCCAGTGAATGACTCACCTTGCAGTGGAATTAGCATTATTGTGAAACTTTCTGGTACATTTAGACGATACGTCGAGTCTGGACTCAATCGAGGAGCTCAACCCACTGTGGACACTGCTCTTACACACTGAATGACGAATTCGACTAGCAGACTGTCTTCACAGATTGTATACTGGCAGTCATCCATTTGAGACGTCTACCATGTATGATGAACATAATACTACCATTGATTCTAAGATGGCACATAAAAATACTTACGGAACCATTTCTCTTTCCTTGTGATAGCCTCTGAATCTCGTATTAAAAGATTCCAGATGTGAAAACTAAATGTTCCGGGAGGAATTATGTAGATGTTACGATATTTTTGTAGATTTTTTGAAGTATTATATTTCATAGTGACTACTCAGTACACATTGATGTTGCGCGAGTTCTACGAAGAGTCTACCCTGGTGAAGTAGGGCAGAGTGTCCAGTGGCGCCGGGTAGTCGTAGAGCCAGGTGGGGCCCTGTATGACGGGGTGCTCCGGGTCCGCCTCGTCCCTCCAGCTGCCCCTGGGCAGGTAGATGTCGCGGCTGACGGCGCCCTCCCTCAGTACTGGCGCCACCAGAGTGTCCTCACCCAGCAGGTACTCTGCACACACACCAAGCACCCAAGTCACTTTCGAAAAATGGCTCTGAGCACTATGGGACTTAACTTCTCTGGTCATCAGTCCCCTAGAGCTACTCCCCTAGAACTACTTAAACATCACACACATCCATGCACGAGGCAGGATTCGAACCTGCGACCGTAACGGTCGCGCGGTTCCAGACTGTAGCGCCTAGAACCGCTCGGCCAACCCCGCCGGCAACTCACTTCCGTCCACAATATTATAACTACTATACTACGATATTTGTCTGAAGGTTATAGCCTCATTGAAGTTTTTTTTTTTTTACATGACATCATGTTCGCCATCCACTGTACTATTTATTACAATTTCTACGACTGCAATGTCGGCCTTGAGTCGTTTTCACTTGTCACCTGCAAATCACTATATACACTACAGTGTACAGTTTTGTCTACTGACAAAATGCATAGGTATTTCACACTACAGCCTTGAGAAGTATGGTTTGAGAATTAACAAAAGTCTCTGACATGCTGAAGAAAACAGCTGTTGTCAGCATTAATAAAGCTCTCCGTCTTCAGGCCACAAGTGGCCCACCGGTACCATCCGACCGCCGTGTCATCCTCAGTAGAGGATGCGGATAGGAGGGGCGTGTGGTCAGCACACCGCTCTCTCGGTCGTAATGATGGTTTTCTGTGACCGCAGCCGCTACTGTTCGGTCCAGTAGCTCCTCAATTGGCATCACGAGGCTGAGTGCACCCCGATAAATGGCAGCAGCGCATGGCGGCTGGATGGTCACCCATCCAAGTGCCGGCCACGCCCGACAGTGCTTAACTTCGGTGATCTCACGGGAACCAGTGTACCCACTGCGGCAAGGCCGATGCCGTCAGCATTAATAGAATGGTTAAAATGAATGTGAGTTTCCATGGCTCATGACAAAACTATTCATCTTGGTGCGTAAGATACATAAAACAGGCGAAATACACTCAGATTTCAGGAAATATGTAATTATTTCAATTCCAAAGAAGGCAGATTCTGACAAGTGCGAATATTATCCAACCATCAGTTTAGTAAGCCTTTCTTGGAAAATACAGGCACTACTTATGTACAGAGGAAAGTAAAAGTTTGTCAAATCCGATATCAGGAAAGATCACTTTCGGTTCTGCAGAAAAGTGGAAACACGCGAGGTACTGATCCAAAGATTTATCTTATACACTTTCTGTTGTTCAGAGTCAGTTCCTGCTTTAATAGCCACACAGATATCTTGTCTGAATCAGTTTGTAAACACTATTGATCATCTGATGAGATTTGTTAGACGGTAAACGGCAGCATCATCTGCACACAGTCTAAGAGGGCCGTACTGAATCTGATTGGGGAAAAAGAAATATCTGACACAACTGCACTAAAGGAAGCTATCGTTTGGAAGGACACACCCTGAAGCGTGGAGGATTCGTCAATTTGGCAGGGGGGAGGGGGGGAGGGAAGTGTAGGAGCTAATATTATAGACGGCGAAGGTATGAATATAGTAAGCAAATTGAAATTGATGTAGGTTGCAATGGTTTTTCGGAGGTGAAGAGGCTTGTATGGGATACAGTAACATGGAGAGCGGCTTCAAATCAACTTTAGGTGTGAGGACCACAGCACCAAAATGTTTCTGGAACACACGTGTATATTTCTTGTTTTAATTAGAAAATGATAAGTACTTATACCAAAATTGCAATTTATTTCCATTTTTATTTTCATTCAATTTATAACTTTCCAGCAAACTTCTAAATGAAATACCTGTGACAACTATTGTATGAGTTATTTACATAATGTGGGAAACCTATAAATTCTGGGTGCTTCAAGACTCATCTATCGAAGGTTGTCAGTTTTAATGGCGGGCCTTGGTGTTCATTTTAATTTTGTGCTTTAATCTACAGCCATTCTCAGTAGGTTCAAAGCACCTTTCCTGTATAGTCACTTTGATTCAGTACTATCGCGTTTTTGGTAATTAGCCACTGATAGGTTTGGTTGTCCGGACGTCTACGATACACTGGCACCTTAAACGCCACTACCGAAATGTCGACAGTTATCAACGTGTCAGGTTGCGGGAGAGTTGTGGCGTCCCGAAAATATTCTAAGTTGAGAGTTGGCAGCCACCGCTGGGGCCGCTCGGCAAACCGCAGCTCGTTAGCGGCTGTGTGATGCCACACAACGGCCGGACCATGTGGTCCAGCGGCCTCATGGCTGGGGATTCCATGATGACGCTGTGTCGATCAAGGAGACACGCAGAGAGTGCCAAAGATGGAAGACTTTGTGAAACCTTAATGGCAGACATTTCACAGTTCATATAGAAATTAATAGTAGCCAGATGAATCACGATACCTTAAAAAGAAACGTGTACATTACCATTATTTGCACGACGATTCTGATGGTGTAATCAGATTTTCAATATCTTTATTAGTTTAAAGTAGAGTGTCTGACTGTAAATTATACAGGTAAGGCCCAGCAACGAATTTCCAAAATCTAAACGGTTTATCCGATTTCGTCGATCCAAAATTGGTATGAATTACAGGCATATAACTTGAATAATACATGAGTTATTGGAGGTCAAAGTGACCAATTACTATCGATGGCGTCAGGCCATAAGTACTCTAAAGTTACACGAAAAAACGGTAGCAGCATGGTTATAAATATATTTATTCATCTATGTCTTTGTTATATCCGATATGTACTATTCATGAAGAAATTGGTCAGTTATTTACTGTGTTTTAGGAAGCACAGAGACAGTAAGTAGACTACTGGATTACTTCTGTTCTTTTCCTTTGATATATGTTTATTTAATTTGCTTATGTATTTAATAATTTGTGTTAGAGCGTGTTTATGGTCCATTTGTAGGAATATTTATTTAATTTCAAGTTATTTAAAAATTGGCTTGAAGACAGGGCGGGAGTGCTCTAGCCACTCACAGTGCTCATGAATGGGGAGACTGGATGGAAGTGGGAGAACAGTATGGGAGACGATAGGGGAGAATCTTGGACACTACGGCGCAATGGACACACGATCGCGGGAAAGACTTGGAGGGTGGAGCAGTTTGCACATGGTCGCGGATGATAGAAATATTTCGTAGTTCCGACTTGTGAACTTGTGAGATTTCCGTGGCTTCTGCAGTGAAGACGTAGTGTAAGTAGTCTGCTTAGATTTTTTTGTTGGTAGCGCCGCCGCCACATAGCGCTCTGTATGAAAATCACTGTCTGTGCCGTGTGTAGTCTGTGGCTGGTTTGCATTGTTGTCTGCCATTGTAGTGTTCGGTAGCGGCAGCTGGATGCTAACAGCGTGTAGCGTTGCGCAGTTGGAGGTGAGCCAGCAGTGGTGGACGTGGGGAGAGAGATGGCGGAGTTCTGAAATTTGTAAGACTGAATGTCATGAACTGCTATATATATTATGACTATTAAGGTAAATACATTGTTTGTTCTGTATTAAAATCTTTCATTTGCTAACTATGCCTATCAGTAGTTGGTGCCTTCAGTAGTTTGAATCTTTTATATAGCTGGCAGTAGTGGCGCTCACTGTATTGCAGTAGCTTGAGTAACGAAGATTTTTGTGAGGTAAGTGATTTGTGAAACGTATAGGTTAATGTTAGTCAGGGCCATTCTTTTGTAGGGATTTTTGGAAGTCAGATGGCGTTGCGCTAAAAAAATATTGTGTTTCAGTTTAAGCACAGTCATGTACATTTTTTCTAAGGGGACGTTTCATATGTCGACCCTTAGCCGAGGATACCTCACTGGAATCTTCTGATTTTTTTTCTTGTAGTTTGTGTAGTAAGAGTAGCTTTTGTTTATAGAGAGAATTTCCTTTGTAATTGTAGTTCTTCATTGTTGTACAGTAAAACAGTTGCGGCATTCACGTAGGTTTGCACCAAGTATTTCGGAGCTTAGCTTGCAATTAACTAGATATTATTTTCAGTGCTACGTTAATGTGTTCTCTTATCTTTGCTCTTCAAATTGTGTTCTCTTATTTTTGCTCTTCAAATTGTGCTTTTCTGTGTTATCGCGTGAAATATTGTGACAATAATGGTGTGTGAAAAACGTAATACTAGGCTACAAAGGAAACTGAGAAATGACAGTGAAGACGAAAGCAGTGTGTTAGCGCCACCATGTAATGAATTCACTAATGTTCAAAGTAGTAATTTGGTAATAGTGCATAGGGAAATGGAGCGGGCTGCAAATAATGGTGTAGGCAGTGAAACAGTTAGTGAACAGGGAAGCATTATCGATCGATCGGTCGACAACAGCTCGCGTCAGGAATCCGAAATGACAGGGCACAATCTTGCAAATACTGTACATTCAGGTTTTCTCAAATAAGTCAAGTCACATTTTCTGCTTCTCAAAATGTGAATGTTGCAGGTGCAAATGCACTGCCGAAAAGCATAGAGGAACAGATTCCAGACACTAATACATTATTATTGCAATTAATGCAACAAATGAAACAAAACCAGAGACAAACACAGCAACAGTTAGACACAATGGACCAAATCTTCAAAAGTTAGACACAATGGAACAAAATCAGAGACAAACACAACAAAAGCTTCAAAAGTTAGACACCACACTTGAACAAACACGTGAAGATTTAACTACTGAGTTACATAACATTGAATCCAAATGCCAAAAAATCTGTAATGAGGTAAAAACACAAATTTGTGAGCATTTTCAACCTATTTTTTCCCGGCATGAAAATGCATTACAGAATCATGAAGCAGCCATAAAAGAACTGCAAACTATTGTTCGTGAAAATTACGACACCTTGCAAGCTAAAATGGACTTAGTTGCATCCACCGATTCGGTTACGCAACTTGCAAGAACTCAGAAAAACTTAAAGGACACAGTAGATTCGATTTCAACACAAATGGACACTCTGAAACTTGGTTCAGAAAAACACACTGAGGAAATGTGTTCACTATCGGAGAAAGTAGCCGAACTTTCAGATCAGTTCATTAACTTATCTACAAAGGTAGATGATGATCTGAATGATACAGAAGAGTGCGAACAAATTAGGAAATTCAAACAAAATCAGAATCAAATTAATACACAACACCAAAGAGAAATCCGGGAAGTGCAAGATCAGCTGACACAGGTAATACAAGAATTACGTATTTCAGAGGACACTTGCGCTCCCACACGTGAAGAGGAACTTAGAAATACGGAAAAGCCACAAAATAATAGCACAGGGCATTTCGGAAATTATGAAAGAAATTGGCAAGGTGCGCCGAATTTTGAGATGGAACCGCCGACACGACGTAACAATGACCGATATGCTACCCGCCGACACGATGATTTTGACTATAAGCTGTTCATTACTGCACGTAAATTCAAAACATTTAAGAATTCTGGCAACGACATTCATCCACAAGCGTGGCTCCATCAATTCTCTCATTGTTTTCCTCCCAACTGGTCATTAGAGCACAGATTAGAATTTATGTGTGGCTACTTGGAGAATGAACCAGCTGTAAGAATGCGATCGGTCATTCACGATTGTCATAGTGAAGGAGAATTTTATCATGGCTTCCTCTCAGCATATTGGTCTCAAGCTACACAAGACCGAGTAAAACATACCATCATAATGATGAAACATTTCGAACAATCTGAATTTTCCAGTCTTGTCAAATATTTTGAAGACATGTTACATAAGAATCAGTATCTTTCAAACCCATACAGCCCCTCAGAACTCACCCGCATTTGCTTAATCAAATTACCTGAACATTTACGACAGATTGTTTTAGCAGGACGATGCAAAGACGGCATTGAAGATTTTCAGGGGCTCTTACAAGAATAAGAAATTGACACAGACAGTCGCGGGATGCGAAAACAGGAAAACAATCACTACAGGTCACATCCGCCGCAATTCCGCGATGAAAGAAACAATAACTGGACACGGCAAAGCTATTCTCACAACACAAATAGTGACCAAAACAGACACCACCCATATGACAACCACTGCCAGAGTAATAGTTACAGAGAAAGATCGCATTTCCGTAGTAATGAATATTACACAGACAATCATAGAAACAGACAATATGGCAACCAGAATTATTATTATCACGGGAGACAGAATAACTTCAGACGCAAGGGTCCACCGCGCAGTGATAATTCAGAGAGACATTCTCCACCACTTAACCGACAAGAAAGAAACTACAGGAACTACCGACATGACGACAGACGATATGATCATAACGACGGACCGGAATTTCTTCAGAACTGGCGGGATTCAAACAGAGCAGGGCCTTCTCGGCAAGGTGAATTTATAGAAGTTAGGTCTCCTAATCCCAATAACGGCACGCGCCAACAAAGAGACAAACAATGACTCGCACCGCAGGCAGCCGCGTGCGCCGGCTGGCTCTGAGAAAAATAACATAGACGCTAACCTTGAGAAAAATTCCAGTATTCTCTACCGACGTTTACCGCGTGATAATTGGATTCAAGTTAACTCTGAGCACTAGGAAGAGTAAAGGTTTACACCACATTTCGCATGTAAAACTGTTTATTGAAAGATAGTCTGTTTTTTAACTTTGTCTTTGCCATAAAGCTGTTCACATCACGTCACTAGTATACTTTGTCAAACTTAGAATCTGTTAACATGCAACAATGTTTTGAAGTCAACTATCCAGTCTAGAACTTAGAGAACTTATTTAGACAGTATTTACGAGTGCATTGGTATAGTGAACAGACGTCGCAGTGTTATTGTGTGTGTACATTCTTGCTTGTTAGTTGCACGATTACGTAACGACTATAAGGCTTACATACTTAGAACATTTACCAGTACTGATAATGAGATTTTAATGCAACATTTTGGTTTACTTGAAAATACATTCTTTTTTTGAAGTACATTCGGTGAGATTATAGATGACTTAGCATTTGGTTTCCCTGATAGCTACACGATTATATCACGACGTAACTAATATGTGACACGATTTACATTGTTGCTTTCGCGGTGTATCTGTTTTATATCTGCACAGTTTTTCTGTATTATTCTGGAAAGTAAAACATGTTTTAGTAGTAACTTTTGTGGTATAGCTACAATGAGACAGCCTTTATCGTAGCACAACAATACGTTACATTATAGTACTTTCTTGATCACGGTAAGGTACGTAATAACTACGATATCTATACGGAAAGCATTTCACTTTCGTTTATGATGAGGTAAGTACATTGATTTCAGCAGAACTTTGCTTACAGAGGACGATAACTACGACAGTTCCACAGAATTATCTTACAGCAAAACGCACATTTAGCACTACAGGGCACGCATTTGAGTGATTAATTTGGTACTTAAACCATTTATTTATCAAGAAAGTTTTTCGTGATACATTTCATACCATTGCTGTAATCTGTAACACCTGAGGGTGTAATTACATTAATCCACAGGGGGGTACACGCTTACTTTGTGTACCATGTGTTTGGCAAGCACAAGGAGCCCTAGCTAATATGGTATTTACTCATACAACTTTACACATCGGTACCATATTTCTCTAAAACATAAATTACACAGCTATCTGGTCATTTAACTGAGAGAGACAAACATTTATTTTACTACATCAGTGACAGATGTTTACGTAATTACACTGTTGGATAATGTCACACTTATGAAATTGTATTTGTCTGTACTTTGTGAACTGTTCATATTTTTTTGGAACCATTGTGATACTATGAGAGCTTTGAATGACATATTTGGTATGGGATCATGATTTTTAAAGTACGTTTGAGGCAGATGACACTTTTGACATGAGCAGAGAATTTTTTTTTAGGTTTTGAAATTATTGGAGGAAGCTACGACGATTTTGAGAGTTGACTGAGGTGTTACGATGTTATTATTACGATGACCATGTGTATTATGCTGTTGAGGTATGTTTATAATCAATAAGCTGATGCTATACGAGGAATCTGATTATTCTATGTATCTGTTATGATGAAATATTGAAGAAGTGTCGACGAATAAGATAAGGAATAAAGAGTAGTGGTTAGAGACTCTGGTTTGTGAAGAAGGTTGTTGGAAACCAAGAATCGTACTGTAAATGCGTGAATGTATTACAATGCCGACGAAAATTTTTTGGACACTATTATATTTAAATGATTTTGTTTCTACAGATTTGTAACGCAAATTCTTGACCAGTGAATTTTTTTAATATGAGACTGCCACTGTAGCGGAAATTGGTGTCGTAAATATTTCGATAAGACAGTTTAGTGAACACCTGCACGTAATGCGTCGTGGGCACCCAGCTGGGCGACAGCCACCTGGAAACAAGCCATTAGTGTGTGCCTTTCAGAGGCACAGGTACAGAAAAAAATAAAGAGGCCATTATCCTCGCTATTGACATTCCTTTGTAGAAAGCATCGCAAAAACGACACGCTCATTACTTGGAAATATATTTTCTTACATCTGCATACCTGACAATGACAAGCGTCTTTCTACGAGAGTTGAGAGAATTTGTACTAACTTATGAAATGTCACATGACTATTGAATGATATTTTTATGCTTTGCCTTTCATAGTTGCTTGTTTCATTTGATATCTGTTTTCCAGCTGTGTTACAGCATTGGTTTTATAAAACAAAAATTAAATGCATTTGCTAATGTGAAAACTTTCTGTCAACAGATATGTTAAATAATAATTTTATGATCCAGATTCTTCAAAAAAAAAAAAGGAGCACTTGGAAAGGAAAGAACAATAAGAAGGGACTAGTAACAGTAACTGCATATATAATTTTATTTTCCAGTACTTGGTAATTTTTTCTAGAATTAGTTTTTGTAGTGTGCCACTTTAATTTCATATGCATTAAGATGTGAATATACATTTCTCTTATTTGCATTGTTGTCTTTAGTGTACTATTTTTTCTGCTTGTGGGTTTGTCATGTTTAGATATAAGTGAATACATTTACTGCTGCTTGCTTTGCCAATTTCCATTGTTTTTTTGTTATTGCTGTTTGTATTAATTGTTTTGTGCTGCTGCATTGCGTCGTCCCTTAGTTTAGCATCTGAGGTCAGTAGGTTTAAGTTAGCTTAAGAAGGGGTAGACTATATAAGAAACTAACTATGATGAATTGGAAGAAATGCAATGAGAAGCTATAAGAACATGGTTTGGCCAAAAACGTAGTGTACAGTGGAGAAAAACTATTTTTGAAAGAGGATGTGAACAAAATACAGAAAGCATGCTTGGATAGGATATTTTTGGTGGAAACAAATGTTGAGATATGACGAAAGATCTACAGAATGAAGTTTTGAGTTGGACTGCAGTACCAAATGTTACACTGAAAACAAACCCTGTCCTTTCCTTTTATGTTATCCCACTATGTGTTTGTGTACCCTTGTGTATTTATTTTCTTCCTGTCTCTGTGTACTGTTTCATTGAATTTTTTCTCTTCTAATACTGAGCTACATTCACTATGATGAGGAATACTGTTACCCTCAAATATAATTTGCATTAATAATATGTTATTTACTTTGTAAAGATGTTAAGACATTATTTATCTGTTCTGTTTTAATGCTCATGTGTGAAGTTGATGTTTCAAAAGTTATTCTGATCTTTTATGTATGTACTTATGTCATAATTTTTGTTACACTGATGTATTTGTTATTTCGATTCTTTTGTAAAGTCTGTATTACTACAAATGTTATCTGTATTGTTATGTTCCTTAATGATATATTTTGTACCTTTGTTATTGTATTCTTATGTTATAAAATTGTAATTTACACCATTTCATCAAATTAAGTAACTTGTAAATTAAATTTCACTACACACGTTTCTGTTGGTCATAGTATATGCACAATATGTGAGAAGTAGGGACTGATAGTGTTTGCAAGTGTGTTGATAATTCAGCAGGGGACTGGTTAACAGCATTGCTGGTTCTAAGGACAATTCCAAAAACTTTGTGAGTGGACAAGTGGTGAGTTATGGACTTGCTATATTATCCGCAAGACTCTTCAATGGTGATTGTGCGCCTGCACAATCAAACAGATGGCTGCTGGCTATCTCTACAAGGACTGAAGTGGGTCTACACCTTTGATGACTCTCCAATACCATTATTTCTACAAGGCCTGCAGTGGGTCTGCACCTCTGACGGCCCACCAATACCGTTATCTCTACCAGGACTACAATGGGTCTACTCTGCGATGACCTACCTACCAATATTCTTCAAAACTTCGACTGACTCTGCTGTGGGTTTGCTCTGTTGTGGCCCATTGCCTGTCTGCATGTCAAGAGTCAGCACTGTCTTTCCATTGGAAGGACAACACTACTTCTTCAAGACTGCATGGAAATCCACTACTTCCATGTGCATTTTCTTTTACTACTCCGACTTTGAGAAAAACACTGCAATTTTACTTTGATGAATGATCAGGACTGTCTTCATGGACTATGAGAAAATTTTAGCTTTTGACAACATTGTATCAATAAGTGTGTGCATTTGATTTCTTTGCTATTGTAATCATAATTATGAAAAAAAAATGTCACGTCTGTATTTATCAACTGCCCAAAACAATTTGAAATTTTTTTTGTGAGGAGCATGGGGGCTATGTAAGTAGGCTGTTTAGGTTTTTTTATTGGTAACGCCGCCGCCACATAGCGCTCTGTATGAAAATCACTGGCTGTGCCGTGTAGTCTGTGGCTGGTTTGCATTGTTGTCTGCCATTGTAGTGTTCGGTAGCGGCAGCTGGATGCTAACAGCGCATAGTGTTGCGCAGTTGGAGGTGAGTCGCCAGCAGTGGTGGACGTTGGGAGAGAGATGGCGGAGTTTTGAAATTTGTAAGACTGGATGTCATGAACTGCTATATATATTATGACTATTAAGGTAAATACATTGTTTGTTCTGTATTAAAATCTTTCATTTGCTAACTATGCCTATCAGTAGTTAGTGCCTTCAGTAGTTTGAATCTTTTATTTAGCTGGCAGTAGTGGCGCTCACTGTATTGCAGTAGCTTGAGTAACGAAGATTTTTGTGAGGTAAGTGATTTGTGAAACGTATAGGTTAATGTTAGTCAGGGCCACCATTCTTTTGTAGGGATTTTTGTAAGTCAGATTGCGTTGTGCTAAAAAAATATTGTGTTTCAGTTTAAGCACAGTCATGTACAATTTTTCTAAGGGGACGTTTCAGTAGTATGCATTTAAAAGTGAATATCTAGCGAAATATGATGTGTTCATAACTAATTATGTGAAGTAGGAATCTATTGTTTCCCTATTATTCAACTGATATTTTATTTAGTTGCTGGACCATCGACACCAATAAGTGTTTTACAGTAACAAAGGACATTCTTAAAGGTACATCTGCCATTGTATTCATCATTTAAAGCCGTTAAAATAGTACCTGCAGAATTTATTTAATTGCAATCTTTCATTTATAGATTTCTATATAACATTCAGGATCCGCAATTTCCGAGTGTTAGGAACCTTAGACCATTCGAGTCATGTGTATATTCATATTTTATACAGTAGACTCAGCAGTATTTGACTTGTAATGAGGCAACTACGTATCCCAGCCCCTATACAACGAAACCAGGCAAAAGTTTAATATTTCCACTCTGAGTCTGAGGGTACGTAGACGAGGGTCAACACGTCATCATCATTTAATACGAAAGCCCGCAAATGTCACTCAATGAAGCGTGTTGGTAAAAATTGGTATACAATAAAATTTATTTCATGCGACGGTGTACGTATTTGCACGTTTTGATTACAATGCACAGATGCAACTGAAAACGAACTTTCCTCACAACATGCTGATGGCGACATCTGAGTGCATGAGGTCAATGTTGTGCAATGCGCAAAATAGTACTTGCAGTCTTTCAGATGTTGTGGGACGATGGATTTTAATAAATTAATAAAAGTTCTTCAGATATAACTTCTGCCTAACGAAAGACGCTGCCTGACTAGAAAATTGAAACTCGCGGAAGACTTGGTCACATGTCGATGTAACGTAAGCGTACACTCCCACGGTGTGTTTTTGTAGGTGGTCAGAGTTGCAGTTATCTGTGATCGGTAGAATCACCAGAGGGCATCAGTGTCGTTCGTGTTTAGTGCTGCTACCGTGTGTCAGCGACTGATGTTGATTGGTCAGTGCGAAAGAGATTGGGATGCCACCTACTCGTGAGGCAGCGTTATGAGGACCTCACAGACTTTGAAAGGGGCATCATCGTGGGTCTCCATTTGGCAAGCTGTAGAATTGTGCAATAGCCAGCTTTGCAGGGCTGTCGGATGTGACAGTGGTCCAGTGTTGGAGTTCATGGGAACGTAGAGCAAGCATACTCCTCATCACGGTTCCGGTCGAACACGTCTGACCACCACAAGGGAGAATCACCGTATCGTGCACCAAGCTCATCGAAACCACATCACATTTACGCCTGCCATCTGAGGATATGTGCTGGACCCCACGTAACACTCTGTGTTATCGAGCACCATTCACTGGAGACTAGCAGCTGCCAGACCAAGGAATTACCGACCCATGAGCGTAGGTTGCCGTAACACCACAACAAGAAAGACTGCTTTAGGAGTGGTGCTGTGACTGGGAAGCACGGACGGAATGGCGTCCAGTTGTGTTCAGTGATGCATTGAGGCTCTACACCACCCTGGATGACCATCGACGTCGAGCATGGTGGGGAAGTGATACCACTTTCCAGTATTTTGGGGAGGTACAGTGGTGTTAGCTCCTTCCGATAAGAAGGTATCGGGTATGTGGCAGGTACTGATTAAGATAAATACATTGACACAACAGCAAGTCCTTACATCACGCGTCCTCGTGTATTACCTCTCATGCGACTGCATTCTGCGCCATTTTTTTAGTAGGCATACCATGTCTCTCTAGGAACTGTCTGCACGATGTTGAAGTACTCCCGTGGCCAAGAAGATCCTCTGATTTGTCCCCAACGTAACGTGTGTGGGACCAGCTCGCACATCACTCCATCCCATGCCAGTATCCTGATTGTCAAGGACCAATTATAACAGTTGTGGCCGTCTTGCCCAGGGAAAGGATTCGACAGTTTCACAGCGTTCTTTTCCATTGGATCAGCGCATGCATCCAAATCAGAGGGGATGTAATCTCATACTGGTAAGTACGCCCGCTTCTGCCATGTTCTCTGTGAATTTCACTCGATTTTTTTAATCGCCGAAATAACATCATATACCCTCTCAGTCCGAGAAGCTTCAGTGTGTTTCCTCCTCCTCTTCTAAATGCTGCAAGTTTGTTTGTCAAGTAGCATATGCACTATCTGATGCGGCAGCAGGAATTTTGGGCTAGCATCATGACTCGGATATGATTTTCTGTTCTCTGTGAGCAATTATCTTACTACCTTGCTCCTTAATCACACCTGATCTCCTGATTATATTTTAAATGCAGTCGAAGTACCCTTTCACATGGTGCACCCGAGCGCTGCCTAACAGTTTTCGGATGTTTCTTAGAGACAATTTCTGAACATTTTGGTCAAAGGATGGCGTGCTCTCTGGGCGCTCGTTACAGACTAGTGATGTACTTGTGATTTATTCAGTTTGTTACACCGATTACCTTTGTTTACGTGAAAAGTCTAACACAACAGTGAAGACGTCTGTTATATGCAGTCACCGAAATACATTACATCAAAGTACAGAGTAAAGCAACAACCCCCAGATGCAAAAGTGCTCTGACGTTAGGGTGGTCACAGTGGGAACAGCTCGGCATTCCATCGTCGTACCACTCTTCCACTGCCTTCAGTGAACTCTTACACGTGGTGCACATCTGCCAACTCTCTATAAGAAAAGCTATCCATACTAATGAATATTACTGTTAACGTACAACTATCACTGGATCACAGGCGGGAAAAAAAGCCAAGACAGAACCGAGCAGTACTGAACATAAGCCTGAGGACAGAGAGTGAAGTGGACCTTCAGTGAATGGAACAAGTTTTTTCGCAAACAAGCCACACAGCCATGTCGTCGACATCTCCACTGTTGTGCAGGAAAGTAGAAACTATTTTTTCTTACTTTTGCTAAAACTGTATACTCATTATATACTAGGATGGTATCTGTTCTTTCGGACATGTCCAAAGGAACAGATACCATCGGTGACCATGCAGCTCGTTAGAATGAAATTACAGTGAAATGAACACCCTTAGCTGCTTACAGATGAAAATATGTACCCCGACCTGGAGTCAAACCTGGGATCTCCTGCTTACATGGCAGACGCCTCTCTTGCAGAGTCTGCCACTGGAGTTTGCTCAACATCTCCGTAACGCTATCACACTTACAAAATAACCTTGTGACGAAACGCGCCACTCTTCTTTGGATCTTCTCTGTCTCCTCTGTTAACCCAATCTGGTACGGATCCCACACTGATGAGCAATACTCAAGTATAGGTCGAACGAGTGTTTTGTAAGACACCTCCTTTGTTGATGGACTACATTTGCTAAGAACTCTCCCAATGAATCTCAACCTGGTACCCGCCTTACCAACAATTAATTTTATATGATCTTTCCACTTCAAATCGATCCACACGCATACTTCCAGATATTTTACAGAAGTAACTGCTACCAGTGTTTGTTCCGATATCATATAATCACACAATAAAGGATCCTTCTTTCTATGTATTCGCAATACATTACATTTGTCTATGTTAAGGGTCAGTTGCCACCCCCTGCACCTAGTGCCTATCTGCTGCAGATCTTCCTGCATTTCGCTACAATTTTATAATGTTGCAACTTCTCTGTATACTACAGCATCATCCGCGAAAAGCCACATGGAACTTCTGACACTATCTACTAGGTCATTTATATATATATTGTGAAAAGCAATGGTCCCATAACACTCCCCTGTGGCACGCCAGAGGTTATTTAACGTCTGTAGACGTCTCTCCATTGGTAACAACATGCTGTGTTCTGTTATCTAAAAACTCTTCAATCCTGCAACATAGCTGGTCTGATACTCCGTAGGCTCTTACTTTGTTCATCAGGTGACAGTGCGGAACTGTATCCAACGCCTTCCGGAAGTCAAGGAGAATAGCATCTACCTAGGAGCCTGTAGTTAGTTGCTAACAAAAAAATGGCTCTGAGCACTATAGGACTTAACATCTATGGTCATCAGTCCCGTAGAACTTATAACTACTTGAACCTAACTAACCTAAGGACATCTCACAACACCCAGTCATCATGAGAAAGAGCAAATCCCTGACTCTGCCAGGAATCGAACCCGGGAACCCGAGCGTGGGAAGCGAGAACGCTACCGCACGAGTACGACCTGCGGACAGTTGCTAACAATAATGACATTGTAACATCCTAGGACCATCTAATCATGTATGGTGGTGGGTTGCATATGTATAGTATAAACATGATGAATAAAGAATTTTTTGTAATAAAAAAAATCCCCTCTCCGGAGCTACAGCAGCGGGTGTATTTAACTTCGAACATTCATGCACTGAGCCCATTTTGTGTTTTTCCCAGGTGAATAACATTTAGAGACTTTCATAGTGGCCAGGGCACGAAACCTTCTGAAGAGACATTGTGTTGAAGAGCGACAGATTTATAAATCTTTTGTATCTATATATATATATATATATATATATATATATATATATATATATATATATATATATATATATATATATATTTCTACATTCAAATCTACTGTTAGCAACTGATGCAGCTAATACCGCAACAAAGTTATGTATTATTTTTACCATTAGATACTAGATGTAGAATAAAATGATATCTAAATATTCTTTATTTAAAAGTCGTCTAGATCGCAGCCGATGTTAACTTTCGTCGATTTCGGGCTTTTAATTACGGGCCATTATCAGAGACTGCACTCTAATAACTGAAGTAACAGTGCTGTATTACAGAGAGAAGTCAGTGTTGTAACAGTATATTCTAAATAACTTTGACAACTGTTAGACATACCAACCTGGATGTCTCCATAGAAGGCGTCTTAATACGTTATTACAGGCACCAAGAGATGAAACACGTACACAACAATGTATTTAGAACTTCCTAGTTTTTTTAGAAAACTTTAAGTTACTGACTACTTATACAAATAAGACAATATGTATAATTTTCGTATTAATACGCCACACATTTGGTTTCATTATGAATAAATGGCAGTAGCTGTAGAACTAACGATCTTATAGTGCTAATTATTTCATCCAGGCGACGCTCTGGATCTCAGTTAACGAATTACACGAGACTGTCATGCTTTATATGAGACTGGCTGCAACATACACTTTGAACCACGAATGAATTCGATTCTTGATTAGTTAAATTTAAAATATAAATACCTACGGACGAAGATTCAGATGATATTAAATCGTTCCCTATTGGCTGATGGCGATGCCTTGAGCTATGGAGTGCGCTCTCTCTAGGCTGTATAACTAGTGGCTGCTTAGCTGTCAGCATGTTACAGTGATTCAAGCCTCCACAGCGAGTCAGTCGCGATCGCCGTCATCCACATAGGTAATGATACATCGCTCTAGGATATACTTTTACAACGTTGACTTCTGTATGTAATATTGTACTGTTACTTTGGTTATTACAGTGCAATCTCTGGTCTTTCCTTTCTCAATCCATCTCCTTCTCCCTCCCCTTCACTCTCGACGTAATCACGTTCACCACAGTAGAATACTGATGGTTCTTACAACAACAGTATTTCTTTCCAGATTTTAACAAATATGTGTGGTGAATTTGGATGAAATCGTTTCACAGGTTTAGAATGAGCTTTTTACCCCTGACTTTGCCCAAGTACGCACATGTCACATACGTTTCAAGTACATTTAAGATATTTCACGCGTATTAGTACACATGTCTAGTAATAAATTTACATGCCTTGCATGATGTGGCAGTTTTTTGACGCACGTCAGCGTTTATGACGTCATATCTGCTGAACTACATGTTGTAAAATGATACAATTTTTGTGATAAATTCAATTGAATATGTTAGTAGTGTCTGCAAAATGTGTCTCGTGTGCAGTCGGTAGTAAAGAAGTAATAAATTAAAACGTCATGCTTCATGTGGCAGTTTTACTGCATGAACAGCCAAAATGTAGTAAGCGATACACTTTTCTCGTTTCATCATTCTGTGGGGGTAGTCAGGGAGAAAAAGTGTCGTAAAGGGTTGAGATTATGTATAGAGGCTGTTGCAAGTCTCAAATACTAGAAGACTGGCATTCACACTACGTTGGCGGAACGGTTTTTTTCAGCCCCATCCAAACCACTTTGACATGCAGCTGGCTCTTACCCACATAGGGATTCTTTCCAGACAGTAAACGATAAGAGTAGGAAGTTTGGTTGAAATTGGTCCAGTGGTTTAAGAGGAGATGTGGAAGATAAATACATACATTCCAAGCCAATTTGCTTACTGCTAGATGAAAAAATCATTATGCACATCAGTAATACTGTTAAATCTCAAATAATAAAAAGTATGTTATCTTCTACTCCATGTGTCGTGTTTATATACAAAATTTTAATTCACTATGAATAGTCACTTTTGGTGTGGTTAATAATCAAAACTATAACGACGTTATATTTGCTAAGGAAATATTCAATACTATATCAATTATCATTTCCATTTATTAATAAGTATGAAAATTAAATTAACTTGAAGAGTTGCTACTAGCAATATTAGTAGTCTTTTAAGCTGCGCACTTACCTACGAGCGACTGTCATGATAAATTAAAAATGTTTAGTGTCTAACAGAGCTCAGAAGTACTCTGATCTTCAAAGCCGACTTTTTTTTCATTGTTTTGTACTAACTTAGGAAATTCAGCTTTAAGTGCTGTAAAGTATGAAGAAAATCGAAGAAGGGCAGTCGGTGAGATCGCCCTTGTAAGACAAGACCTGCGAGAGCGCTGGACATGCCGTTACCTGAGTCGATGGCCTGCGCGACGGTGTCGGCGGGGTCGACCCACCAGATCGGGGGATTCACCGGCGCCCCCTCGCTGACCGCGCGCCGCATGGCAGCCAAGATGGCGTCCGCGTATTGTGAGTGCAGCGCCGTGTAGCGCCGGCTGATCTCCACCGTCTGCAACGAAGCCGCACCAAAACGTGACGTCAGCAGCCTCGCAAAAGAGACCGAGGGACGTATAAAACAAGACGGCTAAAAATATGTCCACAAGCTGCATAACCTCCAATATACGTAGCTAACGGGTCCAGATTACTCGAGCAAAATAACATTGTCGTAGCTCCAGCGCGTAAACCCATTTTCATCCTGATCACTGGATGAGTCTATGCTTTTTTATGCCGAATGGACAGTAACCGTAGCTGACCGTCGCATCTCATTACTACGAGGGTTGACCTGAAGGAAATGCAACGCATTTTGTTTTTCCTCTGCTGAAAACAATGCTACCAATGCGAAACGCTACGTATCTATTATCTGAAGTCTCCTTAATGAGTTTCCGTTACTTCCGACAGCGTTGCTACACGACAGTTTCAAAATGGCCTCTGTAGGTGATGTACGTTACAAGCAATGTGCCTTCAATGAATTTCTCACTGCAGAGAAAGAAACGCTTGTGCAAAATCTATGGAGCATCTGATGTCGACAGAAGTACAATTAGTCGCTGGGCACGGACGGTGAGGTCATCAGAAGGCGGTTCGGCCGAGCTCCACGATTTGCAGCGGTCGGGAAGACCTCCACGGCTGTCACACCTGACATATTGCAGGGAGCTGATGTCACTCGCGAGGACAGACGCATTACGACTCGGCAGTTGGTCCTGCAACTGTCAATCAGCAAAGGAAATCCACACAGTGAAGCACTGGCTCCTCCAACAGGACAAGGATTGGTACGGACAGGGCATACACGCCCTTGTTTCACGCTGGAGGAAGGCCATAGAACAGGATGGAGATTACGTGGAAAAATGGGGTTTGTAGATAAAACACCATTCTTTCGTGTGTGTAATTCTCATTATGTTTAATAAAGAATTGTTGAAGAAAAAAATGCAGTGCATTACTTTCTGGGCAACCGTCGTACAATCATTGTAGTGAGCCCTGAACTCCGGATTTGCAGAGGAAGTCTTTCATAATCTCGCACAAGTTATTATATGCACGCTGCACGGGATTAGCCGAGCGGTATAACGTGCTGTAATCATTGTATATGCGGCTGGTACCGGTGCAGGTTCGAGTTCTCCCTCGGGCATGGGTGTGTGTGTTTGTCCTTAGGATAATATAGGTTAAGTAGTGTGTAAGTTTAGGGACTGATGATCTTAGCAGTTAAGTCCCATAAGATTTCACATGCATTTGAACATTTATTATATGCAGTGCCCCTAAATTTATCTCAGAAGAGGCAAACGAGGGGCAAAAATCTCATTCAATCTGTCTTTGAGAGAGTTGTAATCACCACTAACTACACTCATGCTCATAAATTAAGGATAATTGCAGAATGTGGTGCCACACAACGTGGCACTACACAAAACCCACTTTAACGGCATAGACACATAGAGAACACACATGACACAGATATGTGAGTCCACGGTACTGGTGAAACACATGTGCTACAAAACGCCACTGCTTCCTGCGCATGTACCCCAACATCAATATCGGATATGATCACCATGTACAGGTACACAGGCCGCACAAACGGTTTGGCATATTCTGGATCAGGTGGTCGAGCAGCTGCTGGGGTATAGTCTCTCATTCTTGCACCAGTGCTTGTCGGAGATCCTGCAGTTTCCTAGGGGTGTGAAGATGTGAAGCGATTCGTCAACTGAGAGCATCCCAGACATGCTCGATGGGGTTTAGGTCTGGAGAATAGGCAGGCCACTCCATTCGCCTGATACCTTGTGTTTCGAGGTAATCCTCCACTATGGCAGCTCAGTGGGGCTCTGCGTTTTCATCGATCAGGAGGAATGTGGGACCCACTGCACCCCTGAAAAGTTGGACATACTGGTGCAAAATGACATCCTGATACACCTGACCTGTTACAGTTCCTCTGTCAAAGACATCCAGGGGTGTACATGGACTAATCATAATCCCAACCCACACCATCAAACCATGACCTCCATGCAGGACATTAAGGGGTTGGTATCTGGTTTATGGTTCACTCCAGATGAAAGCCCGGCAGACTCACTGTTCAGACTATACATGGACTCATCTGTAAATGTAACCTGAGACCACTGTTCCAATGACCATGTACTGTGTTCTTGACACCAGGCTTTATGGACTCTCCTGTAACCAGGGGTCAGTGGAATGCACCTTGCAGGTCTCCAGGCGAATTAAGTATATCTGTTCAGTCGTCTGTACACTGTGTGTCTGAACACAACTGTTCCAGTGGCCATGGTAAGGTCTCAAGGAAGGCTACCTGCAGTAATCCATGGCTGTCTGCGGGCACTGATGGTGAGATATCGGTCTTCTTGTGGACATCCCGTACCGTATGGCCTGGACACGTTTCCTGTCTGCTGGAATCGTTGTCATTATCTTGAGATCACACTCTGTGGCACATGGAGAGCCCTTGCTACGACCTGATGTGCGACCAGTCGCCCTAGTATTCTACCACTCATAACGTCATCAATATGTGTTCTTTGAAATATTTTCAACACACTGTCACCATTAGCACGTCTGAAAACGTCTGCACACTTACTCGCTGCACCGTACTCTCACATACACCAACACACCTCTGCATATATGGACTGCTGCAAGCATCACCGTGCGACGACTGCAGGTCAAATGCACCGCATGGTCATGCCCCGAGGTGATTTAAACCCGCAAACCGCCCACCAGAGCGTTGTTTCGCTATTCATCAGCATTATCCTTAATATATGAGCATGAGTGTATTTTGATCACTCGATAAAGAAATTACAGCGTAGGTACAAGTACTCCACATGGGTTCACTGCTCCAGAAAAAGAAGGACAGAGGGGAAAAAAACTTTATTTCTACACAATACTGCCGACACAGATTCTCAGGGGACTAACCTACTCGGACAGCTCCAAATGTTAGCACGCCACTTCCGAATTCATGGAAGTGCGCCCGCCCTGGATAGAATTGGCCCAACTCACTAACGATGCCAGTGTTCTGGCTAGCCTGCATGTGGTCTCAGTTACATGGTTCACACTTTCACATGGGATAAGGCGAGATGCATACAGTTGGAGTGCATATAATCTACTTGGGGGGTGGGAGGGTGTAGGAAGAAGGGTGGTGATAGGAATAACGGCTAGTCACCATGTTGTAGTTGCGTAAATGCAATGGAACCGTTCTTCAGATATATACACTCGCTTAGCTTAAAATTATAAACCCAAATATTGATCTTAGAGCAAATTAAAAATTTTTAATTTTATTTATGAATGACACATTCCTCCATTTCTACAGTTGCTGATTTCCTTCTTGTGAATATAGTTATTAATCGTCTTGTCTAAGTAATTTTTGTTGACTTCATCAGTTCACGTTTCAACTACTTCTTCTAAACACCATCAATGAAGCCTATGATTAAGTAATATTGAAAACGAATTTCTAGTATACAAAAAAATAATTGTGCATGTATATTTAAAGATGTATGTTACATGTTAATATAGTAGTCATAATCTCTTTACTGCTTATAAAAGACAATAAATGATTAAATATTTGCAAGCACAAAAGAAATAAGAAAGCAAAGTATTTTCTACATCCCTTCGATAACACATGAGGCATATATAACAGTCATAATATACATGGATAATTTAAACAAATAATTAACTAGCGTCATCGTTAATATTGGCATGAAGGAAGATATATTGATGGTACCTGTTCTTTCAGACGTGTCTGATAGGCAAGGGGTGCTACACCAGTAGTGTGTCGATAAGTTGGGAATTTTGGTACGACAGAAGGTGTGATAGGGTAGTCCGAGCACATGCGATGACCACTGTGTCCGGATGGCGCAGGGGTTAGCGCATGTGCCTAGTATGTAGGAAACCTGGCTTTGAATCTCAATGTGGCACAAATTTTCAACTTTCCCGCTTGATTTAAAGTGATGCTCACTCGCAGCCAATGGCTGTCATTCCTTTGTGTCTTTGAGGAATATATTTTCTCAGTTACAAATTTTGATAGATGCATTATATTTTCATTTTTTCAGATGTTATTAATATTGTATTCCGTTCTTATCTAAATAAACTGCAGTATTCCGTTTCATTTTCAGCATAATAATCGCAAGAGCTCATGACAATCCGAGAATAATGTACTTTCCTACCACATTCACTGTAAACATTTTTATAATGTTTCCAGCATTACTACCTATTTTATTATGAAGAGAACTGTTATGGTTAAAGAGGATTCAGGTATACAAGGATGCACCTAAGCAATAAAATGAACTGGAAAATCCACATATTAAAAATAGCTAAGAGAGTCAAAAGGCTGATCATCATTAAGAGGTTAGCTAGGAAGAAATGAAGCTGTTCACTCCCAATCCTAAATTACATCTATCAGATACATTAGAAATTTCAAATGTTAAATAGAACTATGCTTATGATTACAGGAGTACGAAAAACAACGTCAAGTTTTTTCCTGCAGATCGGAACAAATAACGTCTCCGTATTTTGATAGTCTCTTTTACAATATGAAAACTTAATGAAAATGTTACTAGTAGGGTTGTACAAGGCATGTGAATCACAAAAGAGCTACAAATTTTACTGTATATATGGTGGTATGAGACTGTGTATGTGCATGTGTGTGTGTGTGTGTGTGTGTGTGTGTGTGTGTGTGTGTGTGTGTGTGTACTCATTGCCACTGGTTAGGAGCATTGCTCATTTTCAAGCTGTACCTAAATATATTCAAGTTATTATTAGTGCCAGTACATTTATATATAAATGCGTAATATTTGGTTGCATTACAATTTTTTACTTACGCAATAAAATCATATTAGACCAGTTGCAAATAATGTAAATATTCTAGCACACTTACGTAATAAAAACTTAATTAAACTGTTTAACCCAAATTCAACGTATACCAAGAAATACACAATTAAAAATGATATTATTCAATTTACTTAGATAAAAGACTCACAAATAGCAGTAAATAGAAAATTCATCTCATTAGACGTCACTAATCCACACACAAATGTGCCACTTATTGAAACCATATATCATAAAAAATAACCTACTAAAATTTAGCAAAATTAGCCAACCATAAAAATATGGATTAATCATTCTCCTTGAAAGAGTGCTTCCACACAATTATTCCGCTTTTCAAGGAGTGAGATATAAGCAAAATGATGGGCAGGTCTTAGGAAGTTGCCTTCCAACACCCCTGGAAAATATTTTCTTAGAAAATAAATTTGGACTAGATCGAATAAGTTGATAAAGTCACTTATAATCGATGTTATTTTGATGATACCCTCCTTCTCTGTAATGGAAATAGTGACGAAATTAACGCATTACATCAACAAATGAATACAATGCATAGCTGCATCAAATTTACCATCAAATATGAAATAGACAAGAGCGTATAAACTTCTTAGATGTAAAAATAGCTAATGATAATGGAATCATAAATTTTACATATTTTGTAAGCCAACCACAAGTGACTATATAATACTTAACTCATGATGTCACAATCACATAAAACATAGTATTTTCACGCTATTATAGACCGTCTGATCAGAGCTCACCTCGCTAAACAAAATATGAAGACCGGAATTAGATCAATTAAAACTTTAGCAGCAAAAAATGGCAAAGTTAAAATGTTGTCAATACAATATATCGAAAAAAAATTATGAAGACATGTGCAAACAGCATTGAGGAAATAACATTAACGAAAGTAGAAAGGAGAAAGAAAATTCGTTACATTATCCTATATGGGAAATACTTCTTAAAAAATAAGTAGTACATTTCGTACTAATAATGTTAAACTTAGCTTCTGCACAGAGAATAAGCTAGGAATGAAGATAATGCAAGAACAGACAATCCCCTCAGAATCAGGAATAATAATTAAGTGCAGTGACTGTGACACTTTCTACATCGGACGAAAATTTACAATAAGATACAAAGAAATTATAAACAAAAGTGAAAGCAGCCTGTCCACATTTAGTATGCATCTTCAAGCAAATCAACACTCTATTCTAAAAAGAAGCATTAACCTTTCATTTCTTCATGCAGCTGAAAAAGGAAGCTGGATGAGCATCGTGCAGGAAATGCAAGTCTACACGTATTTAATAAAATGAGAGAGCCAACAAATGTCTTAAATGAACAAACAGAACACCGAGATAAAAACTGTTTTGAGAACTTCGACAAAACTCTTATGAGAGAAAGATAATTCAAAACAAAAGATATCCCAAATTTTAATCAAAGGTAAAAATTTAAAACATCCTGTCTGTGACGAGTCAATCGGTAATGTTATAACCATGCACAAATATAACAAAACAAACGTACATCATATTTGAAAAATAGCGTTTGTGATCTTATTGCTTAGACATAAGTAAAATATTATGCCAATGTCCAGCAATGTTCATTTGTCTAGGTAAAAGCTGTAGTAGAAAATACTAGACCACTACTGTGTATTGCAGGTCGCAACACACACATAATTGTCCAGTAAACGGGATGTGGCCAGTACTGAAATAAAAGTTTTAACTTGGCAATGTAAATTTTCAGGTGTATTTTTACGATAAAGATGACAGTTAATACTTCCAAGTCCGTATTATGGGTCTACACAATGTAAAGCTCCCACACACACCACAATCACACACATAGCCAGTTTATGGCACTTACACCCGTTAACGAAGTTAGTAGAGCTCACTAGATCGTTTAGTTATGAAAATGCTCGCTCAAATGTTGTGCACTCTGCTCTACACGTAATATCTGTTCCAGTCTTAGACCGCACAACACGCCACGCGGTTTTAACTAACAGTCAAAAGCAATAATTTTTATATTCCGTCCGAAATTCCACACGACTTCCACTATACCGTTCACTTAAATACACTTTCTTTTACTTCGCGAACTCGTAATTAGCATTTTTCTAAGATATTACAGTACTTTCGTCGGAGCTGCTTTCAGTGAGATGTTACAATCCGACCTCCTTATATCACATAAAAGGCCTTGTTCCCAGCATAGATTGGCGCGAGCCTGCATTTTTCTGATTGGCTGATATCACAAACAGCAAATCACGTTGCAGTATTATCCCGCGCCAACCCGCTATTTACTTCAATGACCAATCATAGTAAAACAATTCTTTCTATGGCAATTGCTAAATAAATCAATTTAGAAAAGTATCAAATATATAACTACTCCTTCCGAAATTATCGATTAATTTGTGTTCTACTCACGATTTATTAGTACCATAAACTGACTGCACATTTAATTATAGTAAATCCCCTGTATAGTTTAACTGGTACTTCGTGAATAAACAAAACAATTTTCATTTACTTCTGTTCTTCTTCACTCATACAACACTCACACTGCTAATTACTACACACATAAAACAATTATAATTATAAATACATAAATATCAGTCAAACATAACTTTACAACATTGTTTTGACTACGACTGCTAGCACTGTCCGTCAACTGCTGACCTTTGCCGCCTACTAGTACAACTACGTGCAGCTCTGTAACTCAGGTCCATGTCAGCTGGTGACATGCCTATAACGATATCGTCCTAACAAGTTACAGGAGCGATGCAAAGGCGCTACGCTTTATATATTTCAACGTCGTCCGCCAACGGACAGCGGAATGGCATATCTACCAGAACATAACCTGTGTCTACTCTAGGTAATGCTCCCAACCAGATGGCTCGGTGCAGTGCAAACGTGTGAAACAACCACGCAACCGTGCCACGGAGACCCACTCGTGCCTCCTACAGCCTACTTAGCGAGTTTGAAAGGGGTAAAATTTTAGCCTTCCAAGTGACGGGATGGCCCGTTCGGAGAATTGCCACACACGTTGGGTGTGCTGCTACAGTTTGTCAACGATGCTGTTATCAGTCTTCAACCAACGGGTCTTACAGAACTACATGAAGAGGTCAAGCACCCATAGCATAACGTTTTCCAGGACAGTATTCGTCATCTGTACGACCGACGAGGTGCTAGAGTCAACACGTGCATTGCCGCCTGTGGAGGCTACACCAAGTACTAATATTGGTATTTCAGCTTGGTTCGATATCTGGTATCTCAAAACCGCTTGTGATATTGATCTGTAAAAGTAATCATTCCATGTACTCCTTAAGCAGTTTTGCAACAATAAATCAGAGAAGCTGCAGAGCGTAAACTTATGGGTTTTTATAAAACGCATTTTAACCATTAGCTGCTTATTTGTCTCATTAGTCATCTACCGTTTTCGGTTATTAAGCATCATCCAGAACGTCTGTCAACATCAATATTTTAAGAAAATATGAAAGTACAGTACAAAAATACCAAAACTCAGCAAGTATAGGGGGTGCAAAATTCCATTTGTATACTTACACGGTGCAACAGATTAGTTAAAAGCGTCCCATATTCCTTTTAAGCTGAAGCATATCGAAATTATCCAGTGAAACTGTACAAACACCTGACACAGTTTGCCATATAATACTGACAGTCATATCTAAGTCAAATGGACAGACACCACAAGAAAAATAAGACAAACAATTACTGGAAGAATCCAACAGCAGCCTAGTTATATCAAAGGTACATTTGTACTGCTTAGGTAACATCACAACATATTTGTTAAGGAATAGAACATCTTTTCCAACGCCTTTGACTGAAGGTAAACAAAATGAGAGAAACATTAATACTGAAGTTACACTAAAAACATTCGCAAGATAAAACTGGAAACACATGTCAGTGGAACCGGATATGTTTACAGCAACAAAGATGTACACCTGGTTCAGAGTACAAAACAACTTGAGTAATAAAAGCAATAATGTTAATCTAAAATGCAACGTCGAATTTCCAATTGTATTTCACTTGCAGCAACACTCTCTATGCAACAATACATGTCAGGCAAAGCATAAGTTCAGAAAGATCTAGTCTCATTTTTTAACTAAATGATACGTTTCAAAAGAGGCTGTATCCAAGGTATTAAATTGAAACAATAGAGGTATACAATTATGAATTTCTTTTCAAAATGATCAGTTATATAGTTCCAGGTAACGTAAGAACAGACTACAATATGTAATTACTAGTGACAACCTTAAAATCACATATAACTCATATTGTAACCGAAACCGCTAGATGAGTAATGAGACAAATAAACAGCTCATGGTTAAAATTCAGTTTATAAAATACTTTATGGTAGTTGGATCTCGCCTTAGGGAAACATTAAAAAGTTATAGACATCGGCGCCTGTAAATTTATGTAAACAGGGTGTTAAAAAAACTGTCCAATAGTTCAGGAGATGTATATTAAGAACAAAATAAGAAAAAAATGTCTTACAACAAAGGGTCCTACAAAGCAAATGGTCTGATATATGACCACTTGTTCAGAGAAGGTGCTCAACATGATGTCCATTCAATGCACCTCTGCTCTACGGTGTACACACTCTTTGAAATCGCCGTCGTTCGTTCTGAATGTGCTGAGATGCATGAAAGACGCGATTATTTACTGGGCCGAGCAAGCCATGGTATGAGACCTCCCTGGACAATCCACCGGTTTTCAAATGTCCTCGTCGGGTGCCGATTCACAACGCAGAGAAAGTGCTGGTGCGCCATCATGCATGAATCAAATCTGTAGTCTGTACTGACATGGCACGTCCTCGAGCAAGATAGGCAGTGTGTCCTTCAGAAAGCGGTAACGATGAGCCCCAGTTAATCTCTGTGGTAGCACGTATAGCCCTGGTAATCTACAGCCAAGAACGCCTATCCATACACTGACTGAGAATCGATCCTGATGTCCTGCTTCTTGAATGGCATGGGGATTTTCATCGGCCTACACAAGCTGATTATGGAAATTTACAACACCTCCTCGTGTAAATCGTGCTCATTCGTAATCAAAATCTCGGAGGCAAATTGTGGATCTGTACCACATTGCCGCAAGAACGATTAGCAGAACTGCACTCTGGCAGGATGGTACGGATGCAACAATTGTTCATGAAGTACCACCCAGACCAGTTAATGGCTACCACCTACTACCGCTGATATTCGTCGCACACTGGTTCCAGCTCGTCCACTGCACCTGCAACACGCTCCTCCATTTCAGGCGTGCGAACTGAACGAGGTTTTCCACTGTCTACTTTGTTGGGTGCTATGGAACCTGTTTGCCCAAGACGCTGGAACAACCGGCTGAACAGCTTAACACATGATACCCTACGTGTTCGAAATCTTTCAGTTTACAGGTACAGATTAACTCTATCTGCTTAACCATAGCAATAAATCATGTCTGCCATTTCCCTTCTGGAATAAAAGGCCTCCATTGCTAGATTCTGTCAGAGTATCTGCAAGAGGGAAAACATGTTGTACTGCACCACAAACGTCACAATTACATGTACTCTAAACATTACCTGTAAGTAGACAAAAATCACGATACGCCATAGGAATTAGGAGAAATGTTAGCGAACGTAAACAGATGTAAAAAGACTACAGTACAGTCACACATCGTTAACGGAACAACTCACTGCAGACCACTGAGTCAACTAATGTTTTCATTGGTACTGGACGGCAGTTTCCCAGCACGCTGTTGACCCTGATATGACACGGAGCACCAATGCAATGGTGCAGCTCATATCCTCTGTCACATGTTCATGATGCCTTTCTATCTCGCAGTATTACATGCCATGGGTTTTAATTAACGTTAATTAGCGAGTAGTCATCTGCAGTAAGACAAGTAATGCATTTCCATGTATGACATCACAAAAGCACCTCTTATAAACACATGTTAATATGTCATATGTCAGAACGTATGCCTTGTAGGACCCATGATCATCAGACATTTTTGTCTTCTTTTGATGCATAATACCATCCCCCTGTGAGCCGTGGTGGCACTAAATTAGTAGACTGTTCTGTCTGACGCCACTGGCTCAGGTGTAGCATCGACTGTCCCTCTTGTGGTCCCATTGCCAATATCTGTAAGATGGCTCTGAGCACTATGGCACTTAACATCTGTGGTCATCAGTCCCCTAGAACTTAGAATTGCTTAAACCTAACTAACCTAAGGATATCACACACATCCATGCCCGAGGCAGGATTCGAACCTGCGACCGTAGCAGTCACGCGGTTCCAGACTGAAGCGCATAGAACCGCACGGCCACACCAGCAGGCTCTGAGGAAGAGTTGGCATCTCTGGGTTGTGCCCTTAGAAGGTCTTTGCTTGCCGGTATATATAGGGGGTTCGCAGGCCCGATAGGGTCCTCCTCGCCCACTTGTCTCGCCCATCCTCTCCCGCCCCCACCTGCTGCCGCGCCTGTATTTCCACGTCCCACTCGGTCTGCATCTCTCCACCCTCCTTACCCTCTCCCAAGGTGGTTTCCGCCAGCTCCCCCTCGCTGATGATGTCCTCCTCCCCTCCATCTACCCCTCCTATCAACTTTAATCCTCCCCTCCACTTCCTGCGTCCTTTTGGCACCCTCCCTCCCTTCCCCTTCCTTCTATTTCCTTTTCCCCCATCCCCATTCCTCCACCCCTCTTCTTCCGGGCTTCCCCTCCCTCCCTTCCCCCATCTCCTCTGCCCATGGCATCTCTGCTCTCCCCTCTCCCACTCCCCTCCTCCTCTCTTGGCACGTCCCCGGACTCGTACACTCTCAGTGGACTTTCACGCGCCATCAGTGTCTCGTGTGTGTGTGCCTTCGTTTTGTGTTTAGTGTTCTTTCACCGTCACGCCTCCACTGTTCACGTGTGCCGTCGCAGTCATCCGTGTTATGTGCGCCGTCTCAACAAGTGTTAGTGTTTTGCTCGTCCAGCGTGGACGGCTTCATGTTTTTTGTATCTACATTTCTTGCCCGCCGTTTTTATTGTATTGTCTGTGTCACCTATATGTCATATTATTGTACCAATTAAGGCTGAAGAGCAGCGTAATATGCTGCTGACAGCCCGCCTGTATGAGGTGATTAAAATTACAATAAAGAAAAAAAAAAGCCCGAGAGGGAGGCTCGAAGTTTGGAGATTGGCGGTAGCGTCGTGATAAGAGATGGTTACGAGGTCCGAGCGGCCCAAGGAGAGCCTGCTCAGAGAGAAGACAATAATAATAACGTCGTGTGACTATGGCCTCCCGTCGGGTAGACCATTTGCCTGGTGCAAGTCTTTCGATTTGACGCCACTTCGGCGACTTGCGCGTCGATGGGGATGAAATTATGATGATTAGGACAACACAATATCCAGTCCCTGAGCGGAGAAAATTTCCGACCTAGCCGGGAATCGAACCCGGGCCCTTAGGATTGACATACTGTCGCGCTGACCACACAGCTACCGGGGCCGGACAGAGCGAAGATACCGGAGGACTTCACCGGGGTCAGCGTCGACTACGAGCAGCAGGCCGACATCCCGTCTGCTGGTTGGCAACACTGGTGTCGGACGACCGCTCGTGGCCTGGCTCCCCTCTTCTACGTGGCTTTCATCGGCACCACCCAGTAACCGCTGCGACGCACCGTGTATCCGTGCTGACAAAGGGGAGTAACATTCTGTAATACTCGTGGTAATTGGTTTCATTGTCTACCTGCCCTCCTTATTATTTTCTGGCTTGCACCCGACCCTCAGAATTTTACTCGGTCCGGTCTTTGGTCGTAAATATACGGGTAGTATTGTACTAAGACACTAGTTGTCATTTGAAAATTTGTCCAGCTATTATATTGCCTTTCCTTTCTGGTTCGTACCCTATCATTAATGTTATAATTAATTACCTCTTGGTCGTAAATATAGCTGGAACAATTGTTATAAGACACAGGTTGCTGTTAAACAAAAGGGGGTCCTTGTGGTTAGATTTAGCTGTTAATCGGTTCAGTTCTTCGGTTGTAATTGAATTTCTCAGTCATTAGTTGTAATCTGAGCAGCCTGTTGTACTAAGCTGTTCGTTTCCGTGTTTTAAAGACCGGGTCATTATTGGTGTATTTTAGCTGGCTCTTGTAGTTCCGTCGAGTGAGTTCTCTCGTAATAAGTATTCACGAGTGAATCTTTAAGTAGTTCCTTTAGAGCTGTCTTAATAGCTGACAATCAGTTTAACTGTGAAAATATTAACAGCCAACTATCACCAGGGCTTTAGTCAAAATAAAATTTTCAAGAGGGACGGGTTGGGTTCCAGTCGCACGTTGGTCGCCGATTGAAAATAAGAGGTCGGTTGCTTTGAAGTAAGCTTTATCATTGTGATATTGTTTGCTAATCTGTTTAACCTCTAAGCACAGGTGCGAATCTTAAGCCCGAACCTTTCGGCATACAGCTTTAGATTAAAAGTTAAGTCATCTGTTTTCAGTAACTGAATCACTCTTATCATCAATGGTGCTTATATAGTTTTCATGTGTTGCAGAACGGCATTTAATAACACAGACTGTGTCCAGCGCGGTAGTAAACACCGCTGTTTCACCCGATAACTGGAGGGGTGCAGGTCTGGCCGTTTTGTAATCTTTGTCATATTGTTTGCAGTTTTCGAATACAGTACTTCAGATTTCCTTTGCAAAGATTCAAACTGAGTTTAGGTCAAAAGAAATTTGCAAGTTTGTTCATTTTGTTAAAGAAAAGTTTATGGTTAAATGCTTCGATTATATGTAAAACGCAGTTTATATATTGTTAAATAAACAGGCTGTGTGAAAAGAAAGTTGTATTGTTGGGTCCTCCCTTCCACGTTTTCCTTAATTCCAGAAAGTACCACGTATCACCCTGAAGTATTGGACAGCTTTTTTAACACAGTGGATACAGGGTGATTCCGTTACGAAGTTACAAACTTTCGATGGAGAACAATAAATGCATCAATGTAATGGTCCTTGCACCGGAACCGAACGAGTCGAAAGTTACAAGCGAAAACCGTTCTCATACCTCTGACTGAAATGCATGCACTGGGAGTGGCGTTGCCAATATTGTAGGGTAGGTAACTTTCAGATGTGGTAGTATAACCCAAAATAAGAAAAAAATGTCCATTAATTATGGGCTCTAAAAGTCATACCTGAAGAGCAATGAGTACATTTTCATCTTCGCTACTGTGAAATGCAGCCTCTATTGAACAAGTGCCCATCGCTCTTCAGTCATGCATTTTTGAGCCCTTGTTTAGCGAACATTTTTTTTTGTTTCGGTTCATACTATCATCTGTGGAAGTTATCTACCCTACAATCTTAACTCGTAAGTGTTGAGCAGCGAAGAAGATAATAGTTACATGTCTTATGATTCCAAAAAGGGAAGAAATTTGTCACATTCGACGTAATGAGAGAACTGAATGTGTATCCTGAAATTTTACAGCATTTTTACAGAATGTCTCAAAAGTATTTCTCCATTGTATCAGACAAAGTGAAGGAGAACATTCAGAGAGATGCGATGAGACATATTCATTTGATTTTCTTTCGAACATAAGGCCAACTATTGCTAATTTTGTGAGAGATGTTCAAAATATTACGACACTTTTCCAAAATCTTATTATCCGTAAATATTTCACTGCTGTAGACCAGTAACTCCTCGTCTCAGCGCATAGTTCCCTTCCATATGGTAGAGATTTTGCTCTTATCGAGAGAAACAAAACATACTTTCACCCTGAAAACTGGATTCCAGTCATTACCAACTCCAGGGGCAATGGGTCTTTCTGTGCAAAACAAGGTTTCTCAGAGAACTAGGCTAAGGGCTGCAGAAGAGTTGTTTTAAAATAACAGAGTGTATCTGACTTCACATTCCGTCCGACAGCCCTACTTTACAGAGGGTAGGAAAGCGTCATAACATACAGCAAGCGTGGATTTGTCAAAGCACTGCAAAGAAGTAGACAGGTCCTGGGAAAAGAAATGTGCTGCTAGGTAACGTTACAGTTTCCCCTTTATTGTGTTATAAAATTCTGCCAGTAGAAAGTGCGAAGAATAAAGCCTTACTTGACATGTGGCATTAAATCTCTTCTGAAAAGTGGAATTTTTGTGGACAAGTACTAAGCGAATAGCGAATTTGCACGTATGTCTGGGAAAAAGCATTCACCGAGGACAGAAACTATAATGCTGACTGTACATGTTTAGTGTAATTTCAACAGGAATAGTGTTAAATTTTTCCGTCTCTGCTGTTGCTCCTTTACAGATTTTTATTGCAGTAAACATGTGTTTTGACCTTTGTTGTTGTAATTTCTCAAAATAACGTTTCTATTTCTGCAAAAAGTAACACAGAAAAAACAGCAGCACAGCGCAGTAATTGCACAGATTCAACGTTGTTGTCTAGAAAAATAAAGAAATAGTGCTCTTTTTTCAAGTATAAGAAGACTAATAATGTAATAACTTACAAAAATATACAAAATGGCATTTTGCCCCTATGGACTGCCTATATCATGAAAGTCCAAATAGGTAAACACAAAAATAGGTAGCAAACAGGTAAGCATAAAATATTCAGAACAGAGAATAGTTCAGTAACCTTTATATCAATAACAAAGTCCCATATCTCATCTCGTTCACTGCTCGCGACATTTGTTCGACAATATGTGAACGAAAATACTGAATGCTTCGTGAATGAAACTGTTAGTGGTGAGAACGAAAATTTACGTGTATAGCTAATTCTGCCACTAGATCTGTGATTATCCACCTCTAGTTTTAAAATTAAACTAACTCTTAATGCAATATTAACTTAAAATGTGATGACTTCATACGAAAGTGGAACACGAATCACAAAGCCGCATAGGACGCTGCCAAAAAGTCGAGTGTTGTGTGTCGTAGCTAGTGGCTGTCAAACGTCAAAATATATCACTTGTTTACTCAGGACTGGAATGATGTATCTCCTTCCATCGTTAGAAACAATTTTCAAATGTTAGCTATACTTTACACGCTCCAGCCTATGTGCTAAGCCCCAACAAACGTAAACTGTCACACAACTACACTCTTCACTGCAGGTTTTTCATAATAGGCCCGGTGGTTTAGTTATTTGGGAAGCATCACAATAATGATGGACAATAACGAAAATAAAACCATTTCACTCTCAAACTACGTTAGACTATAAGATGCTGAATTTTTTTCGAAAAGTTTTCTCAAAATCGAATGAGAAAGACTACACAGTATAGATACACGAATCCCTAAACAGTGGTTTTTAATTCTTTGCACAAAAAATGAAAGTTTTACTGAGAAACCATCTACAGAGATGGATACAGCAATCCGTCATCTACGTAAAACAGTTGTTTTTGAGGACCTTCGGATGACAAATTAATGAAAGCACCAGCGACTCACTTGGACGTCTCTACCAAGCATCCCTTCAGTGTGCCACTCGTGGCGACAAACAGACTTGGCGTGGACCTCGTAGCGACGCGTCCCCACCACACCAGCTCTGTATAAACTGCTCACTTTGTTAACATGGAGGTGGCAGGAAACAGCGCCACGTCCGCGCCACGCCGTTTCTGTGTGAATTGGACCTTACAAACTTGATTCCCACTCGACGGCTGCTCAACTGTATCTTTCGGTTTCGCAACGCAAATGTTGAACGAAAAGTTTCCTGACTGTTGGACAGAACGGCATGCTGTAGTGCAATGGCCTGTTGATTTTTCTCTGCGAGTGCATAGAAAGACGCCGTCTATCGTGAAGCCCCAGCTACACAAGACGATGTGCACCATGGAATCGTCACGGCATGAATGACATATCAGCTAATGTACAATCGTCTGCTCATTAATCACTGGAATAGCGACTGCAGAAGTGCCCTGCAGCCTATAATAAACATTTTGTGAGTATACTTAAGTAGAGTGTAAGACTACGTTTCGCTAAGAAACGGATTTATTTTGTGGTTGACACATCGTCAGTCATTCTGAATAAATGTTTTGTTTGTTTAAAGTGTGTTTTCGTCGAATTAGAATTTCCAGTAGTATCTATAGGCACATCTCTCCGACAAAAGGTATTTTGAAACTTCCTGGGAGATTAGAACTGAGTGCCGGACCGAGACTCGAACTTGGGATCTTGCCTTTCGCGGGCATGTGCTCTACCGTCTGAGCTACCCAAGCACGACTCACGACCCGTCCCCACAGCATTACTTCTGCCAGTACCTCGCCTCCTACCTTCCAAACTTTACAGAAGCTCTCCTGCGAACCTTGCAGAACTAGCACTCCAGAAAGAAAGGATATGGCGGAGATATGGCTTAGCCACAGCCTGGAGCACATTCCGCTGCAGAGTGAAAATCTCATTCTGGAAATAGGTGTTTTATCTTTAAGAAGCATTGGGGAAGAAGAGGCCAGGTACTTTCTTTTTCTTTCAGGTCTTGGTAGGTCAATACATTAGTTTCTTTTTTCTGACTACATGCGCATTCCATTCCAGTTCTTTTGCAAAAGGTTTCAACATTAACATTAATAAGCGCCAGTGCACTGTAATTGTAAGACCTGCTAAATGACGTTACGGAAAGTATACGGTTTCGCTAAAAAATCCAAACTTGCCTCTATATTTCGGTTGATACCAGAGTTCAGAATATTATCCATACAGAGTATTATCTGCCCCTCAGCATGCTACCTGCATAAAAAAGCTGCTACGGTGGACTATCATTACAGCGCATTTAGTGTCACCATTTTCTCCACTTAAATACAAAGGGATCATCGTTAGACTTTTTGTGTTTCCACCATACCCTTGTCAGGGACTACAGCAGCTTTGATGTTGGAGCTGAAGTTACCAATACTGCATTACATGAACTTTGTCTTCGGCCAGACGAATTTTGGGAATTAGTGATACTGAATAATTCAACATCAGCCTTTCGTGCTTTATCTTCAAACATTTTGTCAAAAAATATGCCGTCGCCAAAGTTATATATGGTGTGAATCCTTATCAAAGAAAGGAATGTAAGTAATATTTTAAAAGATATGATCCAATGTTGGGATTCATGATCAAGTGGAGGAAGACCAATTAGGAAAGTTGCTTCAATATAACGAGACACTTGGACAGTCACACTAATCTAGAAAAAAAGTAATTCGCGAAATTTTACGAGAAGAACAGTACTTAATAATGCAAAGAGAAAATGAGAAGTCGAATAACATGTTACGCAACAGGAAAACTCACTTCGAATATCTACAGAGCAAAAACCGACAAAACTACAACCAATGCCAGGTCATGATTGTCGTGATGCGCTATTGCACCGAAATGACGTATGGCCATTCACTTTATTACAGAGAAGACACAGACATCAACTGACTCCATTCGCTGCATTTGGAAAAATAGTATAGTACACAACATCATTAACTGGAAATGCAGAAAGCTACACTCAGTAATCCAAGCAATATAGTCCAGAGACATAATTCTGACTGGAGAGAAATCACGTATGGGGTTCCCCAACGTTCAGTCTTAGGACCACTATTGTTTCTCATACATGTAAACGATCTTCTGTCTAGTATAAAACAAGCAGAATTAGTTCTTTTTGCAGATGACCCTAATATTATAATCAGTCCAAGCTAACATACAGAACAAATGGTAAACAAAGTTCTTAAAAGAATCGTTCACTGGTTTACTGCGAATGGTCTCACCCTCAGTTTTAAAAAGACTCAACATATTCAGCTCTGCACGTCTAGAAGTATGAGACCAATGATAAGTGCAACACATGGTACGGAAATAATAAATGCGGTAGAAACTTTAAAATTCTTAGGGGCCCATACTGATGAGAATTTAAACCGGAAAAAAGACCCTTTTGACCTCCCAAGACAACTTCGTTCTGCCACATTTGCGGTTAGAATTACTGCAAATCTTGTGGAGAGACAAATCAGTAAGTTTATGTATTTTAAATATTTTCATTCAATAATGTCATATGGAATAATGTGCTGGGGTAACTCGTCTTTAAGAAAGAAGGTATGCATTGTGCAAAAACGTGCTGTAGGAATAATACGTGGTGCTCACTCACGATCATCTTGTAGACATCTGTTTAAATAGTTTGTCATTCTGACTACTGCTTCAGGGTATATTTATTCCCTCGTGCAGTTTGTTCTCAAGAATCCACTACAATTCAAAAGAAACAATGGGGTGCATAATTACAATACCAGAAGGAGAAAAGACATTCATTACTCCACGTTGAAGTTGTCTTTAGCACAAAGAAGAGTTCACAATGTTGCAACAAAAATTTTTGATCCCTTACCCAGTGATACAGAATGTCTGACAGACAGCAAAGTAAAATTTGATCACAAACTGAGAATGTTTCCCCTTGACAACTCCTTCTATTCCGTAGGAGAATTTCTGTTACTGTAATGTGTAAAAGGTGGTGGGCAGTAATTACTAAATCTCATCTGCGAGTCTTTTTTCTTTTAGAAAAAAGAATCAATTTGCAATGTGAATATAAAATTACTCATCGCGTGTCATTGCGATCTATCATGCAGAATGATCCATGGAACATGCAACTAACTAGGAAGCCTGGAAACAAATGGCTGTGTACCAATGTTACGAATATTAAATAAATAATTTAAATTATGTCAATGCATTTATCTCGGCCATATTCAACATTGCTTCAACGTATGTACAGTTTGAAAACAGCGTTGAATTATGCAGGAAAGACACATACCTCATTGTCGAAATCCCATGGGACGAAGGAGAACTGTATGGCGGGCATGAAGACGTTGGCCTGCAGCCATCGTATGAAGAGCTCCTTGGTGAGGACGTCATCGTTATAGCCGTTGCCACCTACCATGTCGGGCAGTACGAAAGGGTAGCCGACCATGTTCATCTGCAGGAGCGTCGTCAGCAGCGTGGGCAGTCCGTTCTGGAAGCTCCACTTTGAGTCTTTGTCCAGCATGCGCACAAACACGGGCAAGTGCTGCGTGCGATACCCGACGCGGACCTCCACCATGTCTCCGAACTCCTCGTACGCCCACTCGGCGTACATGCTGGTGAACTGGTTGGGGTTGACGTCCTCTTTCACGGACAGGACCGGCAGCTGCGGCAGCCAGCTGGTCTCGCCGGCGTCGAACTTGAAGGAATCGATGCCGGCAGCGGCCTGCAGCGCGTGCAGACGGTCGAACCACGCTCTGAAGGCCTCGCTCTTGGTGAAGTCGACATGGCCGCCGTCGCCGTTCCACCAATGCGTGGCAGGGTCGCCGTCCGTGTTGAGCACCAAGTGACCTGCCGCCAGCGCCTCGGAGAAGTACGGTTCGCAGTCGAAATTTACGAACGGATGCACCCACATTGTCACTCGGAAACCCTTCTGTTTCAGCGAATCGGTGAGGTTCTTCATGTCGGGGAACTTGGTGGTGTTGATCGAGAGGCTGCCGTAACAGGTCTCCCAGAAGTCGTCAATCTCCAGCTGGCTGTTGTTGAAGCCGTTCTGGAGGATCTCGTCCGCAAACGCGCTGACAATGTTCTCGTCGATGTCTCGCTTGTATCGGGCCCAGGTCGACCAGATCGGGTGGCGGACCATGCGCTCGTCGGGGACCGCCGAGGGTTTCCAGAGGAACTTCTGCACCGCCTGGAGGTGCGCTTGCTTGGCGTCTTCGCCTCTGCACACGTAATATCCTAAGTGGAGCGTCTGCCTTGTGGGCGGGTACGGGTCGGCGTTCTGCGCTACGAGACAAAAAGATCCGTTTCCCTGGTTCAGAAACAGTGGCACGTTGATATCCACGTATATGTACAGCCCGTTGGAGAGGAGCCAGTAAGACTCGACGACCGCCATGGAGTCCTTTTCCTTGGTAACGTACGAGTACTCGGTGAAGTTTAGCTTTTCGAAGGGCCAGTGCTGCACCTTCTGCTCCGGACCGCCGTACCAGTGGACATCGCCCTGGTCGAAGCAAGTCTCCCAGCGCCCTGTTGTCGAGGATGCGGGCCACGTGTAGTGGTCGCACGCCTCGTCGGTGAAGAGCAGCATCAGCCTCTGCTCCTGCCCCCACTGTAGACACAGCGCAGACTCCTGCGCGTCGCAGAGCTCGACTTCAGACCCCAGAGCTGCGTCGGTCCAGCTGTGCAGCGCCACAGATCCATCTGGAACAGTTCGCACCAGCACAAACTGAAAATTTGGTATCTGTATTCAGCTTTTTATTACTCCTAGAGGTACGCAAATTTCACAAAATTCTTTACTATTTTCTTCAAAATTTTATTCATTTTTGGGGCCGCCCGGAGTGGCCGAGTGGTTCTAGGCGCTACAGTCTGGAACCGCGCGACCGCTATGGTCGCAGGTTCGAATCCTGCCTCGGGCATGGATGTGTGTGATGTCCTTAGGCTAGTTATGTTTTAGTAGTTCTAAGTTCTAGGGGACTGGTGACCTCAGATGGTAAGTCCCATAGTGCTCAGAGCCATTTGGCTCAAAAATGGTTCAAATGGCTCTAATTTCTAGGGGACTAATGACCTCAGAAGTTGAGTCCCATAGTGCTCAGAGCCATTTGAACCATTTTTGAGCCAAATGGCTCTGAGCACTATGGGACTCAACTTCTGAGGTCATTAGTCCCCTAGAAATTAGAACTGGTTAAACCTAACTACCCAAAGGACATCACACACATCCATGCCCGAAGCAGGATTCGAACCTGCGACCATAGTGGTCTCGCGGTTCCAGACTGCAACGCCTAGACCCGCACGGCCACTTCGGTTCTGAGCCATTTGAACCATTTTATTTTATTTGTTGGTCCACAGCTTCCAAAAAAAAAAAGTAAGAGAGATAACATTGTCCGTAGTAGGCTGTCCAACAATATCATTTACTCGTTGGCGGTTGGCCAATTTCACATTAAGTCATTTTCAAGCCCCTACAGAAGCATACGTCAACATGCAAGAGTAATGCAGTTAATGTAGGGTGACAATTACTAAACTATATGAAATAAAATCTTCATGACCTCTGAACTGTTTAAGTTAGGACGTTCAAACTGCACGGTTGGCCTCAGGGCATGATGGCAATTACTATTCGCTTGCGCATAGTTTGGTTTAACAACAAAGCCCACTTTCATATGAATGGGTTCGTCAATGAGAAAAATTGACGTATTTGGGGAACTGAGAATCCGCATTTCGCGATCGAGAAGTCTCTTCACCCCCATCCGGTGACTGTGTGGCGTGCAATGCCCAGTCACGGAATAATCGGTGAAATGTTCCTAGGTGGCACGATGACTATGTAAAGGTACTTGAAAGTTTTGGAAGATGGTTTCATTCCCATTATCCAAAGTGACACTGATGTCGGCAAGAAGTGGTTCACCTAAAACGGAGGCAAGCCCATCGAAGAAGGAGAGGGATGTCCTGGAGGAGCACTTTGGGGACCGCATTCCGGGTCTGGGGTACCTGAAGGCCACTGGCAAAGGCCTCCATTGGCCGCCATATTCTCCTGACCTGAACAAATGCGACTCTTTTTGGTGAGGCTGTTATAAAGGAAAGGTGTACAGCAATAATCCCAGAACCATTTCTGAGCTGAAAACAGCCATTCAGGAGGTCATCGACAGCATCGATTTCTCGACGCTTCAGCGGGTTATGAAGAATTTCGCTATTCGTCTGCACCACATTTTCACCAATGATGGTAACACATCGAACATGTCATTACCCAAATCCGAATATGTGTAGTGATGTTTATATGTTGAATAAAGTGTGTGCACGTCGTAGTTTGTAGATAATTTATGTTTTTTTTTCATATAGTTCAATAATTGTCACCCTGTATACACATTGCGGAACACCTTAAACGTAACCGCAACCGTGTTTAAATTCAATAGAAGCAGTCTTACTTATACAATACCTTTATGCAATATGTCATACGTGATGTGGCATACAATCAAAAGTCATTCCATACATGAAGCCATACGTGTAATAATCCATCTACAGTACAATCTAAAAACTAAAACATCGTGTTACAACCATAAAACCACGTCATATCATGCTTGAACTACAACAGTTCCACCTACAGACTGAAGCTGAAATCAGCTTTCTAATGTCTACCAAAGATACAATCAAAGATAATACAGTTGGGTATCGATAACGTTCAAGTTCGTAAATTACATGCTTTTCCGACACCCCAGTAAGTGCAAGTTAATATTATGTGCAAAAACAAAGTATAGGAACTGTACCTCACAGCGTCAGAATACAGCAAAAGAATTTTGAAACACTAAAGTGAAAATAGACTTTCACACTCACAGTCAGTTGAATAGAAAACCTCAACATTATACACGAACAATTCAATTATAAAACAATCAGGCATTTATAAAATTAAATGTGATGTTTGTAATAAATTTTAAGTAGAGCAAATGGACAGTAATTTTGGTAAAAATTTCAGGGAGCACTTAAATGTCAGTGCAAATACGAGTAATAAATCTTCTTTCAACAGCCACTTACGTAACGGTAAACATACAGGCAAAAAAATGGGTGTGTGTGTGTTTGAGGTTTACGGGCGCTAAACATCGTGGTCATCAGCGCCCAAGCGCATAGAAACAGGAACACAGGCGGTGAAGGGACGAAGACGGACGCCGAACAAGGAGAACGGCTAAAAGACACAGGCGGGACGCAGTTCCAAATGCGCACATACAGAGGCAAAACAAGAGGAGAAGAAACACACTAAAAAAGGAAAGGAAACACAAGGAAAAGAGAACAGATACCGAAGTGAAACAAGGAGGTAATCGTGACTGGCGGACCTCTTACCTAAAAACTGGGTGAGCCAGTCACCCAGCAGCACATTAAAACCTTCTCCCTAAAATCCGAGGCAACAGATTGGACAGGACACAAAACCGTAAAACTTTAACGACAGTCGCTGCGTCGTCTTGCAAAATAGAGGGCAAATCCGGTGGCAAGGAAACCACCGCCCTCTGGTCAGAGAATAAAAGACAGTCAAGTAAAATGTGGCGGACAGTAATCTGGACGCCACAAGGACTGCAGATTGGGGGGTCCTCCCGCCGGAGTAAAAAACCATGCGTGAAGGGACTGTGTCCAATGCGGAGGCGAGTGAGGAGAACCTCATCCCGCCTGTATGACTGGTAGGACGTACGCCATGGTCGCGTAGTGGCCTTTACCAGACGCAGCTTATTGTCAGAAACTGCCAACCACTCCTCTTCCCATTGATGCATAACACGAAAACGCAAAAGGGAGGTTACAGCATGGAGGGGGACGGCACATTCAACAACGTGAGGGAGGGAACATGCATCTTTGGCAGCCACATCCGCCAGTTCGTTGCCCCTAATACCCACGTGCCCCGGCACCCAGCAGAAAGAAACCTCCTTCCCCTGCCGTTGCAGGTGGAGTAGGGCATCATGGATGTTCTGGACGACCGTATCCGCTGGGTACAAGTGTTGAATGGTCTGAAGGGCACTCAGGGAGTCAGAACAGATGAGGAACTTAATACTGGGAAAACATCTCATCTGCAAAAAAATAATGCATTCGACATGTTACACATTCTTAATAAAGGAATGCTTATGAACATTTACAAAGAAATTGAAACCTACACTGTGTTTAACAAACAGCCAGAATGTGTGCTCAACAAACAAATAGATTTATAAAAAAAACTGCGTATAAAAGTCAAGCAGATGATACAAGGTAAGCGTTAAGAAAGCAAACAGCAGGGACGGATTTCTGACTGGCAATGGAGGAAAAAAGTTCCTATGTACATGTGTCCGGAAATGGACGGTGTGCAAGCAAGTACAACAAATCGATCCGAACACAGTACATCACACCACGTCACAACAGATGTTCGAAGTGGCCTCCATGGAACTGCAGGTGACAGGGATAGCAACGATTGACATGCAGGGTACACATAACTATGCTTTGGTTTCAGCACGTTGGCGGGCCACTTGCCTGGAACTTGTACTAGGGTTAGTCTCAATAGGTGTGAACCCGCTCCTCCAGTTTGATGTGCGCACAGTCTGCCTCCTCGCTGCTCGTTCGTCCGCCTGAAAGAACCCGTGTTCACACAAACGCCCAGAAAGAGATTAAAATATTCTGTGGTGTCTGCGAGGGTACTTGTTTTGGTATAGCCGTCCTACCTTACGACCGTATCTTTCTGCTTGGTCGTGCACAAACACCATCTCGGCTTGTTCCCTACATCAATACTACTCCATTCTGCTGTTTACAGTACACTGCGTCGATCACACAACCTGCAGCTCTCAAGGAACACACGCCACGAGGTCAGAGGGACTGTCATTCGACAGTGGCATCTTCCGTGGTAGCGCTGCATTTTCGGACACATGTTCATAGGACCTCTTCTTCCCCATTTTCCAGTCATGAACCCATCCCTGCAGTTTTTTATTAATGTTCACCCTGTATGTTGAAAACTAAAACGTAGGTAATGGATTTCTTCTTAATGTGTTAGATGTTTTTGACCCCTACCTCCTTTCTTCTCCCCACGCTTTTTTCTTATATTTCCTGTTCGTATACAAATGTATGTACAAGTGTGAGTAACTATTTAGGTCTCTACTAATACGTTATGGATTTACCGTCATTACATACCAGCCGCATATACAATTTTGTATGATGAAATATAGATGAGGTTTGCGGCTTGTGCATGCTATACTGGAATGTTACTTTGTTTTTCAGATAATTGTGGGTTTAATTTAAGTCCATAAGTGAAGTAATCTGCATGTTTTATCCGCTACTCAATTATATTATCAATAACACTGCACGTATTGTGGTGTATGTTTTATTAATGGGTTACATAGCTACGTTTTATAGCAGATCTTATTATAACTTAACTGCAGTTTCTATCACGTATCACAGTATACTAAATAGGAGATATCGACCGAGGTGGCAAACTCGAGGAATACTTCCTAACACATTATAAGGCCTCTTTGTGACCAACGTAGTGTAACAACTCGAGGTGGCATGGACCCAACAACTGACTGGAGGTCCCCTACAGAAATATTGAGCCATGCTGCATAATTTGAAAGCGTTCCCAGTGCAGTATTTCCTGCAGGAACTGACATCTCGATTATGACCAATAACTGTTTAATGGGATTCAAGTCGGGTGCTCCAGTTGGCCAATTTATTCGGTCGAACTTTCCAGAATGTTCTTCAAACATATCGCGAACAGTTTTGGCCGGTGACATCACATCGTTGTTTTGGAACATGAATTTCATGAATAGCCGTAAATGGGCTCCTAGAAGCCGAACGTAACCACTTCCAGTCAATTATCGATTCAGTTAGGCCAGAAGACGCAGCCAATTCCATGTGAACACAGACCACACCATTACGGAGCCGCCACCAGCTTGCTCAGTGCCTTGTCGACAACTTGGGTCCATGGCTTTGTGGGGTCTGCGCCACACTCGAATCCTACCATCAGGTCTTATCAACTGAAATCGGGACTCATCTAACCAGGCCACGGTTTCCACTCGTCTAGGGTCCAACTGATACGGTCACGAGCCCAGGAGAGGCGCTGCAGGCGATGTCGTGCAGTTAGCACAAGACCTCGAGTCGCTCGTCGTCCGCTGCAGCCCATTAACGCCAAATTTCGCCCCCTGTCCTAATGCAAACATTCGTCGTACCTCTCACATTGATTTCTGCGATTATTTCAGAGTTGCTTGCCTGTTAGCACTGACAAATTTACGCAACCCCCGCAAATCTCCACTGCTGAGTAAAGACAGTCTCCCACAGTCTGTCTGCCTGAAATTTGGTAATCTCGGCACACTATTGAAACTGTGGACCTCAGAATACTGAATTCAGTAACGATTTCCGAAATGGAATCTCTCATGCGACTAGCTCCAACCACCATTCTGCGTTCGAAGTCTGTTAACTCCCGTCGTGCGGCCATAATAACCTCGGAAACCTTTTCATATGATTCACCTGAGTAAAATGTCAGTGCCGCCAAATTCACTGCCCTTTTATACCTTGTGTTCACGATACTACTGTATCTGCATATGTACATATCGCTACCCCATGACTTTTATTACCTGAGTTAACTTGCCTTCGTGCATGTTACCTATTATTTCTGCAATAATTCGGTTTCTGTTGCGTGCTATATGAAAAACACACTATTATACCCTTAACTCAAATTCCATAGACAATTAAACGCTAAATAGTTTAGTTTTGTACTGCACTTTTGTGATATTAATGTAATATGTAATATTTGAACAGAGGGAAGATGTAATGATTACAGTGCGGAGTTACGGGTTCAGACTGATACATTGATGATGAAATAGAGTTAATAAGTCTTCACATATGACATCATGAGTAAGAGATAGTCTCTGATCAAGCGACTCAGTTTGGGAATAGCCGAACTAAATGTCGAATTTAGCCCGTAAGGGAGGTCACAATTTGTTATTCCATCAAATTCCGCGTCCAGTTTTCGGATGACAGCAGCCTAGTGCAACAGACTCACCTGTTTTCGTGTAGTCAAAGCTGAGCCGCCCACTGGAGTCCGCGCTGACAGTAAGCCGTTCGTTCTGGAAGAGCACCTCAGCCGAACAGGCAGCAGACAGCAACAACAGACACAGGACTGCGAAAAATGTTTGCAGTAAGGTAACGTATGTATTACGTGCTACGACATTTAATTATACTGTAATATAATTCCACCTGCTTCAATTGATATCTGACTTAGTTTAATCTGCAGACATCTTGAGGTCATTTCTTAAATATTTTTTATTGTAACTATTTGAAATTTGTTACAGCTACACTGCATTAAGATTCCAGTCATGTATAATTTTTTTTATCTCGTTTAGCATCAAAATTCATTGCACTGTTACAAGGAAAATCATTAATTTTCTTATGTACGAGATAGCAAGACAGTTTCGAGTAGAAATATGAGTGTAAAAATAAATCCGAGTTCGAACGACTACGGATTTGTCTGCTGCTTATAGATAACAGATGTAGGAAAACGCAATAAAATTATCTAGACATCATAAATAATTCAGTGACGCATTTGCCCATTTCAAAAGAACGTAGTAATCGAAAGAAATATAGGAGAAAACTTCGGAAGCACCACTGCCAATTTCAATGTGTTTTTCAGCTGTCTTTATAACAGTAAACGTAGATATTCTGAGGCTATCTCAGATTCATTTTATTTATCTGTTCTATCACTCACTCAGTGTCACCTACAAAACTCGACTGTAAGAGTCAGATTTTGGTCGAACACGACCCGTCTATTGTTCCGGAAAAGCAACATTTAAATGACTGGAAGTTCTCGGGCTTCAGAAAGCTAAAAGAGGACGCACAATCTAACAAATGAAGGAATTTGCACACTAACGATGGAAATCTATTTTGTAGTAAGATTAGATATTTATTTTTTTGCGATAGGTTAGGGAAACAACTGTTCACGTTAAATGACGCTCCGTTAGCTTCTAAACAGAAGTTAGTACTCAGATTTCGAGTATATCAGCCGCCTAAGATTTTGAGTACTGTTTATTTTATCCCTGCAGAGTCTGCATGTGGTAGATATCTTCGCTTCTTCGATTTGGCCTTAATTTCTATGGGTGCAGTTCCTTCGAACCCAAGGCAGGAGAGGAAGTCTCGCATACCATCAAACTGTGATTCATACATTCTCTGTTTTCTATGGTTACCAGTGTCTATCTCTAGTACATTTTGTAACTGAAGTATAAATGCACATGTCTAAAATCATTTGCTAACCATCTAAAATGTACACTGACGTTGACTAGTGTGTGAGACCATCGAAGCTGTCCACAGCACGCGGCTGCCATACGTGTTGGTTCATATGACTGCTCTACCATCGTTCTACACACAGTGCACTATGGTCGGGTCCGAAAAATCCAAAAAAGAATAGTATCTACTTTCTCACATGAATATCCCTTTCACTTTCTCCACTATTCATCATTCTTCCCTAACACTATACTGATAATAGCAAAAAAATTATGATTCAGGCAGCAATTCGTTAACTTGTAAATATTTTTAATCTCTATAGTGGACCGAACATCTGTCTGGAAGTCGGGAAATACTGTAATTTTTGAGAACGTATCTCGTGCAGAAATAGAGTATGTAATGTGTATAAGTGCACATATTTCTGGTTGTAGCGGAAGACGGTATACTGAATAACATCACATCAGTATTTCTGTAATTTTCAGACTATTATAGCCGTTACGAGGCGCATGTTTGTGGGTTGGTTAGTACTTTCAAGTAGGTGCGGTGAGAGCAAGGCTTTAATGTCTATTTTCTCCTGGGCAGCAGATCAGGTGTTGAAATGTGGACTCGTGGATCCAAAACAGCTAGTCTATAAGGAAACGCTGAAACATTCTAGCGACGATACATAACAGAACTGGGAAATCCACTGCCATAAACGAGCTGCAACAAGGGCAGATTCTTACGGTCCGGCCTTGAGACCGTGCGAATCTTTACCACTGCTCGCGTGCTACTGTCATGAGTGTCTGTCGTGAGTTTCTGTCGTGGACAGGACGTGGAGGTTGGATGCCTGGCAGCTCTCTGAAGGCGGAGGGCGGGAGGAGTCTGTGGAAGACGTGACACCAGAGTACAGAGTTGCTGCAGGTACAAGCGTTTCACAGCACACGGTTCAGCTCTTCAGCGCACATTATGAACACAGGGGGCCAAAAGTAACTGCCCCTACGTGTAAAAAGACATGTTTACCCAACGGCATCGTCAGTTAAGATTGCAGTGGACGTACTACACTACGTATCCAGACACCTGGCTGAAAATGGTTTACAAGTTCGTGGCGCCCTCCATCGGTACTGCTGGAATTCAATATGGTGTTGGCAAATCCTTAGACTTGCTGACAGCTTCAACTCTTGCAGGAATGCGTTCAGTCAGGTTCTGGAAGGTTTCATGGGGAATGGCAGCCCATTCTGCACGGAACGCTGCACTGAGGAGACGTATCGCTGTCGGTCGGTGAGACTTGGCACGAAATCGGCGTTCCAAAATATCCCAGAGGTGTTCTGTAGGATTCAGGTCAGGACTCTGTGCCGGCCAGGCCATTACAGGTGAGTCGTGTGCGGCTCGCATTGATGCCGTTCATAGCTTGGGATCTTGTTATAGCGATAGTGGCATCTCGTCTTCTTAGTCTGTTCACAGGCGCCACTACGTTTGCTCGCCTTGTCTGTCTGTGAGTGGCAGCTGCAGCGGTTATCGACAGCACGTGCTCTCATAACATCTTTGGAGCGGCCTCTAGTATTTCCGGGTCGTCGTGTGTCGAGCGAGTTGAGTTGGGATGGAGCAGCAGTGAGGTACGGACAGCCAGTACTCGACCGACCGCTGGCGACACACATGCACTGTCCGACAGAATGATGTGGCCGCGAGAGTGCACGACCACGTCCACGAATTCAGCGAGTTTTAGTTGAATCGACCGTCATATTCGAGTATCGCAACTTTCACCTGTGTGTCTGTGTGTGTGTGTGTGTGTGTGTGTGTGTGTGTGTGTGTGTGTGTGTGTGTGCGCGCGCGCGCCCGTCAAAGTGACCTCATGGCAATAAGTTGCCAGTCTACGATTTATACTGGGATCTTTCCCGTGCCTGACTTGAGTGGCTACGACCGCTGGTTGGTCATTCCGGCGGTCGTCGCAGCGTACGACGTGAATTTGGTCTTCCGACCGCTTCTGGCTATTCTGTGTTTGTGCCGACTTATAATTCGCCCGTGCTGTTCCACAGTGACTGGTTTTAGTATTGTGAGTTGTTGCTGGAGTTATTTTCTCATATCCGTAACGGTCGCTCGGTTCCAGACTGTAGCGCCTAGAACCGCACGGCCACTCCGGCCGGCAAATCAGCTCTCAACAAGGGCTTTATTGTCGTATAGCCAATCCGCCACAGGCCGTGCATTATGAACATGTGCTCGATCGTGTTGAAAGATGCAATCGCCTCATACAAATTTCTCTTCATCAGTGGGAAGAAAGAAGGTACTTAAACCATCAATATAGGCCTGTGCTGTGATAGTGCCACGACGAAACAACAAGGGGAGCCAGCCCCTCAATAAAAAACACAACCACACCATAACACCACCGCCTCCGAATTTTACTGTCGGCACTATACATGCTGGCAGATGACGTTCACCGGGCATTCGCCACACCCACACACTGTCATCGGATCGTCACATTGTCTACCGTGATTCGTCACTCCACACAACGTTTTTCCACTTTTCAATCGTCCAATGTTTACGCTCCTTGCACCAAGCGAGACGTCGCTTGACATTTACCGCCGTGATGTGTGGCTTATAACCAGCCTCTCGATCATATAATCGATGTTTTCTCACCTTCCGCCTAACTGTCATAGTACTTGCAGTGGATCCTGATGCAGTTTGGAATTCTTGTGTGATGGTCTAGACACATTACGACCTTCGAACTGTCGGCGGTCTCTGTTAGTCAACAGACGAGGTCGGCCTGTACACTTTTGTGTTGTGCTTGTCCCTTCACGTTTCCACCTCAAACAGTAGACTTAGGAATGCTCACGAGCGTGGAAATCTCGCGTACAGACGAATGACTCAAGTGACATTCAATCACCTGACCACGTTCGAAGTCCGTGAGTTCCGAGGAGCGCCCCATTCTGCTCTCTCATGATGTCTAATGACTACCGAGGTCGCTGAAATGCACCTAACATGAAAACTTATGTTTTTGGGGGTGTCCGACTTTTGATCACATAGTGTATCATCGAGAACGGACCACAAGTCAATGTAAACATCCCGTCTGGTAGGATGAATCCTTTTTTTTTTTTTTTTTTGTTAAATCATGCCGATGGTTGTGTCCGAATATGCAGTCAACCACCCGAAGGGCTGCTGGAAACGTGCACACGTGCATTTGGGGGCTGTACTGTGCTGTAGGGAACACCCACCTGGGCTTCCATGGCGACGGTGATGGAACACATAAGGGACCGTTTAGGGCGTCGGCACCGCAGCCGTAAACCATCGACCTGCAGTTGACGGCAACTGCGTGACCTGTGTGTGGGCCACATACCTACGAAGACCTACTAAGAACTTTTCTAATCGATTTCATTCCAAAATAGTGGCTGTATTACGTTGCCAAAGTGGTCCAGCACATTACTAAACATTAGGTCATAGTGATTTACACCATTACTGTACGTGCTGTATGTTGCGCCTTATTCAGTCCCCTTTTATGTAGCCAAGGTCGCTGTAGTTCAACTTACAAAGGTTGGACAAAAACTGAAAACACCGTGAGAAACGAACACGTGAATATTAATGTATATTCTTGTCAAGCCTTCAGGTTGCGCTGTTGTGTTTTGACCACGAACGACACCTGCGCAATACGGTGCAAGGGTCATTTGCTATCAGAGCAGTGTTCACATCTACATTTATACTCCGCAAGCCACCCAACGGTGCGTGGCGGAGGGAACTTTACGTGCCACTGTTCCAGTCGCGTATGGTTCGCGAGAAGAACGATTGCCGGAAAGGCTCCGTGCGCGCTCAAATCTCTCTAATTTTTCATTCGTGATCTCCTCGGGAGGTATAAGTCGGGGAAAGCAATATATTTGATACCTCATCCAGAAACGCACCCTCTCGAAAGCTGGACAGCAATCTACACCGCCATGCAGAGTGCCTCTCTTGCAGAGTCTGCCACTTGAGTTTGCTAAACATCTCCGTAACGCTATCACGCTTACCAAATAACCCTGTGTCGAAACGCGCCGCTCTTCTTTGGATCTTCTCTGTCAACCCCACCCGATACGGATCCCATACTTATAAGCAATACTCAAGTATAGGTCGAAGAGTGTTTTGTAAGCCAGTTTCTTTGTTGATGGACTACATTTTTCTAAGGACTCTCCCAATGAGTCTCAACCTGGCACCCGCCTTACCAACAGTTAATTTTATATGATCATTCCACTTCAAATCGTTCCGCACGCATACTCCCAGATATTTTACAGAAGTAACTGCTACCAGTTTTGTTCCGATATCATATAATCATACAATAAAGGATCCTTCTTGCTATGTATTCGCAATACATTACATTTGTCTATGTTAAGGGTCTGTTGCCTCTCCCTGCACCAAGATCCTATCCGCTGCAGATCTTCCTGCATTTCGCTACAATTTTCTAATGCTGCAACTTCTCTGTATACTACAGCATCATCCGCGAAAAGCCGCACGAAGTTGCGAGTGCATCATGTCGGAGATAAGTGAATTTGAAAGTCGATAGCGCTCATACAGTGCGTGCTTCCGTAACCAAGCTAGTTATAGTGTTTGGTGTTTCAAAAGGCACCATATCGAAGATTTATACCGCACACAGCGAAGGCGGAAAAACATCAGCCGGTAAGTCACAACGCTGATGAAAGTGGGTACTGAATGATCGGGACGATGGTCACTGAAGAGGAATGAGACTAAAAATAAGAGGACTACAGCTGCAAACCAATTCGACATGTCGAAACCTGTTTAGAATTTTATTATAGAGGAAGAACACACCGAAAGAAACACAATGTCAAAATTTAGCTGCTAAGACATATTGCAAATACCTTTAAAAAATATATTGAAAATTGCCGAATTCGTAGCTCGCAAAGTGGCCTCAGACATGCACCCCTCTGCCGTAGTCGGCTATCGGCAGATAGTGCATGCACAACACGGCGGGCTCATGCCCTTGGTTGACAGCACATCAGTAGACAGGTAATATAGCATAAGGCGATAGAAATTTGTAATGCGGATTTCAGTTTCTGTCGATAGTTTCTCTGACGCAACTGTTCACAGCTAGTATTCGCTTGAGTCTGCAACTTACTTATGTCCATAAAAATTAACAGTTAACTTACCTCTAAAACAAACAATATTCCTAAAATTTCGTTTGAACCATTTTACATGAATTGTGCTAAAATATTTATTGTCAACAAATTCAAGTCCGATCATTAGAAGTCGTCTGTAATGTAACATCAAACACTGCATCGATTTTCTTTCCTCTGATAATCTCTTGTGCAACAATTGTATCTACAACAGTTTATCTGTAGACATGAACTACGAGTTATTCAATGATTAATTAATGATCTGAAAGATTTTTGCAGTGGCTCAAGTGCAAAATCCACGTGTGGACGCTTTGGACTTCCGCTACGTTCTCATCGCAAAGCGGCAAGAAATCAAAATCACTTCCTTCTCCTGAAGACCCATACATTAGCCGATCAGAGTACAAGTCACGTTAAGTCCACAAAAATTGTGTTTCGAGAGCAGAGGCGTCGCACAAACTGCACAACGGAATCTTTTCCGAAGGCTAGTGAATAAAGTACCTAGTTGAGCTGTGGCAGCTGAAAGAGTTGTTTATTATTTCAGCCAAGTGAAGCAAGTCCACACTTCATGCTATGTTTCAAAGTTTTGTATCAGGTGGGGCAAATAAAAGTGTCCCGGAGAGCAGAGCTCCAGGGTACAAAGAAACCAGCAGAGGAAATGAAATACAATACTAACCCGACTACAGCACATATTGAAAATGACCACCATTCAGCTCTTGACGTTTTTGAGCCCTGTTCAAAAAGCTGCTGAAGGCGGATCGGAGCCGGATTCCTGGAACTGCTGCAGTCTCGTCAGATATGTTCTGCTGCATTTCTTAAAGACTATGGCTCTGAGCACTATGGGACTTAACATCTATGGTCATCAGTCTCCTAGAACTTAGAACTACTTAAACCTAACTAACCTAAGGACAGCACACAACACCCAGCCGTCACGAGGCAGAGAAAATCCCTGACCCCGCCGCGAATCGAACCCGGGAACCCGGGCGTGGGAAGCAAGAACGCTACCGCACGCTTGAAGACTATGAGAGTTGTTGTGATACACCTTAAACTTGAGGACTCCCCTCACAAAGTAATCGCACAGTGAGAGATCAGGTGACCTGGGTGGCCATCTAGGACAGCGATCAGATTGACCTCTGCTAACAATTCTTTCAGGCATGAAGATTGTGTAAATGTGTTCCAAGGTTCGGCTGACTGTATGGGCAGTTGCTCCATCGCGTTGTAAGTAACTGCCAGTCTTTTCCGCCTCCGTTAATGCTGCCACAAATGGTTTCAAAATATTGACAATGTAACTCGCCGAAGTCATTGTCTGATGAAAGAGGATGGGACCAATAATGAGGCGTGCAGTGGTGTTTCGTGGAAGCTATGTAGATTCTCCGCTGACCAGAACCTGTGAGTTGAAATAACCACTCAAGTGAACCTAGGCTTCAAGAGACATAAAGAACAGGTCCATGTCCAAGGGATTCATTGTTGTAACAGTGAACAGTGACTCACAAAACTGGAGGCGCTGAAGAGCATCTGATGGTTTCAATGCATGAGCAACAGACATTCGGTAGGGATGCATGTGCTGTCCAGGTAGAGTATTCGTCTGCATTATCGAGGTGATATGCTGGTCTCTTGCGACAGTCCTGAATTTGATTTGGCAGGTCTCGAACCATTTTTTGGTGACGTGCAGCCACGTTTTCTGGTTTTCGGACACTTTTCGGAATGTTCTTTGACTTGTTCAAAACAGATCCTATGTGACGCCATTTTGGGACTAAGCGTTTTGTTGGCACTTTGGCACCTGTAAACTTCTCGGCAAACAACTGACCACACCATTTCCATGATTTTGTTGGCACGTAACTTCCCACAACGAACACCCGCTGCTCCACTGTGAGTACCATTTTCCCCCTTGCACTGCTCCACTTGCACTGACACAGCCGGCACAGGAGTGGATCACGTAGCGAGCGTACACATGGTGTGTGCGTCACGGGGTGTCGTTATTTGTGTACACTCACTTCGCATCGTATCCGCTCCTCCTCGCCCAGTTTATATGCCCCACCCTGTGGTTCCATTACACCAAACAATCATCACTATGGCCAGAGACAAGAGTAAAATCAAGGTAAGCTAATGTAGTTCCAGACGTACTGCGAAAAATAGGTCATTAGTTACACCATTTGTATACATGGTTGGATAACAACAGAACCTGTTTTGAAACTGCTTATGCGATATAATGCACTTATTTGTCTCCATTTTTACTTTTCGTGTTTATAATACACTAGTGGCCATTAAAATTGCTACACCAAGAAGAAATGCAGATGATAAACGGGTATCCATTGGACAAATATATTATATTAGAACTGACATGTGATTACATTATCACGCAATTTGGGTGCATAGATCCTGAGAAACCAGTACCCAGAACAACCACCTCTGGCCGTAATAACGGCCTTGATACGCCTGGGCATTGCAGCAAACAGAGTGTGGATGGATTGTACAGGTACAGCTGCCCATGCAGCTTCAACACGATACCAAAGTTCATCAAGAGTAGTGACTGCTGTATTGTGACGAGTCAGTTGGTCGGCCACCATTGACCAGAAGTTTTCAATTGGTGAGAGATCTGGAGAATGTACTGGCCAGGGCAGCAGTCGAACATTTTCTGTATCCAGAAAGGCCCGTACAGGACCTGCAACATGCGGTCGGGCATTATCCTGCTGAAATTTAGGGTTTCGCATGCATCGAATGAAGGGTAGAGCCACGGGTCGTAACACATCTGAAATGTAACGTCCACTCTTCAAAGTGCCGTCAAGGCGAACAAGAGGTGACCGAGACGTGTAACCAATGAGAACCCATACCATCACGCCGGGTGATACGCCAGTATGGCGATGACGAATACACGCTTCCAATGTGCATTAACCGCGGTGTCGCTAAACACGGGTGTGACCATCATGATGCTGTACACAGAACTTGGATTCATCCGAAAAAATGACGTTTTGCCATTCGTGCACACAGGTTCGTCGTTGAGTACACCATCGCATCTCCGTGCTGATGGTCCGTGCTGATGCAAACATCGTCGAACTGTTCGTGCAGATCGTTGTTGTCTTGTAAACATCCCCATCTGTTGACTCAGGGATTGAGACGTGGCTGCGCGATCCGTTAAAGCCATGCGGATAAGGTGCCTGTCATCTCGACTGCAAGTGATACGAGGCCGTTGGGACCCAGAACGGCGTTCCGTATTACCCTCCAGAACTCACTGATTCCATATTCTGCTAATAGTCATTGGATCTAGAACAACGCGAGCAGCAATGTCGCGATACGATAAACAGCAATCGCGATACGCTACAATCCGACCTTTATCAAAGTCGCATTTCTCCTCCTTACACGAGGCATCACAACAACGTTTCACCAGTCTGTTTGTGTATGAGAAATCGGTTGGAAACTTTCCTCATGTCAGCACGTTGTAGGTGTCACCATCGGCGTCAACCTTGTCTGAATTCTCTGAAAAGCTAATCATTTGCATATCACAGCATTTTCTTCCTGTCAGTTAAATTTCATGTCTGTAACACGTCATCTTCGTGGTGTAGCAATTTTAATGACCAGTAGTGTAGCTAATTTTATTATATTATTTGTTATGGGGCAGGGAGAGGGAATCGTAGAGAACAGTCAGTCGCCATTAAAGCAGAGAGGGAAAAAGCGTGCATGAAATGTGGATTCGTGGAAGAATAACAGAGGGAAAACTCTCCGATATACTTGCGAAGAGTGTATAACCAGGAAAGGATAACTGGTCGAAGAAAGGGCTTTTAACAACAGAACCAGCATATGTCAATTAAAACGCTTTGCAAAAACAACTGAAGAGCAGTCTATAAACTTGTTTGACTCTTTCTGAAACATAGGTAACCATTCATAGCCAAATATTTAATTTCGAGAACAATGCAATCATTCAGTGTACAAAGGAGACGGCCGCGATCACGAATCAACGTCGTTTAATTATTTCCTAGAGTTGGTAAACCAAAGCATCGAGGTGTGTAAAGCATTCTTTCTGAATACATTCCAAATATTCGATGGATGACTGCAACGTCACATGTCAACGTCGGACTTTTGTGCTGTAGTTGATCTCGTGGCAAGAAGACCCCAGGCAATAAAACTGATGACACGAATGTTATGAAACATATAGAATCATTTCCAGCATATCAAAAGAAAAATCCTGAAAGAAAAAACTTAAATCCACCTTTGTCTGTTTCCAAAATGTACGTCATGTACGTCCAGAAACGTGATGAAAAACATAAAACACCAGCAAAAGAGAAATTATATTATCATGTCTCTTCAACAAAACTTAATCTCCGTTTCAGGCTGCCATCAAAAGACGCGTGCAGTTTCTGTGATGAAATTAACATGAATATCTCAGCAGAACAGAATGAAGAAACATTGCTGTCCATGACACAGGAAAGAAACGTGCACTTAAGAAAAGCTGCTCTGGTTATCAATAATTTGAAATCAGATGCAGTAAATATTTCAAATGACTTGTACATTTTGGCCTTTGATCAACAAAAGGCACTCCCGTTTCCAAAAATGTCCGCATCAGTATCATCCTACAAGAGGAATCTGTATGTGTAAGACTTTGAAGTACATTTATTTAGTGAAAAGAATAGTTATATGTATATGTGGGATGAAACGGAAGGGGTAAGAAGAAGGAACGTGGAAAACATTGCAAGAATGTGACTTTGTATTCAGACAGCTGTACAGAACGAAATCGGGACCTAAAAATGGCACTTGTTTTGAAGAAACTATTACAAGAACCTGGTATGGAAACAGAATTCATAGCCCATAAATTTCTTGTGTCAGAGCATTCGTGCTACCAAATGATGCTGACTTTTCCTTGATAAAAAGTAGAAAAGCAACCCGTATTTATTCGCCAGATGGTTGGACAACCATTCTGAAAGAATCCAAGAAGAAAAAACCGATTAAAAGAGTTCTCATTATGCATACCGACTTTTTATCCACAAAGAAATTGGAAGCAGTCGTTGTAAGCTGGAAGAAAACCGATGATGGTCACAGAGTGAATTGGCTAGTCATTCAGTGGTTGAGGTACGAAAGGGATGTGCATATTCATCAAAATACGGAAACAGCCTCGATCCTGGCGTACACTTCTATGAAATTAATTTGGCAAGAAAAGCTAAAGGAAGACCAGATCATCAGCTACCAGAACAAGTTGTTGTTGTTGTTGTTGTTGTTGTTGTTGTGGTCTTCAGTCCAGAGACTGTTTTGATACAGCTCTCTATGCTACTCTATACTGAACAAGTTTCTTCATCTCCAAGTACCTACAGCAACCGACATCCTTCTGAAACTGCTTAGTTTATTCATCTCTTGGTCTCTCTCTACAGAACAAGATAGTCTGTATATGTTCGATGTGCTGCCTTTTTTTTCTCCTATTCAGCACCGTTTCTTCTAACATGTTCCTCAAATTTCAGACACATGTCAGAAACGGTTTGCTGAAAATGACACCGAGTCTATTGTTCTATGTGTGAATGGAGCTTGTATGCAATTATTTTCAGAAGACTACTGAAGCGAGTCCATGTTTTCCATTTTAGACATTGTTGCAGCTCTCCGATGTTTGTTCCATGCCCTTCATTTTGCGTCGAACAAGTGAAGTACAGTTGTCTGTTTCAAAGAAAATTAACGTTTTCAAAGTTTATGCTGATTTCTTAATTCCAATATATTTTTATCTTGCGATATCTCAGAAACAGTTTCTCTGGACTTGTACCACTCATATTCTCAATGCCTCATATGACTTTTTTAGAAACGTTGGACATTCATTCCGTTGTTGTCGACATTTCGTTAGAACTTCTGGAAACACCAGAAGAAACAGAAAACAGCTCGCACGATACCGTGAATTGTGCTTAAAGCGATGATTGTTGTGGTAATGAGTGGTCAGAACAAAAACGGAGTACTTTTCAAACAAAAAAAACGCGCACAATAATAGCTTTCACTGAGAAAGGAAAAGCTGTTCTTGGTTAAACGAAGGAGGGAAAAAGTACTTCAATTTAAGCAGTGTGCAAAACCGGTTTTGTTTCCAAAGATCTGAATAAGAATTGTACAAATGGGAGAAATATGTACCAAAATTAAATTCGCAAAAGTGTGAAATGAAAACTGTTCGAAAGATTTAGAACTGCCCATGAGAGTCAACCCAGCATTACCGAAGAAGATCAACGAGACTGAGCCCTCTGAATTGCAAGTGAGACGAACATTATTGATTTCCAGCCTGCATAGACCTACTTAAACGTTTTCAGGAAATTATACAGGAAAGGTAGCAGCAAAATTACGAGGTATAACGCAGGCGTGTTGAGGAGGTGTCATTAATAGGTAATACTATAGAGAAATTCGTAGCTGACGTGTCCGCTACAAGCTGCGTATAATGCAAGTAAGCCAGATTTCGTGCAAACCACACTTTATTGTTTAGAGCGAAACACAGATATAGTTGCTTGTGCAGTCGATGGATGCTAGGATGTATTCTAATACAACAACGCAAATTATAGATATATGTTACGGCAGTTTTCTTTCTGTCTTCAGGAACATCGCGGCAAATTAGGACCAAAAATTCAAAAAAAGGACTGGTTACTTGCAAATGTCTTGTAACTGAGGTACCAAAATCTGGAAAAATGTGAGAGAATAATTTTCAATGTTACATCCGATATGTCTTCCAGTGATTTGCAGAAAATAATTCATTGCTTTTATTGAACTCTGGACCTGTACATAATATCCCTGTCTTTAGGAGGACGACTAAATATTCCACACGGAGCTAATACTGTGACTCAGCCTCTCCATAAAAAATGTTTCTTACAATGTAAAGGATTTTTCAGAATATTGTCGGACAATTTAATTTCCGACAGATCTTTGTCATTTCAGGTTTATCAGGCAGAACGGTATTGTTAAACATCAGTTATTTCTGCATTGTCAGTTTGCCTCATCACATTTTACGAATCTGATCAAATATGTATGTAGCCCAATATGCGGAACAATGACCGCGACCATGTCATACATCTTTCCAGTTCTACCTACATAAAACACTAGTCATTATTGTGAAGTGCCTGAATGGATTAATTTTTCTTTTATCAGGAGTGATTTGTGCAATAAAAATGTTTGTTTTGGTCACCGAATAGCCACTTCGCATTTTTGTGACGACCAGAGGGAATAAACAAGGAACTGTTTGTTCAAAAATGTTCAAATGTGTGTGAATTCTAAGGAACCAAACTGCTGACGTCATTGGTCCCTAGACTTACACAATACTTAAACTAACTTACGCTGAGAACAATACACACACCAATACCCGAGGGGGGTCCGAGCAATCCGTAACATGGCGTCTCAAACCACGCGGCCAAGTAACCGTTTGATTATTAGCAAAATATACAATATTCATAACTTTTCATTTGAACCATTTTACATGACTTGTTATAAAATATTTAATGTCAACAAATTCAAGTCCTGACTGATAGAAGTCGTCTGTAATGTAACATCAAACACTGCATTGATTTTCTTTCCTCTGCTAATCACTGGCGTAACAATTGTATCTACAATAGCTTATCTGTAAATATGAACTGCAAGTTATTCAATGATTAATTAATGATACGAGAGAATTTTGCAGTGGCTCAATTGCTTAAAATCCACGTGTGTGCGCTCTGGACTTCCGCAACGCGGCGCTACATTCTCATCGCAAAGCGGCGTCTGCTCGTTCGCTGATTCGCGCGCTATGGTTGTATAAACAACTGTTTTAAGCGGTTCTTCGCGAAATAAAAATGACTAACTTTTTTTCAAATATTTAGAATGTTCCTGAGCAGGTAAAACTTTAACAGTTCATCTTCTTGTGTCGTTCCTACTCGTCGAATATGGGGTGCTTAGGAAACCTGCTTTCTCGGATCACTACACAACAACTCAAACAAATCGTATTGATGAATTTTTATTACAATAAAATAAATGACAATATTTAACGCAATGAGATTTTCACTCTGCAGCAGAGTGTGCGCTGATATGAAACTTCTGTCAGATTAAAACTATGTGCCGGACCGAGACTCGAACTCGGGACCTTTGCCTTTCACCGGTCAGTGCTCTACCAAAGCCTTTTTTTTTAAAAAAAAATCTTATTTCGTTCGTTGCATCTGCTCGGGGCGGATGTCGCAAGACATCCGTTTCAGTTCGTCGTTGATCCATTAATTCAGTTTTTTTTATTACAGAGGGCAGCTACTCCTCTGATCGAACACGCTGAACTACCATGCCGGCTACCATTTGAGCTATCCAAGCAAGACTCTCGCTCCCTCCTCACAATATTTAACTTTGAAAATTTACAATGTTGTGCCGCAAGCAAATGGCGACAGACAAATAAGAAGTCTCATCAGTATAGACAATGCCTAATACAAGTGAAATTATACCGTTCGTAAGTCGCTGATGTAGAGCTCGTAGAACCGCTAGGCCTCAACTGGGCCGCGGCCAGGCAGCGCGGCGTTTACGTTCTCTTCGCCTAGAGACCGCAACTGTCTCGGTGTCCTCCTAGAGAGGGGTACTATTAGCTGACGTCTTTTTCACAGCCGTCTCTGCTCCACCGTTCCTGACCGTCGTGCCGGCGCTTGACTTTCACCCAGGAGCACATTTCTTTCGGTGTATTCTTCCTATGTGAGCAATTTCAGAGTGGGTTTCGGCATGTCGGATTGGGCCACTCCCTTATGAATGTTTCACTTGTGAACCTTGTCAGCGCCGGCCGGAGTGGCCGAGCGGTTCTAGGCGCTACAGTCTGGAGCTGCGCGATCGCTACAGTCGCAGGTTCGAATCCTGCCTCGGGCATGGATGTGTGTGATGTCCTTAGGCTACTTAGGTTTAAGTAGTTCTAAGATCTAGGGGACTGATGACCTCAGAAGTTAAGTCCCATAGCGCTCAGAGCCATTTTTGAACCTTGTCAGCACCAAAATAACACGGAGGGAGATCCATAAGCAGGGAACTGCAGGGAGAGGTGGAATTCGAAAAACCACTTGTCACTGATGCAGATGCCTGTAACAGGAAATCGAGGTGACGGAGGCATTAAACCTAACCTATGGAGTAATGGAAGAAAGTCATTTTGGGGGGTATGAGTCTTGTGCCCTGTTTCCAATTTAAGATCGTGTTTATGTCGCAAGAATCAAACACGGCAGAGATTCGGTGGTGACTTGGGCTGTAATATGGAGAAGTTCCATAGACTACAAGGTCAATATGCAAGATCGCATTACTGCATTATGCGACCATTTTGGCTGATCAGGATCACCTGACGCTACAATTTTTGTTCCCCAGTGGTGATGCTGTGTTCCAAGACCTCGCATCGTCCAGGACTGGTTTTGTGAGCACAAGGACGAATTGTCGCACCTCCCCTGGCCATACCGAGCGAGGTGGCGCTGTGGTTAGCTAACTGGACGACGATTCAAACCCGTCTCCGGCCATCCTGATTTAGGTTTTCCATGATTCCCCTAAACCGTTTCAGGCATATGGCGGGATGGTTCCCCTGAAAGGGCACGGCCGATTTCCTTCCCAATCCTTCCCTAATCTGAGCTTGTGCTCCGTCTCTAATGACCCCGTTGCTGATGGGACGTTAATCTCCCCCTCCTCCCCCTGACCACCACAATCACCAAATCTCAACATTATTGAGCCATAGTGGTTCACTTAGGCGAGAGGGGTGTGTGCGATAGCTCTCGACCACGATTACCTGAACTTCCCTTTATTTTGTAGTAAAGTTAACATTCCCTGTACTTCTCCATTCCAAGACGATTGTAAGCTGTTCTGAATGCCAACAATTTTCCTAGGCCGTATTAGGGATGGTAATGTATGGTGTGTTTGGTGTTTCCGTATTTTAGTTCACCCCTGCACATTTACTGTAAACGACACCGTGTAGGCATTCATACTTCTTTTTTTGAACTAATGTGCAATTTTCAGGAAGACGATACACTCAAAAATGGTTCAAATGGCTCTGAGCACTATGGGACTTAACATCTTTGGTCATCAGTCCCCTAGAACTTAAAACTACTTAAACCTAACTAACCTAAGGACGTCACACACATTCATGTCCGAGGCAGGATTCGAACCTGCGACCGTAGCAGTCGCGCGGTTCCGGACTGCGCGCCTAGAACCGCGAGACCACCGCGGCCGGCACGATACACTCAATGTATAATATGTTTCAATTCTTCCCGAATTATAGTGAATACTTTGAAAGATGGGCTTAGGGAAGGCAGAATTTGGTGTGGACGGGCCCTTACTAAGTTACCGTTAGTTGCTCAGTTTCTTCTTTTTTTTTTTAATCACGTACACATTATTTATAACCAATTGCAAATGAGGTTGATGATCATGAACAATTATCAAATTTGACTGTTAAGACACAATGTCTAATAAAAAATTCTTAACAACTTGCACGCACGGCAGAGGGCCTTATTGACCAGAACTTCAAATAATTTGTCGGCTGAAGGCCCAAATAGTAACAACTCAAAAACAATTTGACAGCTGAAGGCCTTGGTAGAAAATTCTTAAAAACAGTTAAACTTCTCCATGAGATACTAAAATACTTTTTAAAGAAAAAACAATCATCAAAATTTTACCATTAAGAGACAATATCTAATTTAAAAAATTCTTAAGACAAATTGCATTCACAGCTGAATGCCTTACTGACCAGAAATTCAAATTATTTGTCAGCTGAAGGCCCAATACTAATAACTGAAAGTTAAAACATGTATTTAAAAAAAAATCATCACAAGCTGATCAAACCAAGAGAAAAGGGAGCCTCCAAGGATCGGCCTGGGAAAAGTCACTCAACTTCGTAACGGACGAGACAGGCAGCCAAGTGTTGTATTCACTTAACCGGATGGCAACTCAAACTAGTGACAGTTCAAACTCTTGCAAAATCTACGTAACGTCTGGTAACCAACACAATGATGGAATAACCCAGGCAAAGCGGAACCGCGGACAGCACTGCGTCTTCAGAATCCGGTGTTTAAATCATCCAGAAGCAGAAGGAACCACTACGACCAAGGTAGTCCAAAAGAAGAAAATATCCAAACCATAATCAAGGAGGCTGTCGAACTACACACCTTGCCGGACAGCAGCGGCAACTCGAGGTAAAGTACACGGCCCCGAAACTTCGCTAACCTCCAGGACAGGTAACTGGGGCGTTAGCGGCCACTAGGCAGAAAAGTACCGTTTGTTGAGCTTCAAGAATAAACACAAGGAATTCAGTGACTAATAATAAGAAGTGGAGGACGGCTAATTAATTGTGCCAACTCCAAACACTCCACTCCTTGCTCTTCATCTCAGCGACCCTGCGAGCAGCAACGCAAGAATATATGCCGTGATCTCAAGATAGTGGGTTAATGTTCACTCAACTCAAACGTCCTGGGACCGGTGGACAACGAGGCTGTGGCCCTCGCAACTACAGCCCCTCCATCAGGCAGTGCCTGTGTGCCACCAGCGGTCCCGGCATGTCCAAGTGCTGCCGCACCTCACTGCTGCTCCGTCTCAACCGAACTACCCGTCACACCCGATCCGGAAAACACTTGGCGTCCTTCCAAAGCTAGTACCACGGTACTAGATATCGATAAACGCTGCTGCTGCCACTCGCTGACAGACAACGCTAGCAAACATAGTGGCGCCAGTAAACACAAGAAGAAAACGAGACGCCACTATCCCTATTACACGATGCCAACCTACTTACGGCACCAACGCGGGACGCATATGGCTCATACTTGTTGTAGGATGTCTGTGTGAATTGATGTGACACTTACCCGATGTTCTAGTTGACATACACGGTGCTTCCGGAAGAACGAGCAGAAATGTAACTGAACACAGAGAATGCTCCACTGAACAATTTGAGGTAGGGAACCTGGGGCCGGAGAAAGCAGCTCAAGGAGATGAGGAAGTAAACTGTCGACCGCTTTGTCTACCATTGTCGTTTTCCAGCTTATTTACAACTAACATGTATACAATTTTACACATAATCTGCTATTTATTTATATATACATTCTTTATGTCCTGCAAGCAAACAAGAAGGTTCAAAATGGTTCAAATGGCTCTGAACACTATGGGACTTAACATCTTAGGTCATCAGTCCCCTAGAACTTAGAACTACTTAAACCTAACTAACCTAAGGACATCACACACATCCATGCCCGAGCCAGGATTCGAACCTGCGACCGTATCCATCACGCGGTTCCAGATTGAAGCACCTACAACCGCTCGGCCACACCGACGGCAAACAAGAAGGAAGACCCTGATTACTAGGAAGTCATAATGCACGTTTTGCTTACTTAACTGGTCCAAAAGGTGGCTCTGTTGTATTGTATTTAGATTTCCCCATGACAGAACGTGGTATGAATCAACTGGCGTACCCATTCATTACTAGGTCGTATTCAGATACGTACAGTACAATACGATAGAGCGGTACCAGTACAGTTTCGCAAAACTCACTGACATGCACCTTTTATACAGGGTGTTACAAAAAGATACGGCGAAACATCCAGGAAACATTCTTCACACACAAATAAAGAAAATATGTTATGTGGAAATGTGTCCGAAACTGCTTAATTTCCATGTTAGAGCTCATTTTAGTTTCGTCCACCTAAGCTCAATGGAGCACGTTATCATGATTTCATACGGGATACTCTACCTGTGCTGCTAGAACCTGTGCCTTTACAAGTACGACACAACGTGTGGTTCAAGCACGATGGAGCTCCTGCACATTTCAGTCGAAGTGTTCGTACGCTTCTCAACAACAGATTCAGTGGCCGATGGATTGGTAGAGGCGTACCAATTCCATGGCGTCCACGCTCTCCTGACGTCAACCCTATTGACTTTCATTTATTGGGACTTTTGAAAGCTCTTGTCTACGCAACCCCGGTACCAAATGTAGAGACTCTTCGTGCTCGTATTGTGGACAGCTGTGATACAATACACCATTCTTCAGGGCTGCATCAGCTCATCAGGGATTCCATGCGACAGAGGGTGGATGCATGTATTCTCGCTAACGGTGGACAGTTTGAACATTTCCTGTAACAAAGTGTTTGAAGTCACGCTGGTACTTTCTGTGGCTGTGTGTTTCCATTCCATGGTTAATGTGATTTGAAGAGAAGTAATAAAATGAGCTCTAACATGGAAAGTAAGAGTTTCTGGACACATGTCCACATAACATACACTCCTGGAAATTGAAATAAGAACACCGTGAATTCATTCTCCCAGGAAGGGGAAACTTTATTGACACATTCCTGGGGTCAGATACATCACATGATCACACTGACAGAACCACAGGCACATACACACAGGCAACAGAGAATGCACAATGTCGGCACTAGTACAGTGTATATCCACCTTTCGCAGCAATGCAGGCTGCTATTTTCCCATGGAGACGATCGTAGAGATGCTTGATGTTGTCCTGTGGAACGGCTTGCCATGCCATTTCCACCTGGCGCCTCAGTGGGACCAGCGTTCGTGCTGGACGTGCAGACCGCGTGAGACGACCCTTCATCCAGTCCCAAACATCCTCAATGGGGGACAGATCCGAAGATCTTGCTGGCCAGGGTAGTTGACTTACACCTTCTAGAGCACGTTGGGTGCACGGGATACATGCGGACGTGCATTGTCCTGTTGGAACAGCAAGTTCCCTTGCCGGTCTAGGAATGGTAGAACGATGGGTTCGATGACGGTTTGGATGTACCGTGCACTATTCAGTGTCCCCTCGACGATCACCAGACGTGTACGGCCAGTGTAGGGGATCGCTCCCCACACCATGATGCCGGGTGTTGGCCCTGTGTGCCTACGGTCTTGGCGTGCATCCGTGCGTCGCTGCGGTCCGGTCCCAGGTCGACGGGCACGTGCACCTTCCGCCGACCACTGGCGACAACATCGATGTACTGTGGAGACCTCACGCCCCACATGTTGAGCAATTCGGCGGTACGTCCACCCGGCCTCCCGCATGCCCACTATACGCCCTCGCTCAAAGTCCGTCAACTGCACATACGGTTCACGTCCACGCTGTCGCGGCATGCTACCAGTGTTAAAGACTGCGACGGAGCTCCGTATGCCACGGCAAACTGGCTGACACTGACGGCGGCGGTGCACAAATGCTGCGCAGCTAGCGCCATTCGACGGCCAACACCGCGGTTCCTGGTGTGTCCGCTGTGGGTCTGACACACCGGTGTCAATGTGTTCTTTTTTCCATTTCCAGGAGTGTATTTTCTTTCTTTGTATGTGAGGAATGTTTCCTGAAAGGATGGCTTTACCTTTTTGTAACGCCCTGTATAGGGAAGTACGTTGCAGCGCTCTCGCTGCTGACAGGCTCATCCGGCACGACGAGTGTTTATTTCTCTGGATGGTCGAATGCCCGGGAATGGTTCATTGGAAAAAAGAAACGAGCGACCTGGCAGCATGAGGACCACTCGCACACCGGATTTTGAAGAGGAGATGCTGGAGCGTGTTGCAGCGGACCCCACTACAAGTACTCGTCGTATTACACGTGAAATAGGTGCTCCACGAACTAACGTCTGGCGAGTACTCCACGAACAACAATTACACCCATATCTCCCATGCAATGCTTGTGACTGACCAAGGGTCGCATTTTGTGTGTGGTTGCTCCAACTGTGGACTGATCGACCAGATTTCCTCCATATCTTGCTGTTTACTGTTGAGGTCTCATTTGATCTTGTAAAATGGTGCAAGACTTTCGAAATTCGGAGCAAAATAGGGGTAAGCTATAGGGAGAAAATGGTAATATACAATATGTACAAGAGCCAAGAGGGAGTACTAATAGTGGACTAACAAGAACGAAGTGCTCGGATTAAATAGGGTGTAACACAGGGATGTAGTCTTTTGCCCCTACTGTTCAATATGTACGTTTATGGAAATAAAAGAAAGGTTCAGGAGTGGAACTAAAATTCAAGGTGAAAGGATATCAATGATAAGATTCGCTGATGACATTGCTGTCCTGAGTGAAAGTGAAGAAGAATTACATGGTCTGCTGGATCGAATGAACAGTCGAATGAGTAGAGAATATGGATTGAGCAAGTAGAAGGAAGGAACGAGAAGTAGCAGAAACGAGAACAGCAAGAATCTTGACATCAGGATTGATAGTCACAAAGTAGATGAAGTTAAAGAATTATACTACCTAGGCAGCAAAATAACCGATGGAGCAAGGAGGACATCAAAAGCAGACTAGCACTAGCAAAAAGGGCGTTCCTGGTCAAGAGAAATTTACTTGTGAAACTTTCATGGCAGATTAAAACTCTGTGCCAGACCCAGACTCGAACTCGGGACCTTTGCCTTTCGCGGGCAAGTGCTCTACCATCTGAAGTACCCAAGCACAACTCACGCCCCTTCCTCACGGCCTCACTTCCGCCAGTACCTCGTCTCCTACCTTCCAAACTTCACATAAGCTCTCCTGCGAACCTTGCAGAACTAGCACTGCCTGCCGGAGTGGCCGAGCGGTTCTAGGCGCTTCAGTCTGGAATCGCGAGACAGCTACGGTCGCAGGTTCGAATCCTGCCTCGAGCATGGATGTGTGTGATGTCCGTAGGTTAGTTAGCTTTAAGTAGTTCTAAGTTCTAGGGGACTGATGACCTCAAAAGTTAAGTCCCACAGTGCTCAGAGCCATTTCAACCAGTTTTCTTTTTAACTAGCACTCCTGGAAGAAATGATACTGCGGAGACGTGGCTTAGCCACAGCCTGGGGGATGTTTCCAAAATGAGAATTACGGTCTGCAACGGAGTGAAAATCTCATTCTTCAAGTCTACTTGTAGCTAACACAGGCCTTAATTTGAGGAATAAATTTATGAGAATGTACGTATGGACACAGCACTCTATGGTTGTGAAACATGGACTGTGGGAAAGCCAGAACAGAAGAAAATCGAAGCATTTGAAGTTTGGTCCGACGGACCAATGTTGAAAATTACGTGGATTGATAAAGCAAGGAATGACGAGGTTCCGCGCAGAATCGGAGAGGAAAGGAATATGTGGAAAACACTGATAAGGAGAAGGGACAGGATGATAGGACATCTGCTAAGACATGAGGGAATGACTTCCATGGTACTAGAGGGAGCTGTGGAGGAAGAAAACTGTAGAGGAAGAGAGAGAGTGGAATACATCCAGCAAATAATTGAGATCATAGGTTGCAAGTGCTACTGAGATGAAGAGGTTGGCACAGGAAAGGAATTCGTGGCGGGTCGCATCAAACCAGTCAGAAGACTGATGACTCGAAGAACAAAAATGATGTATGAGGATACCACTGAAGTTATCATTCGACTGGAGTGTAACATCGGAATAAAATGTACGAATGTACTGTATTTGTAGAATAGTGCTTTACATTGTTCCTCAATAATGGAAAAAAATGCTTTTGTTGTCTGTTACCATTATAGGTTACTATGGTCTGTTGTTAGGTACTAAGTGTTGTGCACATTCTTGCACAAAATTGTTACAATCTTCAGATGTACTAACTGTAATATACCTACAGTTTTCATTCGTACCTTCCAACCGACAGAAACGCAAAACGAGTGTTGGCATTGTCACTTAACTGGAACAATGTTTAGCAACTGAGTTTCACTGAAGTTTCCAGTTCACAAGTCCACAAACAGCGGTCCTTTGGAACCTACAACTGTTGTGAAATCTGTATTGTGGAACACCATAAACTGTGAACCACAATTGATGTGCTCATAATGAAGTTCCCTCAAGTGTATAAGCATTCGTGTGATGTTGAGATAGAGCTATCTGCTGTGTCGCAGAGAGGGCTGCCCCGAAACCACGGCGAAAGGAATGGTTGGACTGCCACGTGAGTGGAACACTATCAGAACTACAGCTGGTCTCCACAGTGGGAGGTGAGTGCAGGTGGTCCAGTTAAGCACCGGTCAGCCGGCGAGTGTGCAAAGCGTGCGACACACCATGTCCAGAGCCTTGCAGGCACTGATCTGCAATCCTGACTAGACCGTAACGTCGGTATCACGATTCGGGACAAACGCCGCCGACAGAATGAGGCGACAAGAGCAAAACCTTGTTGAAGGTAAGAGTGGCTGTCAACTCTAATGGATTTTAACAGTGTGAAAGCGGGATCTACTGCGATCAGTATGTGGCCAGTCCAGTGACACGGAATGAGAATCTCTAAGAGGCCGCATAGTCTAGGACCTGTTCCCTCGCTGTCGGGTACATTTAGAGGCCGCCGGTCCACACATCCGTCTCTGATCTGCGCGTCTCACAGCGCCACAGGCCGCTCGGAGCAGGAGTGAAGGTCGCCTCCGCGTTGGTACTCGCTGATGGCTGAGTACGAGTACGTCGGAAACCACATGGGGCGACGCGTGTCACTTACCAAAAGGTAGCTGTCCAGCCTGGGGTGGAGGTGCTCTCGTGTGACGACGAGATGCAATGGGGCGCCTTGTAGTCCGCCGTTGCCTCTCGTGCTCCAGACGTCCTTCGTGAGTTTCTGGCTGTCGCGAAACAAGGCGGATTGGCGTCTCATACCTCAGATATCTCTCTCGTGGAAGGTCCAATACATCGAGTGTACAAGTGACCCACCCAAAAACGTGCGTGAAACAGTACTTTCGTATCTGCCCATGCATCGCAGGTCGATGTTTCCCACAACAGTATTCCTGCTGTACCTCCCTTCCGGCCTGAGATGTTGTATTTTCACACCGCCACATCTCGTCGCATTTGAGTAATGAAAGAGGCCAAGAGCCATTTATTTCCCAATCTATAATATTTATTTACGAATTGTAATGATGTACACTCCTGGAAATTGAAATAAGAACACCGTGAATTCATTGTCCCAGGAAGAGGAAACTTTATTGACACATTCCTGGGGTCAGATACATCACATGATCACACTGACAGAACCACAGGCACATACACACAGGCAACAGAGCATGCACAATGTCGGCACTAGTACAGTGTATATCCACCTTTCGCAGCAATGCAGGCTGCTATTCTCCCATGGAGACGATCGTAGAGATGCTGGATGTAGTCCTGTGGAACGGCTTGCCATGCCATTTCCACCTGGCGCCTCAGTTGGACCAGCGTTCGTGCTGGACGTGCAGACCGCGTGAGACGACGCTTCATCCAGTCCCAAACATCCTCAATGGGGGACAGATCCGGAGATCTTGCTGGCCAGGGTAGTTGACTTACACCTTCTAGAGCATGTTGGGTGGCACGGGATACATGCGGACGTGCATTGTCCTGTTGGAACAGCAAGTTCCCTTGCCGGTCTAGGAATGGTAGAACGATGGGTTCGATGACGGTTTGGATGTACCGTGCACTATTCAGTATCCCCTCGACGATCACCAGAGGTGTAAGGCCAGTGTAGGAGATCGCTCCCCACACCATGATGCCGGGTGTTGGCCCTGTGTGCCTCGGTCGTATGCAGTCCTGATTGTGGCGCTCACCTGCACGGCGCCAAACACGCATACGACCATCATTGGCACCAAGGCAGAAGCGACTCTCATCGCTGAAGACGACACGTCTCCATTCGTCTCTCCATTCACGCCTGTCGCGATACCACTGGAGGCGGGCTGCACGATGTTGGGGCGTGAGCGGAAGACGGCCTAACGGTGTGCGGGACCGTAGCCCAGCTTCATGGAGACGGTTGCGAATGGTCCTCGCCGATACCCCAGGAGCAACAGTGTCCCTAGTTTGTTGGGAAGTGGCGGTGCGGTCCCCTACGGCACTGCGTAGTATCCTACGGTCTTGGCGTGCATCCGTGCGTCGCTGCGGTCCGGTCCCAGGTCGACAGGCACGTGCACCTTCCGCCGACCACTGGCGACAACATCGATGTACTGTGGAGATCTCACGCCCCACATGTTGAGCAATTGAGCAATTCGGCGGTACGTCCACCCGGCCTCCCGCATGCCCACTATACGCCCTCGCTCAAAGTCCGTCAACTGCACATACGGTTCACGTCCACGCTGTCGCGGCATGCTACCAGTGTTAAAGACTGCGATGGAGCTCCGTATGCCACGGCAAACTGGCTGACACTGACGGCGGCGGTGCACAAATGCTGCGCAGCTAGCGCCATTCGACGGCCAACACCGCGGTTCCTGGTGTGTCCGCTGTGCCGTGCGTGTGATCATTGCTTGTGCAGCCCTCTCGCAGTGTCCGGAGCAAGTATGGTGGGTCTGACACACCGGTGTCAATGTGTTCTTTTTTCCATTTCCAGGAGTGTATTTTGACGATTTGCAAGGAGAAATGAATCCAGCGCCACTGACGCGCCTAAGAAGCTATAGACTAATTCAGCGCGCATGTAAAAAGATCGATATTAAAGATAGACTCTGAAGACATTTGAATATTACAAAAAAAAAACAAAAAAAAGCGCGCAACCCATCGTCCACTGCCGGACGATATCACTCTTTTTTATCTCCTGTACAATACGGACGCACCATTACATAGGCGTCATTATAAGATTTGTAATTTGTTTAAACCTATTGATAAATACCGTTATTTAGTTTCGTGTGAGACTAGTATGTATGAAAAACTCAGAGTGGTTAATGAATGGACATTTGTACGTGATTTATAAACTTTTATGGACATAACAAGCCACTCATGCCCTGTCATTATTATTGACGTAAGTTTCACCATGTTATGTGTGTTTCAAATCCAAGCTCGTAATTATAGTGTCAATTACTCTAAATTTGTGTTTGCTTCAGTTGTTGGACAACCTTAATCATTTACTTTCTAAGTGCCAAGGTTTTTTCACAGAGCCAATCGTATCCGACGTGTCATTCTGTGGACAGAACAGACGAGGACGACGTTAACACACTACTTTTATCCCCCCCCCCCCCCCCCGCTTGTAATATTCTTCAAACTCTGTTGTAAACTGACCCTTAGGTACATTTTCAGTGCGAGTGACCTCCGGGTATTTCTTAGCTAACTTCACTTCTCAAATCGTACATCGCTCGCCAAAGCCTCGCTATTCCACAATGGTACGCGGCGCTTTCCCCTTCCCAGTCTAGTGCTTAATAATATTTCCTTACATCAGGCGCCCCCTGCTCCTCTGCGTAACTCATCGTTTCCTGCAATAATATTAGAGAACTGTCCTCTTACAGCAAGTGCTGCAGTAATCGATAGCACTAACTCTATCTCTGATTCACATACGGTCGACACAGTGGATAAACTATGTTCACGCTTATACATCCACAGATATATTGATTTAAAGTGCATCAGAGGTTAATTACGTATGTCTACTGTATATCAGGGCAGTGCTAGATGTGAGATAAATGCATTTCAGTTCTGTTTGTAATCCACTCGGAACATTTACTTGCTGGGAAGCGATAATACCCGCAGGGTGTAGATTTCAGTAAAACATTGCGATAGCTCCCTCTGGCTGGTGAGAGATTTGGTGATATTCCAAGACATTTCCTCTGTACAAATCAACATGGATCCCAGAACAACATCTCGCTGTGCTCGTCCACGAGACCCAGAAGGCTGTAGAAACCGGTGCCCAGATAGCTGCTGTGCTCCTTGACTTCCTTAACACATTCTATAAAGTTTCGCACTGCCGCTTAGCAGATGTCCTATCATCCTGTCCCTTCTCCTTATCAGTGTTTTCCACATATTCCTTTCCTCTCCGATTCTGCGCGGAACCTCCTCATTTCTTGCTTTATCAATCCACGTAATTTTCAACATTGGTCCGTCGGACCAAACTTCAAATGCTTCGATTTTCTTCTGTTCTGGCTTTCCCACAGTCCATGTTTCACTACCATAGAGTGCTGTGTCCATACGTACATTCTCATAAATTTATTCCTCAAATTAAGGCCTGTGTTAGCTACAAGTAGACTTGAAGAATGAGATTTTCACTCCGTTGCAGACCGTAATTCTCATTTTGGAAACATCCCCCAGGCTGTGGCTAAGCCACGTCTCCGCAGTATCATTTCTTCCAGGAGTGCTAGTTAAAAAGAAAACTGGTTGAAATGGCTCTGAGCACTGTGGGACTTAACTTTTGAGGTCATCAGTCCCCTAGAACTTAGAACTACTTAAAGCGAACAAAATACGGGAGTACAATATATCAGTCCAGATGTATGACTGGACTGAAGAGCTTCTAGCAAACAGAACGCAGCATGTCGTTCTTAATGGAGAAATGTCTTCAGACGTAAAAGTGACTTCTGGCATATCCCAAGGGAGTGTTACAATTCCATTATCTTTCATAGAATTTATTAATGATATAATAAACAACGTCGAAAGTGCCTTGAATCTTTTCACGGATGATGCTCTTGCACACAGAGAAATCGCAAAGCTAGAAAATTGTAGCGAAATGGAGGAAGATCTGCAGAGATTCGATGCTTGGTGGATGGACTGGCAATTGGCTCTGTTTCAAATGGCTCTGAGCACTATGGGACTAGAACTACTTATACCTAACTAATCTAAGGTCATCACAGACATCCATGCCCGTGGCAGGATTTGAACCTGCGACCGTAGCGGTCGCGCGGTTCCAGACTGAAAATTGACTCTCAACATAAACAATTGTAACGTATTGCATACACTTAGAGAGAAAGATCCATTAGTGTATGACCAGAATTCAGCAGGACATACGCTAGAAGCAATTACTTTCATTAAATATCTAAGAGCACGCGTTCGAAGCGATTTAAAGAGGGATGGCTACATAAAAGTAACTGCAGGAAAGTCACATGCGAGACTGAGATTCATTGGAAGAAACCTCAGAAAATGTAGTCCATCAACAAATAAGCACTCCGTCGTCAGCCCACAAGTGGCCCATCGACACCATCTGACCGCCGTATCATCCTCAGCCGAGGATGCGGATAGGAGTGGCGTGTGGTCAGCACACCGCTCTCCCTATCGTTATGATGGTTTTCTTTGACTGGAGCCGCTACTATTCGGTGGAGTAACTCCTCAGTTGGCATCACGAGGCTGAGTGCACCCCGAAAAATGGCACAGCGCATGGCGGCCCAGATGGTCACTCATCCAAATGCCGCCCAAGCCCGACAGCGCTTAACTTCGGTGATCTGACGGGAACCGGTGTATCCACTGCGGAAAGGCCGTTGGCATCAACAAATAAGATAGCTTAAAAAACCCTCGTTTGAGCTGTACTTGAATACTGCTCGACACTATGGGATCCCTGTCAAACAGGGTTGATAGAGGAAACAGAGAAGGTCTGCGAAAAAACAATGCGTTTCGTTACAGAATTATTTAAGGAATCACGCAAGCATCATAGAGATGATAAACCATCTCTAGAAACAGAAGCAGCAAGAAGGGCGTTGTGCGTCATTCCTGTGGTGTAAACCGGCCGCGGTGGCCGAGCGGTTCTAGGCGCTTCAGTCCGGAACCGCACGACTGCTACGGTCGCAGGTTCGAATCCTGCGTCGGGTATGGATGTGTGTGATGTCCTTAGGTTAGTTAGGTTTAAGTAGTTCTAAGTTCTAGGGGACTGATGACCTCAGGTGTTAAGTTCCATAGTGCTCAGAGCCATTTGAACCATTTTTTTCTGTGGTGTAACGTTGAAGACCCGAGAGTGTACGCTCCTAGAATAGTGAAAAAAAGCATTGCTTCCTCCCACGTGTATCTCGCGAAAAGACCATGAAGGTAAAATTATACATTTGAAAAATCTGTAAAAATCTGCCAACCGGTTGCATAGGTTTTCTATATACTTTGACCAGGTTTCGTCACCTCTAAGGGTGACTTCATCAGAATAAGGTAATCACATGAAGAACATACCTTAGCTTCTGATGAAGTCACCCTTAGAGGTGACGTAACCTGGTCAAGGTATATAGAAAACCTATGCAACCGGTTGGCAGATTATTACTTATTTTTCAAATTTGTGTATACGGTTACTGCAAACGTCAGCCATGTTCAAAGTTGTAAAATTAGAGACATTCGACGCGACACAGGTACTTATCGACAATAGTTCCTCCCAAGAACTATTTGTGGCTGGAACAGGAAAAGGGGCAGGTGACGACCCTACACAAAATACCCTCCGTCACACACCAGGTGGTGGGGTGCGGAGTGTAGATATAGGCGTAGACATTCATTGCACCATTAGATTCGTCACACTCGTAGACTTTTATCCTCACCGATTTCTTTTATTTATTATTATTGTCAATAGTAATAGTAGTAATAAAGGACATAAGACTATTTTATAATTGATAAGTAATTTACTTTATTTGCAACAATATATTGTTGTTGTTGATGAGCTGCTGTTCTATTTGTATTTAGCTCAGTAGTTATTTATTATATTACACTGCATTAAGTAGCGATTACCACGAGTTATTACCTGATACTCCATACACTGTGGTACACTATGACGCACTAATGGAAAGAGATAGTCTAGACAGCACCCCGCAACAGAATATAATTACAAATTCAAATTCATTACACATGGTAGTCGAAGTCGTTTCGTACGCGCTTAGTTACTGAAAAGTTTTACACTCAAAGAACGTACAACTACGCCTCCGCCTTGCCCGACGAATGTTACCCGAGCTCTTCGCTAATATCAAAATACGTAGTTGTCTCGGCAGGAACGGGCCCTTTTCCACGCTTCATAGTCCGCATGCAGTTCCCACTGTTCCGCTGCTTTGGAAATGTGAATTGCCTTTAATTCAGTTGTTGTGAAAACCTAACGTCACTTCCTGGCGTAGCTCTGGACAACATTGTAAGGTTATGAAAACCGACGTGTTTCTCTGGTTGGCTGTTTCACCGTTGCAATTCAAGAGGCGCTGACTGCACTGCCGTCACCTACACACACGGTTTTGCATTAGACTTCTGATCTTCAGATTCGTTACAGTCTGAACACATGGAACAATGGATCCGCTAAGTCTTTTGTATGCGGTATTTTCTACGTGACATAAACTCAGCACAAAAATATAAAAAGAAAGGAATCGAAAGCATCGACGTTTCCACAATGGAATTAAGAGTGTTAGAAATTGGTTAATCATTTTTGGTTCCATGTAAGTTTTCTGCAACTATCATTACTGCAGGATCAATCGCGAAAGTAAAAAACTTTCTTCCAATGCATTACAGTACATCAGATAGAGAGAAACAAATAAAATCAAACAAATATAATTCTAGAGTAAAATAGTAAAGACAATAGTAAACATTTTGTGGCTATACTACCATAATAAATGTCTTAAGAATTCAGCACATTCTGTTTCAGCTCTTTAATTGTGTTCTTGCATTATTGTATTGTTGTGGTGCTGCACTGTGCAGTAGAAAATGTTTAGACGCATTAACGGCAGACATTAGTGAGTGAAAATAGAAAAAGTAAGTCAACTTTTGTCATTTCCATCTTCATAATGTGACATCTGTAATGCAAAAGCTCCATACCTTAGACGCTTAAGGTGATATATAGCATTGACGTCCATTTCAATTTATTATAAACATAAACACTTAAGGATTCAGAATATTCTGTTTCATTTATTCCTTTACCCTCTTGCAGTGTTTTAATGGTGCTGAAACGCCTCGTGTAACCCTAAATCGAATATATTGTGTTTTATCTAACTTCAGTGACGGACAAACGTTGGCCGAAGAACTCGAGACAAAGAGACAACAGCCAATATTTCAACAAGATGCCACGAAAGCCTCAACAGTTTTTTAAGTCTTTGTTGTTCTTAATTTGGTTTTCCGGTTTGACTTGGCAGCGTTTCTTCTTCTTCTCTTCTTCTTATTCTTCTCCGCTTATCTCTTTTCCCTGTCAGTCTATTTCCTCACATGAGCTGGACCCCGGTTTCGGATCATACCTGACCTCCCTCGAGTTTTCGCATTTCAGTCTGCATCTTCTTCTTTCACTCTGCCCTGAATCATTCCTTCCATTACATTCCGTAGAGCTGATCTTTCTTCTTTCTTTTGTTTTACCCATTTTGGAGCACAATGAATCAGTAATTTCTTTCCGTGTTATTCCTTCTTTTGTGCCCAGTATTTCTTCATTGTCTCTTACCTCTTCAGAGATAGTGGATTTCGACTTAATAATCTTATTTTCCTATCTTTATTACCCATCTGAACTGTTTACCGAGTAATCATTTTACAGTAATTTTCAGTTTTCTGTAATAGTCAACATTGATGTAAATTATCAAGTTATCCTGTGGCTAAGGATTGTATCAAGTTAAGTAAATCTTTGATTCATTCATGTAATCACGTTAACTAATATTTCATATGCTGTAGTTATGATTAGCCACCTCCCAGAATAATTAATGAACACACCATGTACTACTTCACGTACACCAGATCGATTGACTGATCCCTTTTTTTCTCTACTGCTGGTCGCAGAGATCTTTTTTCGCCTATTTCTTCATTTGTGAGGTTTTCTGTCAACGGAGATCTTTTCCAACCTTATCCAGCACTACATTTAGATTGCCTCCAGACGGCTCCCGTCGTACTCATCAGCAGTCTCCGATGCGAGCAATCCATTCAGGTTTCTCGATGTGAGTAGCAGCTTTTTCTTCTAATAAGCTCCCCTTGCTCTTTATACGTTTTCTTTTGTGAGGTGATTTTCCTTCCTAAATAGTTGAAGTTATTTACTTACTTGTCCGAGTGTTACATCATTAACTGCGATATGGTGCTGGCAGCGTACCATAACTTCGCTCTTCTTTGTATTAAATTTCATGTCACAATTCTCTTTCAAGTTATTGTTCATTCTTTCTGACTTTTTTGAGATCCTCTTAGTTCCTTTCAATGACAGCTATACTGCCATGAAATCTTACTATTTTGATTTCCAAACATTAATTTCCACCCCTTTCATACACTCTTTATATTTCTCAATGCCTTTGCCAGTATAAAGGTTTAATGAACTTGGTGACAAGGTACATTCCTGACGTATTCCTTTTGTATTTAAACCTCTTTTATTTTCATTTTTCTGTATGATGTCTCTTGTTTTTATACAGTTCGTACACTAAACGCTTGTGTTTGAAATGTTAGGTCAGTTCATCCAAACTCGTCTTCGGCTAAATCTGCTTCAGTTCTTTTTATTATCCAGTTCTTTATTATTCTTGTCGATGTTTTAGACTTGCGTGGCGACAGACTGAAGGAGCGATGTTCTCAAATTTTAGAGTTTTATATTTCTTTGTTACTTGATTATGAAACTCTTTTGAAACACATTCTGGAATTTTTCCAGTTTTCTGTGAGCAGCACCAAATGCATGTAACCATTTCTCCAGTCCTTTATCGCATCGTGGTGCTTTATAAATTTTAATTTCTTCTACAGCATTAAGAGAATTTTTTCTTTGTGAAAGAAGATTGCAGCTGATCACTAGCTATGCTATTTTCATTTTCTATACCCTTTATCACTGTTGAATTTTTGTATAATTTTTCTGTGTATCGCTTGCTTCTCGCTCGCCCGCTCTCTCTCTCTCTCTCTCACACACACACACACACACACACACACACACACTTTTTTGCTTTCATCCAATATAGTGCTACTACGTGCATTGTTTCTTCTGAACTATTTCGTAATGTGTTCGTAAGCTGTTTCCATGTTTCTTTCCTTCATCTTTTATTTTCACTTCACTGTGTTTTGACCTTCTTGTCTTGTCTATTAACTATATTTCCGCGTCTCTTATAATTTCTAAACCCTTCTCCGCTCTTTCAGTTTTGAATTTCCTTTATTCCTCTAGGCGTTCAAAGTACGTGTTTCGTAATCCTTAGTTCTTGTTTATGCTCGTCGGTTTTTTAGTTTTCTTATTCATGATCCATGACTTCTAAAACAGACTCTTTAAAATGCATACATATATTTGACCATTGGATATTTCTCTAAACTTCTGTTGTATCAATTTTTTATAATTTTTTTTTACTTTTCTCTATATAGTTTTCTGACATTCATCAGCAACATTTTTCAATGCTCTCCCCTAACCTTCTTAGCCCTAAACTAGATTTTTAACAGTCCTTCATTGTGGTCACTCGCTATATCAGCCGCTGGGTAACATTTGTATTTCCTGACTTGGGGTATGTACCCCTTACCACACTAAGCATAATCTATATGGCATTATGCTTCATTTTTGGGACTACTAGACCAGTTACATTCTCTCCAATGCTTTTTTTTACTCTATTAGTTGTAGTCCTCTTGCATTGCTGACACCAAGACCATAATGACCGAATGTACACCCATCTTTACTTCAGCTATAGAAACGGTCCAACTTCCGAGAATAATAAGGTTATCGTTGGCCTCAGTCATTACTATCACTTTTCATATTTGATCAAACACTTACGAAACAAAAAAGTCATGGGATGCCTCCTAATGTCGTGTCGGACCCCCGTTTTCTTAGGCGTATTGCAGCAACTTAACGGGACATGGACTCAACCAGTCGTTTGAAGTCCCCTTGAGAAATATTAAGCCGTGCTGTCTCTATAGCTGTGCACAAGGGTTACAGTTGCGGGATTTTGTGCACGAACTGACTTCTTAACCATGTCTCACAAATATGTTCTGGTATTCATGTCAGGCGATCTGGGTGGCCGAATCATTCCCACGAAATGTCTAGAATGTTCTTCAGACCTATAGCGAACTTGTGGTTCAGTGGCGTGGCGCATTGTCATCCATAAAAATTTCATCGTTGTTTGGAACGTGAGGCGCAAGAACGGCTGCAACTGGCCTCCAAGTAGCCGAACATAGCCGAGGACTCAGTCCGTTTCATGCAAACACAGCCCACACTATCATGGAGCCACCACCAGCTTGCACAGTGCCTCGTTGACAACTTGGTTGCATGGCTATGTGGGGTCTGAGTCTCACTCGAATCCATCTTTGCTTCTTTGCAACACAACTCTTCTAATGATCAAGTGCTCGTAACTTTTAAGGTTGTCAGTAGGCTGATAAAGTTTTTATGTTTCTAACGACACGTAATGTTTTGTATGAAAATCACTGTATTGTGTGTAGTCTGTGGCTGGTTGACATTGTTGGAATATTCGCCATTGTAGTGTTGGGCAGTTGGATGTGAACAGCGCGTAGTGTTGTGCAGTTGGAAGTGAGCCGCCAGCAGTGGTGGATGTGGGGAGAGAGATGGCGGAATCTTGAAAGCGGACGATCTGGACGTGTTTCCATCAGAAAGAGTAAATTGATAATATTGTATATCATGAACTGATAAAAATATACGATGACTTTTGAATATTATTAATGTAAATACATTGTTTATTCTCTATCAAAATCTTCCATTTGCTAACTATGCCTATCAGTAGTTAGTGCCTTCAGTAGTTAGAATCTTTTATTTAGTTGGAAGTATTGGCGCTCGCTGTATTGCAGTAGTTCGAGTAATGTAGATTTTTGTGAGGTAAGTGATTCATGAAAGGTATAGGTTATTGTTAGTCAGGGCCATTCTTTTATAGGGATTATTGAAAGTCAGATTGTGTTGCGCTAAAAATATTGTGTGTCAGTTTAGTGTTGATCAGAATAAGTAAAGAGAGAAATGTCTGAGTACGTTCAGTTCTGCTCAGCTGTTTGAAAATCAAATGACTGTAATTCATAAATTTTTCTAAGGGGACGTTTCAAGGTATGCGTTTTAAAGCACATGTTTGCTGGACATTTTTTCTCATTTTTGTCCATACCACCACTTCCCAAAATATGGAAAGCAAAGAACATGTAGTAGAAGAGATTTGTTTCACAGCACCGAAGATGAAAAATTGCTCGTAGCTCTTAAGGTATACAATTTCGACTCTGTGTTTACTGACACTCTTTTGATTCTAGTATCGTGTACTTTCAACTGTATGCGTTTACGCCTTTAATTATGATACATCCTGTATACATACACTACTGGCCATTAAAATTGCTACACCAACAAGAAATGCAGATGATAAACGGGTATTCATTGGCCAAATATATGATACTAGAACTGACATGTGATTACATTTTCACGCAGTTTGGGTGCATAGATTCAGAGAAATCAGTACCCAGAACAACCACCTCTGGACGTAATAACGGCCTTGACACGCCTGAGCATTGAGTCAAACACAGCTTGGATGGCGTGTACAGGCGCAACTGCCCATTCAGCTTCAACACGATACCACAGCTCATCAAGAGTAGTGACTGGCGTATTGCGACGAGCCAGTTGCTCGGCCACCATTGACCAGACGCTTTCAATTGGTGAGAGATCTGGAGAGGGTGCTGGCCAGGGCAGCATTTTCTGTATCCAGAAAGGCCCGTACAGAACCTGCAACATGCGGTCGTGCATTATCCTGCTGCAATGTAAAGTTTCGCAGGGGTCGAATGAAGGGTAGAGCCACGGGTCGTAACACATCTGAAATGTTACGTACACTCTTCAAAGTGTCGTCAATGCGAACAAGAGGTTACCGAGACGTCTAACCAATGGTACCCCATACCATCACGCCGGGTGATAAGCTAGTATGGCGTTCACCGCGATGTCACCAAACACGGATGCGACCATCATGATGCTGTAAACAGAACCTGGATTCATCCGAAAAAGGATTATTTGCCATCGTGCACCCAGGTTCGTCTTTGAGTAAACCATCGCAGGCGCTCCTTTCTGTGATGCAGCGTCAAGGGTAACCGCAGCCATGGTCTCCAAGCTGATAGTCGATGCTGCTGCAAACATCGTCGAACTGTTCGTACAGATGGTTGTTGTTTTGCAAACGTTCCCATGTGTTAACTCAGGGATCGAGACGTGGCTGCACGATCCGTTACAGCCATGTGGATCAGATACCTGTCATCTCGACTGCTAGTGATACGAGGTCGTTGGGATTTACATCTGCATCTACATCTACATGATTACTCTGCAATTCACATTTGAGTGCTTGGCAGAGAGTTCATCGAACCACAATCATAGTATCTCCCGACCATTCCACTCCCGAACAGCGGCGGGAAAAACGAACACCTAAACCTTTCTGTTCGGTCTCTGATTTCTCTTATTTTATTTTGATGATCATTCCTACCTATCTAGGTTGGGCTCAACAAAATATGTTCCCATTCGGAAGAGAAAGTTTGTGACTGAAATTTCGTAAATAGATCTCACGCGACGAAAAACCGTCTTTGCTTTAATGACTTCCATCCGAACTCGCGTACCATATCTGCCACACTCTCTCCCCTGTTACGTGAAAATACAAAACGAGCTGCCCTTTTTTGCACCCTTTCGATGTCCTCTGTCAATCCCACCTGGTAAGTATCCCACATCGCGCAGCAATATTCTAACAGAGGACGAACGAGTGTAGTGTAAGTTGTCTCTTTAGTGGACTTGTTGCATCTTCTAAGTGTCCTGCCAATGAAACGCAACCTTTGACTCGCCTTCCCCACAATATTGTCTAAGTGGTCTTCCCAACTGAAGTTGTTCGTAATTTTGACACCCAGGTACTTAGTTAAATTGACAGCCTTGAGAATTGTACTCCTTATCGAGTAATCGAATTCCAACGGATTTCTTTTGGAACTCATGTGGATCACCTCACACTCTTCGTTATTTGGCGTCAACTGCCACCTGCCACACCATACAGTAATCTTTTCTAAATCGCTTTGCAAGTGATACTGGTCTTCGGATGACCTTACTAGACGGTAAATTACAGCATCATCTGCGAAAAACCTAAGAGAACTGCTCAGATTGTCACCCAGCTCATTTATATAGATCAGGAACAGCAGAGGCCCCAGGACGCTTCCCTGGGGAACACCTGATGTCACTTCGGTTTTACTCGATGATTTGCCGTCTATTACTAAGAACTCCGACCTTCCTGATACGAAATCACGAATCCAGTCGCACAAATGAGACGATACCCCATAGGCCCGCAACTTGATTAGAAGTCGCTTGTGAGGAACGGTGTCAAAAGCTTTCCGGAAATCTAGAAATACGGTATCAACTTGAGATCCCCTGTCGATAGCGGCCATTACTTCTTGCGAATAAAGAGCGTTGCACAAGAACGATGTTTTCTGAAACCATGCTGATTACGTACCAATAGATCGTTCCCTTCGAGGTGATTCATAATGTTTGAATACAGTATATGCTCCAGAACCCTACTGCAAACCGACGTCAGTGATATAAGTCTGTAGTTCGATGGATTACTCCTATTACCCTTCTTAAACACTGGTGCGACCTGCGCAATTTTCCAATCTGCAGGTACAGATCTATCGGTGAGCGAGCGGTTGCTAAGTAGGGAGCTATTGTATCAGCGTAATCTGAAAGGAACCCAATCAGTATAGAATCTGGACCTGAGGACTTGCCCGTATCAAGCGATTAGAGTTGCTTCGCAACCTCTAAGATATCTACTTCTAAGAAACTGATGCTAGCAGCTGTTCGTGTTTCAAATTCTGGAATATTCCATTCCTCTTCCCTGGTGAAGGAATTTCGGAAAACTGCGTTCAATAACTCCGCCTTAGCGGCACAGTCGTCGGTAACAGTACCATCGGCACTGCGCAGCGAAGGTATTGACTGCGTCTTGCTGCTTGTGTACTTTACATACGACAAGAATTTCTTCGAATTTTCTATCAAATTCCGAGACAATGTTTCGTTGTGGAACCTATTAAAGGCATCTCGCATCGAAGTACGTGCCAAATTTCGCGCGTCTGTAAATTTTAGCCAATCTTCGGGATTTCGCGTTCTTCTGAACTTCGCATGCTTTTTCCTTTGCCTCTGCAACAGTGTTCGGACCTGTTTTGTGTACCATGAGGGATCAGTTCCATCTCTTACCAATTTATGAGGTATGAATCTCTCAACTGCTGTTGCTACTATATCTTTGAATTTGAGCCACATCTCGTCTACATTTGCATAGTCAGTTTGGTGGAATGGAGATTGTCTCTTAGGAAGGCTTCTAGTGACATTTTATCCACTTTTTTAAATAAAATTATTTTGCGTTTGTTTCTGGTGGATTTGGAAGAAACGGTATTGAGCCTAGCTACAACGACCTTGTGATCACTAATCCCTGTATCAGTCATGATGCTCTCTATTAGCTCTGAATTGTTTGTGGCCAAGAGGTCAAGTGTGTTTTCGCAACCATTTACAATTCGCGTGGGTTCGTGGACTAACTGCTCGAAATAATTTTCGGAGAAAGCATTTAGGACAATCTCGGAAGATTTTTTCTGCCTACCACCGGTTTTGAACAAGTATTTTTGCCAACATATCGAGGGAAGGTTGAAGTCCCCACCAACTATAACCGTATGAGTGGGGTATTTATTTGTTACGAGACTCAATTTTTCTCGGAACTGCTCAGCAACTATATCATCGGAGTCTAGGGGTCGGTAGAAGGAGCCAATTATTAACTTAGTTCGGCTGTTAAGTATAACCTCCACCCAGACCAATTCGCACGGAGTATCTACTTCGACTTCAGTACAAGATTAACCACTACTGACAGACACAAACACTCCACCACCAATTCTGCCTAATCTATCTTTCCTGAACACCGTCTGAGACTTCGTAAAAATTTCTGCAGAACTTATTACAGGCTTTAGCCACCTTTCTGTACCTATAACGATTTCAGCTTTTGTGCTTTCTATTAGCACTTGAAGCTCAGGGGATTCCCCAGCACAACTACAACAGTTTACAACTACAATTCCGTCTGTTCCTTGATCCAATGACGTCCTGTAAATGCCATGCACCCTTTGAGATCGCAGCCCACCCCGTACTTTCCCGAGGCCTTCTAACATTAAAAAAAACCGCCCAGTCCACGCCACACAGCCTCCGCTACCCGTGTAGCCGCCAGCTGAGAGTAGTGAACTCCTGACCTATTCAGCGGAACCCGAAACCCCACCACCCTATGGCGCAAGTCAAGGAATCTGCAGCCAATACGGTCGCAAAACCGTCTGAGCCTCTGATTCAGACCCTCCACCCGGCTCTGCACCAAAGGTCCGCAGTCGGTTTTGTCAACGATGCTGCAGATAGTGAGCTCTGCCTTCATCTCGTAAGCAAGACCGGCAGCCTTCACCAAATCAGATAGCCGCTGGAATCCAGAGAGAATTTCCTCAGATCCCAAGCGACACACGTCATTAGTGCCGACGTACCACCACCACCTACAGCTGGCTACACCCTGTACTCTTCATGACATCTGGAAGGACACATTCCACATCAGAAATGACTCCAACCGGAATGCACACGGAGTGCACACTGGATCCTGCACGGCGTTCCGTATTACCCTCCTGAGCCCACCGATTCCCTGTCCTGCTAACAGTCATTGGATCTCGACCAACGCGAGCAGCAATGTCGCGATACGATAAACCGCATTCGCGATACGCTACAGTCCGACCTTTATCAAAGTCGGAAACGTGATGGTACGCATGTCTCCTCCTTGCATGAGGCATCACAACAACGTTTCACCATGCAACTGCGGTCAGCTGCTGTTTGTGTCTGAGAAATCGGTTGGAAACTTTCCTCATGTCAGCACGTTGTAGGTGAGGCCACCGGCGCCAACCTTGTGTGAATGCTCTGAAAAGCTAATCATTTGCATATCACAGCATCTTCTTCCAGTCCGTTAAATTTCGCGTCTGTAGCACGTCATCTTCGTGGTCTAGCAATTTTAATAGCCAGTAGTGTATTTCTACCCCATGACTTACGTCACGTCTGTGTACACATGGTCCACTTCTTCATCTGCGTGACTAGCTACTGAAATGTACATCCGTATTATTACTGTGTCAACTGGTCCTTTTTCTGTTCTCACCACAACTACTCCATCACTGTGTTGCACATAGTTCTTGGCTTATATGACTAGGTTTTGACTTTGTACTTAACTCGTGCGCCAACTTCCCGTACACCTCCATAACTTATCTGCAGAATGTATAATTCTTAAGCTTTTGCTCCGAAAGTACCATTTCTCAGCCCATTTTATTTCACTTACTCTTGTATGTTTATGTCATGTTTAGCCATCTCTTTTTTTTACATTCTGTAGTTTTCCGAAAATGGTGAGAGTTTTTTACGTTCCAACTTAGCATCTTAACATGCCTTATACATGCCCCCACACCAGCTGGAGATACACCTTTGGACCTGTTTTATCCCAGGATTGTTTATTTAAATAAGCCTTCATCACTGATCCGAAGAGCGCAGTGACAGTAAGCAATTAACAGCCTCGTCGCCTAACATCTGTGCCGGCCGCGGTGGTCTCGCGGTTCTAGGCGCGCAGTCCGGAGCCGTGCGAATGCTACGGTCGCAGGTTCGAATCCTGCCTCGGGCATGGATGTGTGTGATGTCCTTAGGTTAGTTAGGTTTAAGTAGTTCTAAGTTCTAGGTGACTGATAACCACGGCTGTTAAGTCCCATAGTGCTCAGAGCCATTTGAACCAAGCCTAACATCTGTACCTTTTTCAGAAACAAGAGCGAGAGGCATCAAATTCAAAAATGGAGCGCGTCAGGTCACGCCAGTCTAATTGTTTAGAATACGTTGCCCGCTGTCAAACTGAAGATGATACGTGCGGGGAAAACAAGGGCAATTATCTGATAAAGTTCGTCTTAAGTGTAAAAAATACTCATGACAATATCATCCATAACTACATGTCAGGCGATAGGAGTATGGTATCAGTCAGTGGAGATACCGTGAGTGTTATGTAAGATAACGTAATCAGTTTATTCCCTAAATGAGCGCGGATGGAAAATTACAATAAAACATCCATTCAGCAAGGAGCGCGCTTATAATTTTTTGTCTCAGGCACCAGTCCTGTGTAATCGAGCGAGGTGGCGCAATGGTTAGCACACTGGACTCGCATTCGGGAGGACGACGGTTCAATCCCGCCTCCGGCCATCCTGATTTAGGTTTTCCGTGATTTCCCTAAATCGTTTCAGGCAAATGCCGGGATGGTTCCTTTGAAAGGGCACGGCCAATTTCCTCCCCCATCCTTCCCTAACCCGAGCTTGCGCTCCGTCTCTCATGACCTCGTTGTCGACGGGACGTTAAACACCACTAACCTAACCTAACCAACAGTCCTGTGTAAATGATATCTTTCTTCAAATACTTCATCTTCTTTTGATCTTCTAAATTAGGCCATTTTACGACCAATAACATTAAAAGTAATGTTAAACACTGAAATATTATGTTGCTTCTGCATAGTGACCGGGCCAAATATCTCACAAAATAAGCATCAAACGAAAAAACTACAAAGAACAATACTCGTCTAGCTTAAAAGGGGAAATCAGATGGCGCTATGTTTGGCCCGCTAGATGGCACTGCCATAGGTCAAACGGATATCAACTATGTTTTTTTTTTTAAATAGAAACCCCCATTTTTATTACGTATTCGTGTAGCACGTAAAGAAATATAAATGTTTTAGTTCAACCATTTTTTTCCCTTTGTGATAAATGGCACTGTAATAGTCACAAACGTATAAGTACGTGGTATCACGTAACATTCCGCCAGTGCGGTCGGTATTTCCTTCGTTATACATTACCCGTGTTAAAATGGACCGTTTACCAATTGCGGAAAAGTTCAATATCGTGTTGATGTGTGGCTATTGTGATAAAAATGCCCAACGGGCGTGTGCTATGTATGTTGCTCGGTATCCTGGACTACTTCATCCAAGTGTCCGGACCGTTCGCCGGATAGTTACGTTATTTAAGGAAACAGGAAGTGTTTAGCCACATGTGAAACGTCAACCACGACCTTCAACAGATGATGATGCCCAAGTATGTGTTTTAGCTGCTGTCGCGGCTAATCCGCACATCAGTAGTAGTAGATAAATTGCGCGAGAATCTGGACTCTCAAAAACGTCGGTGTTCAGAATGCTACATCAACATCGATTGCACCCGTACCATATTTCTATGCACCAGGAATTTCATGGCGACGATTTTGAACGTCGTGTACAGTTCTGTCACTGGGCACAAGAGAAATTACGGGACGATGACAGATTTTTTGCACAAAGGTACATGTATCACATTGGAACAACCGAAATAAAATGTTCAAACGAACCTACGTTCTGTATTTTAATTTAAAAAACATACCTGTTACCAACTGTTCGTCTAAAATTACGTGCTTTATGTTTGTGACTATTACAGAGCCATCTATCACAAAGCGAAAAACGTGGTCCAACTAAAACATTCATATTTCTTTACGTACTACACGAATATGTAACAAAAAATGGGGGTTCCTATTTTTAAAAAATGCTGTTGATATCCGTTTGACCTATGGCAGCGCCATCTAGCGGGCCAACCATAGCGCCATCTGCATTCCCCCTTCAAGCTAGACAAGTATTGTTCTTTGTAGGTTTTACGTTTGACGCTTATTTCGTGAGATATTTGGCCCAGTCACGATCAATGGACCACCCTGTATATTTGAAGCAAGGAAATAATTCGTTGGAAAAAGTGGCTCTGTTTTGTGGGAATTCGAAGGTGGCCGAACTAAGAGTTATGCTTTCTGCACGGTTAGAATTCAACTGTACGTACAATGCATCGCTCTAGCTAGATGTGGAAGGCAGTGCTGTCCAGCTGGTAATCTTAGGTGTTACGCCAGAGTCCTGAGTAAAGCCGCAGACTCATGTGCAATGTACTGTCTACTTGCGCCATAATACACTTCCGCTGGTTACTCGTCGCCAGTGGTGGAAAGCTGCTCTGGGAATGTTCATTCACAGAGGCGGGGAACAGACTGACTGAATTACTTCTTAGCTTCCCATTATTATGGCTCTGCCTCATATTGTCCCACGCTCCCAACAATGTTACACAATGTGCTTGTTCGTAGATGAAGAAATACAAGTATTACTGTTGCCCTTTCTTCTGTATAACAACCAACTCAGACTAACAACTAATACCAATAATGATTTCGATACCATATTTACACAGATTACAAAAAAGTTGGATGACTGTGAGGACTTATGCATCAAATGCTCAATAAAAATAATAAAAACGAACATAATACAACAGTGCCGGCCTACAAGACACCTAAACATCTTCCGGAAGAAATGCTACAATTTTTTGTTTGAAAGTCATCCACAGTAGCATGACAAAACAAATGTTCGGCTGCTATTTCAATACACGATTACCTTCTTTAGTTGCGAAACGGAAGCGGTCTGACGAATAGAAAGTATAGCAGACGCAAACAAAACCTCTGTAAAAAACTTTGAGCAGGCAGAAAGATTCAAAAATGGTTCAAACGGCTCTGAGTACTATGGGGCTTAACATCTGAGCTCATCAGTCCCCTAAAGCTAAGAACTACTTAGACCTAACTAACCTAAGGACATCACACACATCCATGCCCGAGGCAGGATTCGAACCTGCGATCGTAGCGCCCTAGAACCGCTCGGCCACTACGCAAAACAAGTGAATAGTATTTAAAAACATAGAAAAGCCTTATGGTTGCGCACGTCTACAATTCCTTCGCATTTCAGTTCTTTTTTTCTGAGTTGTGAATGAAGGATCAAAGTCAAAGGAAGATACCGGAGCAAGATCAGCTTCTATACAGATCGTCTGCGAACATCATTTATCACCCGAATTTTCTGCAACCGAAAGCAGAATTTTAAAAAGAATCTGTGAGGTGATCATTGCAGCTTTACAGGCAAGACAGCCGGCCGGTGTGGCCGAGCGGTTCTACGCGCTTCAGTCTGGAACAGTGGGTCCGCTACGGTCGCAGGTTCGAATCCTGCCTCGGACATGGATGTGTGTGATGTCCTTAGGTTAGTTAGGTTAAGTAGTTCTAAGTTCTAGGGGACTGATTACCTGAGATTTTAAGTCCCTTAGTTCTCAGAGCCATTTGAACCAACCAAGACAAACGATCCATATAGAAATAATCACACGATTTCGTATCATTCCTTCATGAAGATATAACCTGGTTCAAGCGAACATTGACATTATGTCAGTCAACACATTCTTAAGCCTCTCTAGAGACTTCCTTTATTTTAACAATAACCGTGATGTTACACTCTGTCATCAAGAGTATCCGGAACCCCCCAAAAACATACAGTTTTCATTTTAAGTGCATTGCGCTGCTACACACTGCCACGTAGTCCATATCAGCGACCTCAGTAGTCATTAGACATTGTGAGGGACCAGAATGGGGCGCCCGCGGAACTCAAGGGCGTCGAACGTGATCAGGTGATTGGGTGTCACTTGTGTCATACGTCTGTACGTGAGGTTTCCACACTCCTAAACATCCCTAGGTCCGCTGTTTCCGATGTTATAGTTAAGTGGAAACGTGAAGGGACACGTACAGCACAAAAGCGTACAGGCCGACCTCATCTGTTGACTGACAGGGACCGCCGACAGTTGAAGAGGGTCGTGATGTGTAATAGACAGACATCTGTCCAGACCATCACACAGGAATTCCAAATTGCATCAGGATCCACTACAAGTACTATGACAGTTAGGCGGGAGGTGGGAAAACTTGATCGTGCGGCTACTCATAAGTCACACATCAAGCCGGTAAATGCCAAACGACGCCTCGCTTGCTGTAAGGAATTGCAAACATTGGACGATTACACAGTGGAAAAACGTTGTGTGGAGTGACGAATCACGCACACAATGTGGCGATCCGATGGAAGGGTGTGGGTATGGCGGATGTCCGGCGAACGTCATCTGACAGCGTCTGTAGTGTCAACAATAAAATTCGGAGGCGGTGGTGTTATGGAGTGATCGTGTTTTTCATGGAGGGAGCTTACACCCACTGTCGTTTTGCGTGGCACTATCACAGCACAGGCCTACATTGATGTTTTAAGCACCTTGTTGCTTCCCACTGTTGAAGAGCAATTCGGGGATGTCAATCGCTTCTTTCAGCACGATCGAGCACCTGTTCATAATTTACGGCCTGTGGCGGAGTGGTTACACGACAAAAAATTCCCTGTAATGGACTGGCCTGCACAGAGTCCTGACCTGAATCCTATAGAACACCTTTTGGATGTTTTGGAAATCCGAATTTGTGCCAAGTCTGATCAAACGACATCGATACGTCTCCTCGGTGCAGAACTCCGTGAAGAATGGGCTGCCATTTCCAAAGAAATCTTCTAGCACCTGATTGAACGTATGCCTGCGACAGTGGAAGCTGTCATCGAGGCTAAGAGTGGGCCAACAGCATATTGAATTCCTGCATTACCGATGGAGGGCGCCACGAACTTGTAGGTCATTTTCAGCCAGGTGTCTGGATACTTTTGATCACTTAGTGTATGAATGTCCACACATCCGCGCTGTCTACCACCTAAGTAACGCAACGTGGCAGGTAATAAATGACCATGCTCAATGGGATTCACATCTGTAGTATTTGAGGTCCACTCAGTGCAATGAAACTCGCAAACCAGTCGAGTGTTTCTCAAGGAGCACCAAAAAAATTTTCCCGCATGCAACATCGGCCACTGACATTAATATGCAGGCTTCCGCAGTCAGCGTCAGCTGCGTTAAATTCGTTCTGAGTGTACTGCCACGCCATCTTATAAAATGCTTAAAATATCAAAATAAACTGACGTTTCGGCTGAGTTGCAATGGCCTTCCTCAGGAAAAAGACTACCCTAAGGAAGGTTGAAGTCGGCCGAAACTTCGGTTTGTTTTAATATTTTATAAGAAGACAGAGCTGCATACACCGAGCCCGCATCTCGTGGTCGTGAGGTAGCGTTCTCGCTTCCCGCACCCGAGTTCCCGGGTTCGGTTCCCGGCGGGATCAGGGATTTTCTCTGCCTCGTGATGGCTGGGTGTCGTGTGTTGTCCTTAGGTTAGTTAGGTTTAAGTAGTTCTAAGTTCTAGGGGACTGACGACCATAGATGTTAAGTCCCATAGTGCTCAGAGCCATTTTTTGCATACACCGAGAAGGGTTTTACTGAGATGAATCGCTGCTCTGTGATGTGAAAACTGCGTTTGATAGATCCTAATTTCATCTATATAACGCCAGAAATGCTCAAAGACATCAGGTGAGTGGAGTAAAACCGAGTCTCTGTCAGAAAGCACTCGATTTACCAAACAGCAACCCTTCCAACCTGCATCTTTTTAGTGGAAGGCAAAGTATTTTCGCTGGTAAGCTCTCCTTATTAGCAGAGGCTAAAATTCGTCTTCTAGAACAGTATCCCAGTGCGAGACCGTGTCGCCTTATACATTTTGTGGCATGCTCTCCGTGTAGTGGTATTTGGGAATCATTGTATTCGGCGCTGATCTCCACAGCTGTTGTGCCGGAGGTTCATGGCCTCCCTCGATACCAAATTTGTTGTGACAAACGTCGGTGTCAAACAGATGCAGACGTTGGTACATTTTTCATTGCTGTTATTTGTGTGACATCAAAAAAATTCTTTCACTGTAACACTTGAAAGATGACGACCCATTGTTCACACCACCATTCACCCCTCCTTAGTAACGTAGTCCATGCAGTGCCATTGCAGCCATCTCGGCTACGAAGCGAGCGATCAGGACGAGTAATCGGAGGTATGACATGGAATGACAGTTTGTTTGCCGCTGGCAATAACAGTTGTGACATCAGATGTTTTTCTGTATCGATGAGAACGGCAGGTAGTCATGGCCAGGGCGACAAAAAATGAAAGAAACAGCCATAGACTCTTCCAGGAAAGCATCCATGCTTCTATAACAGCGTGACCGCTTTGCTTGTGAACGCAGGCTGTGGCACCTCGTCATAACTCGGCTCAAGAATGCCACGTGGCCTCCATCAGGACTATCGCCAGCCAACGGTCTGCATTCCGCAGGCATATTGTCCACCTAGGGCGTGCAACCGACAGAGCTGTATGGTTTGTTCTCGAGAGGAGTATATTACGAGTACGTGAGAACGAAATCAACATCATTCCATCTGACTCAGAACACCCCTAAGCCCATAAACTGTCTTCTTCCATTTTAGTATTCATCGAGTACTGGTTACTCCATTAACATCTGAGAGTTTACGAGATGAGATTCAATTAATTAAATCTAGAGCCACCAATAACGGCTATAATCCCTCAGTAGTTCACAGCATTTTGGATGAGAAAACCTTTAAGAAATGTGCCACAAAGGTGATAGTAAACGAGAAGATATGGATAGGAAAAGATGCTTTATTTCCATACCGTTCCCAGGTAATATTTCGTATAAAATTAGAGGACTTTCTAAGAAATACAGCTGCAATATGTCTATTTCAACTAATAAAATCTTCAGAGGAAAGTTGAGAGACAACTTAGGAGGTAAAGAAGATCCATCTTCACAATCGGGAGTTATAAGATAAAATGTATTGAACGCCCACGTCAGACGGGAAGGGCAATTAAAATTAGGTACAAGGGACATTTACTAGGCAAAGAGGGTATTAACATTCATGGCTCCACATACGTCGAACTTCTCGTTCAATGAGGAAATTATCCTAATAATTTGGAACATACAGTTATTTTAAGTAGAGAGGAGAAGGGATAAAGATTGGCTTTATTGGAAGAATTTCAAATGTTTAAACACAGTTTCAATAATAAGGATTCAATTTTCAACGACCAACTGAAATTTTTTAAAAAAAAAGTCCTTCGATATTTTTCGTCCTGCGCTCGAATTAATATAATTATTACATCGGGCTTCTATATTGTTTCCTGAATGCCAAACTCTTCATAAGCGCTCCCAATAAAAATGTACATGTCTGCATAATCACACATTTGTCATGTAATTTTCATAAGCCTAGATGTCCTATTGTAACAATTTTTTATGCTTTCTGTCACTCACTGTCTTCAGAATTTGTGTTATAAAAATGTTTCGGTTTTAGCATGTGGTATAATTACATCAGCTATTTTCTGCGGCTATAGACCACTGGGTGTATCAGCGACATCTAGGCGCAGTATTCTCAATTTCTGTCCACTCACGAATGTTGCTCCGTCAACTGTATGTTTATCCGTTACTGGTGACACACGCCACATCTAATATATGTATTACTTTACGTATGACAAAGCAGACGGCTGTTTTTACGATTGTAAATTTTCCCTATGACTAAGCCTATTGGCAGCACATCGCTATAAGCATGTAAAAGGAAAGTTGTTGCTTATTTCAGTAATTAGTAGCGTTTGGTCTTTTTGAAACATATCAGTGCCCATGTTAGACACTTTGCCAGTCGACCACTCTACTGTGTTTTTGCAGGTGGCCATTCAGTATGCATTTGTGATAACAAGCGGACATATTTTCAATGTTTGTTTCATAACCACCACTATATGTATGTTGTGTTTTTATAAAATCCAAATTTTTTGAACGTTGCATTTTTCTGTATATACGTATTTCTCTGTAATAACACTTATTTAGAAGGTCCATTACCTTCCACAATTGGTGGCTCTTTCTATTCCATATGTTACATTTGTGCAGTTGCTGCTGCAACCAAGCTTAAGATTCAAAAGGAAGAACGTATGAATTAGATTAACACAAGGGTGGAAACTCTCAATGTTCAGCTGTGACCTGATAATATAAATATTGAGATAAAACTGAATAATATAAAAAGATTGTGGAGTTGATTAGTATAAGAATATTGGCTACTGACTACTGAGCAACAGAGGCAAAAATATTATAAGAACCGAAAATTGACTACCACAAATGAGCAAGAATGAGAAATAAGAAATAGTATAAACATGAAAGTAAGTGTAACAGAGATATAAGAACAAAAGGAACTGAAGTAGTGCGGAAATGTAATGAAGGAAGAGCATTGGCAAAAATGTGTTCATGGCAACCCCACGTTAGCTCTTCTGAGGTAGTCTTGGCGTTCTTTATGATATCAGTGCTATTCATAAAACTGAACGAACAATTCGTCTTCTTCGTTGTAGACTTCGCCTTCAACCATTCCACAGATTAAATATAGAGGGGCAAGTCCTTGGACATTGGTGCACCAAGAAATATGACCATGTCTGGCGATCCACCTTCTGGGGAATTTTATCTTTGGATTATGTCACGTGACGCCTATAATGTACAGGGTCGCCTTCAAGGTGGCAGAAGATCATGAACAGCAAGAGTACCAACACACTTTCTTGAGGTAAACCTAAAGTTACTTCCCCATATGTCGGCGACTCTTCATCCAAGATAACATTTTCTTCCTCCCTAGCAACAAATACTCAGTCCAGTCATAATCGTTGGCCTTAAACAGCTTTTTTCAGATAATACTGTAAAAGTATACGGCAAGAAGGGTAGTGTCTGAAGGCGACATTGGTAACGGAGGTGAAAGGAGTAACGTTAAATGTGATTTGATCATCTTTTAAACAAATTACTTTGTGACAGTCTACATTTAAATCTACATCCATACTCTGCAAGCCACCTGACAGTGGGTGGCGGAGGGTGCCTTGAGTACCTCTATCGGTTCTCCCTTTTATTCCAGTCTCGTATTGTTCGTGGAAAGAAGGACTGTCGGTATGCCTCTGTGTGGGCTCTAATCTCTCTGATTTTATCATGGTCTCTTCGCGAGATATACGTAGGAGGGAACAATATACTGCTTGACTCCTCTGTGAAGGTATGTTCTCGAAACTTCAACAAAAGCCCGTACCGAGCTACTGAGCGCCTCTACTGCAGAGTTTTCCACTGGAGTTTATTTATCGTCTCCGGAACGTTTTAGCGATTACTAAATGATCCTGTAACGAAGCGCGCTGCTATCCGTTGGATCTCCTCTATCTCTTCTATCAACCCTATCTGGTACGGATCCCACAGTGCTGAGCAGTATTCAAGCAGTGGGGGAAGAAGCGTACTGTAACCTACTTCCTTTGTTTTCGGATTGCATTTCCTTAGGATTCTTCAAATGAATCTCAGTCTGGCATCTGCTGTACTGACGATTAATTTCATTAGATCATTCCATTTTAAATCACTCCTAATGCGTACTCCCAGATAATTTATGAAATTAACTGCTTCCAGTTGCTGACCTGCTATATTGTAGCTACATGATAAGGGATCTTTCTTACTATGTATTCGCAGCACATTACACTTGTCTACATTGAGATTCAATTGCCATTCCCTGCAGCATGCGTCAATTCGCTCCAGATCCTCCTGCATTTCAGTACAATTTTCCATTGTTACAACCTCTCGATATACCACAGCATCACCTGCAAAGAGCCTCAGTGAACTTCCGATGTCATCCACAAGGTCATTTATGTATATTGTGAATAGCAACGGTCCTATGACACCCCCCTGCGGCACACCTGAAATCACTCTTACTTCGGAAGACTTCTCTCCATTGAGAATGACATGCTGCGTTTTGTTATCTAGGAACTCTTCAATCCAATCACACAATTGGTCGGATAGTCCATATGCCCATACTTTGTTCATTAAACGACTGTGTGGAACTGTATCGAACGCCTTGCGGAAGTCAAGAAACACGGCATCTACCTGTGTCTATGGCCCTCTAAGTCTCGTGGACGAATAGCGCGAGCTGGGTTTCACACGATCGTCTTTTTCGAAACCCATGCTGATTCCTACAGAGCAGATTTCTAGTCTCCAGAAAAGTCATTATACTCGAATATACTACGCGTTCCAAAATTCTACAACTGATCGACGTTAGAGATATAGGTCTGTAGTTATGCACATCTGTTCGACGTCCCTTCTTGAAAACGGGGATGACCTGTGCCCTTTTCCAATCCTTTGGAACGCTACGCTCTTCTACTAGAGACCTACAGTACAGCGCTGCAAGAAGGGGGGCAAGTTCCTTCGCGTACTCTATGTAAAATCGAACTGAGAGAGCAATCTTATCTCGAAGGAGCTGATAGTGGCGTAGCGAGTGGTGCTCTTGACTATAAGGCTGCTGCCGCTACTCACCTGCTGGCTCCATCATGGCGGCCACCGCACAGAACTTCCCGCAGCGCCCACCGTCCGCCTTTATACCGGGCGCCAGAGGCGCGCGGGCGCTGGCGGTGACGCGACAGCACGAGCTGGCTGTGCTGTGGCGGCGCTCGCTGCTTCAACACAGCGGCCGTGTGTGTGTTGTTGCAACGAACTGAGACACGGGGGCGATCCGGAATGCAACCTCCTTCAGGCTGCAATTTAAGTACTACAGCACTGCGGGCAAATACAATGAGGTGACGGTACACCTCTTACTGTCTTGTCGTGCCTGGTGTAGCAACTCGACGCGGCATGGACTCAACAAGTCACTGGAAGTACCCCGGCAGAAACATTAAGCCGTACTGCCTACATAGCCGTCCATAATTGCGGAAGTGACACCGGTGCAGGATTTCGTGCACGAATTGATCTCTCGGTTACGTCACATAAACGTTAGATGAGATACATGTCGGGCGATCTGGTGGACCAAATCATTCGTTCGAACTGTCCCGTATGTTCTTCAAACCAGTCGCGAACAATTGCGGCCCGGTGACTTGGTGCATTGTTATCCATAAAGATTCCGTCATTGTTCGGAAACTAATGTCCATGAATGGGTGCAAATGGTCTCCAGAGACCCGAACATAAACTTTTCCAGTGAATGGTCAGCTCAGTTGGACCAGAGGACCCCGCCCATTCCATGTAAACACAGACCACACCACTCTCCATACTACACTCCTGGAAATTGAAATAAGAACACCGTGAATTCATTGTCCCAGGAAGGGGAAACTTTATTGACACATTCCTGGGGTCAGATACATCACATGATCACACTGACAGAACCACAGGCACATAGACACAGGCAACAGACCATGCACAATGTCGGCACTAGTACAGTGTATATCCACCTTTCGCAGCAATGCAGGCTGCTATTCTCCCATGGAGACGATCGTAGAGATGCTGGATGTAGTCCTGTGGAACGGCTTGCCATGCCATTTCCACCTGGCGCCTCAGTTGGACCAGCGTTCGTGATGGACGTGCAGACCGCGTGAGACGACGCTTCATCCAGTCCCCAACCATGCTCAATGGGGGACAGATCCGGAGATCTTGCTGGCCAGGGTAGTTGACTTACACCTTCTAGAGCACGTTGGGTGGCACGGGATACATGCGGACGTGCATTGTCCTGTTGGAACAGCAAGTTCCCTTGCCGGTCTAGGAATGGTAGAACGATGGGTTCGATGACGGTTTGGATGTACCGTGCACTATTCAGTGTCCCCTCGACGATCACCAGAGGTGTACGGCCAGTGTAGGAGATCGCTCCCCACACCATGATGCCGGGTGTTGGCCCTGTGTGCCTCGGTCGTATGCAGTCCTGATTGTGGCGCTCATCTGCACGGCGCCAAACACGCATACGACCATCATTGGCACCAAGTCAGAAGCGACTCTCATCGCTGAAGACGACACGTCTCCATTCGTCCCTCCATTCACGCCTGTCGCGACACCACTGGAGGGGGGCTGCACGATGTTGGGGCGTGAGCGGAAGACGGCCTAACGGTGTGCGGGACCGTAGCCCAGCTTCATGGAGACGGTTGCGAATGGTCCTCGCCGATACCCCAGGAGCAACAGTGTCCGTAATTTGATGGGAAGTGGCGGTGCGGTCCCCTACTGCACTGCGTAGGATCCTACGGTCTTGGCGTGCATCCGTGCGTCACTGCGGTCCGGTCCCAGGTCGACGGGCACGTGCACCTTCCGCCGACCACTGGCGACAACATCGATGTACTGTGGAGACCTCACTCCCCACGTGTTGAGCAATTCGGCGGTACGTCCACCCGGCCTCCCGCATGCACACTATACGCCCTCCCTCAAAGTCCGTCAACTGCACATACGGTTCACGTCCACGCTGTCGCGGCATGCTACCAGTGTTAAAGACTGCGATGGAGCTCCGTATGCCACGGCAAACTGGCTGACACTGACGGCGGCGGTGCACAAATGCTGCGCAGCTAGCGCCATTCGACGGCCAACACCGCGGTTCCTGGTGTGTCCGCTGTGCCGTGCGTGTGATCATTGCTTGTACAGCCCTCTCGCAGTGTCCGGAGCAAGTATGGTGGGTCTGACACACCGGTGTCAATGTGTTCTTTTTTCCATTTCCAGGAGTGTATAATGGAGCCACAACCAGGCAGATTAACCAGGCGCTCCTGAAAGAGTGCTAGTTATGCGAGGTTCGCAGGAGAGCTTCTGTAAAGTTTGGAAGGTAGGAGACGAGATACTGGCAGAAGTAAGGCTGTGAGGACTGGGCGTGAGTCTTGCTTCGGTAGCTGGTAGAGCATTTGCTCGCTAAAGGCAAAGGTCCCGAGTCTCGGTCGGGCACACAGTTTTAATCTGCCAGGAAGTTTCATATCAGCGCATACTCCGCTGCAGAGTGAAAATCTCGTTCTGGAGCCACAACCAGCTTGCACGGTGCCTTGTTGACAATTAGGCTCCATAGTGCCATACTCGAACCCTACCATTAGCAAACTAAAATCGTGACTCAGTTTACCTGGCCACGGTTATCCATCCAGTCTTCTATGACCCAACCGATATGGTGACGAGCCCAGGAGAGGGGCCAAAAGCGATGTCGTGCTGTTATCATAGGTGCTCGCGACGGTTGTCTGCTGCTATAACACACTAACGCCAAATTTTGCACACTGTCCTAACGGATACGTTCGTCGCACGTCCAACACTGACTTCTGCGGTTATTTCATGCAGTGTTAGCACAGACAGCTCTATGCAAACGCCTCTGCTCTCCGTTGTTATGTGAAGGCGTCGGCTACTGCGTTGTTATCCGTCGTAAGAGATAACGCCTGAAACGTGGTGTTCTCGGCACTCTCTTGACACTGTCGGTCTCGGAATACTGAGTAGGGAGCACACTGTGCTCGTGTGGGAGCGTCCTAGATGCTTGTAAAACAATATACTGGTAGCCAAGATCGCAGAGATTCTTTTTATTCCATGATTACCGGTTTCGGCGAAACTAAAGCGGCCATCGTCGGATCTTAGGACACGTACGGGTTACAATATCAAAGCAAACAATGGTGATATTAATAGTTGCCTATAACACGCAGGCCTTACAAAATCGTCGTAGCACGTGGAGAGCACCGGATAGATTAAGAACAGGAATCGTTATATGAAAAATGGGTAACAGGGGCTACTTTGAAGATAACCAGCGCGAATGTGCAGAAACATAGACAACAGTATAATCCCTCATGTACCCAGGGGTGGAGTTTGTCTGCGAACGGAAGACCTGTTTTTGTGTAGTGACAAGGCCATTAAAGCTGTAGACTTGTGGAGGGCATGGAAAGTAAAGGAGAGTAAGTATAATACACCGAGTAGATCACAGGTAGGCTGACTCAGTATTTAAATATAACCAACGAAGTCGCGTGAAAATGTGCAGTAGGTAGAGCAGGTGCCATGATGCACAAATCTGGAATGCAATGATCGCCACCTGAGAGATATACCAAACAATTTTAAAGCTTTTCTCCTCGGCACCAGTGCTGTTTGCGTAACGAGTAATCTTATTAAGCAAACAAAGAAGAGAACAGACGCTTGACAGAAGCACGACATCCAGAGATGGCTTACATTTCAGAATTTTTATCGTGAACAGCTAAACCATGTTGTTGTTGTTGTTGATATTGTTGTTGTGGTCTTCAGTCCTGAGACTGGTTTGATGCAGCTCTCCATGCTACTCTATCCTGTGCAATCTTCTTCATCTCCCAGTACTTACTGCAGCCTACACCCTTCTGAATCTGCTTAGTGTATTCGTCTCCCTCTACGATTTTTACCCTCCACGCTGCCCTTCAGTACTAAATTGGTGATCCCGTGATGGCTCAGAACATGTCCTACCAACCGATCCCTTCTTCTAGTCAAGTTGTGCCACAAACTCCTCTTCTCTCCAATTATATTCAATATCTCCTCATTAGTTATGTGATCTACCCATCCAAACTTCAGCATTCTTCTGTAGCACCACATTTCTAAAGCATGTATTCTCTTCTTGTCTAAACTATTTATCGCCCGTGTTTTACTTCCATATATGGCTAAATTCCATACAAATACTTTCAGAAACGGCTTCCTGACACTTAAATCAATACTCGATGTTAACAAACTTATCTTCCTCAGAAACGCTTACCTTGCCATTGACAGTATACATTCTATATCCTCTCTATTTCGATAATCATCAGTTACTTTGCTCCCCAAACAGGAAAACTCCTTTACTACTCTGAGTGTCTCATTTCCTAATCTAATTCCGTCAGCATCACCCGACTTAATTCGACTACATACCATTATCCTCGTTTTGCTTTTGTTGATGTTCATCTTATACCCTCCTTTCAAGACACCGTCCATTCATTTCAACTGCTCTTCCAAGTCCATTGCTGTCTCTGACAGAATTACAATGTCATCGGCGAACCTCAACATTTTTATTTCTTCTCCATGGCTTTTAATACCTACTCCGAACTTTTCTTTTGTTTCCTTTACTCATTCCTCAATATGCAGATTGAATAGCATCGGGGAGAGGTTACAACCCTGTCTCACTTCCTTCCCAACCACTGCTTCACTTTCATGTCCCTCGACTCTTATAACTGCAATCTGGTTTCTGTACAGATTGTAAATAGCCTTTGGCTCCCTGTGTTTTACCCCTGACAACTCCAAAATTTGAAAGAAAGTAATCCAGTCAACATTGTCAAAAGCTTTCTCTAAGTCTACAAATGCTGGAAACGTAAATTTGCCTTTCCTTAATCTTTCTTCTAAGATAAATCGTAGGGTCAGTATTGCCTCACGTGTTCCAACATTCCTACGGAATCCAAACTGATCTTCCCCGATGTCAGCTTCTACCAGTTTTTCCATTCGTCTGTAAAGAATTCGCGTTAGTATTTTGCTGCTGTGACTTATTAAACTGAGAGTTCGGTAATTTTCACATCTGTCAACACCTGCTTTCTTTGGCATTGGAATTGTTATATTCTTCTTGAAGTCTGAGGGAATTTCGCCTGTCTCATACATCTTGCTCACCAGATGGTAGAGTTTTGTCAGGACTGGCTCTCCCAATGCTATCAGTAGTCCTAATGGAATGTTGTCTACTGCCGGGGCCTTGTTTCGACTTAGGTCTTTCAGTGCTGTGTCAAACTCTTCACGCAGTATCGTATCTCCCATTTCATCTTCATCTACATCATCCTTCCATTTCCATAATATTGTCCTCATGAACATCGTCCCTATATAGACCCTCCATATACTCCTTCCACCTTTCTGCTTTCCCTTCTTTGCTTAGAATTGGGTTTCCATCTGAGCTCTTGATATTCATGAAAGTGGTTCTCTTTTCTCCAAAGGTCTCTTTAATTTTCCTGTAGGCAGTATCTATCTTACCCCTCGTGAGATAAGCCTCTACATCCTTACATTTGTCCTCTAGCCAAACCTGCTTAGATATTTTGCACTTCTTGTCGATCTCATTTTTCAGACGTTTGTATTCCTTTTTGCCTGCTTCATTTAGTGCATTTTTGTATTTCCTCCTTTCATCAATTAAATTCAGTATCTCTTCTGTTACCCATGGATTTCTATTAGCCCTCGTCTTTTTACCTACTTGATCCTCTGCTACCTTCATTATTTCATCTCTCAAACCTACCCATTCTTCTTCCACTGTGTTTCTTTCCCCCATTCCTGTCAATTGTTCCCTTAAGCTCTCCCTGAAACTCTGTACAACCTCTGGTTCTTTCAGTTTATCTAGGTCCCATCTCCCTAAATTCCCACCTTTTTTCAGTTTCTTCAGTTTTCATATACAGTTCATAACCAATAGATGGTGGTCAAAGTCTACATCTGCCCCTGGAACTGTCTTACGATTTAAAACCTGGTTCCTAAATCTCTGTCTTACCATTATATCATCTATCTGAAACCTTCTATTATCTCCGGGGTTCTTCCATGTATACAACATTCTCTCATGATTCTTGAACCAAGTGTTAGCTATGATTAAGTTATGCTCTGTGCAAAATTCTACCAGGCGGCTTCCTCTTTCATTTCTCAGTCCTAATCCATATTCACCTACTACGTTTCCTTTTCTTCCTTTTCCTACTGTAGAATTCCAGTCACCCATGACTATTAAATTTTCGTCTCCCTTTATTACCTGAATAATTTATTTTATCTCATCACACATTTCATCAATTTCTTCAACATCTGCAGTGCTAGTTGTCAGATAAACTTATACTACTGTAGTAGGAGTGGGTTTCGTGTCTATCTTGGCTACAATAATGCGTTCACTATGCTGTTTGTAGATTATTAAAGCTACTCCTGCATTACCTGTATCTGATTTTGTATTTACAACCCTGTAGTCACCTGACCAAAAGTCTTGTTCCTCCTGCCACCGATCTTCACTAATTCCCACTATCTCTAACTTTAACCTATCCATTTCCCTTTTTAAATTTTCTGACCTACCTTCCCGATTAAGGGATCTGACATTCCATGCTCCGATCAATAGAACGCCGGGTTTCTTTCTCCTGATAACGACATCCTCTTGAGTAGTCCCCGCCTGGAGATACGAATGGGGGACTATTTTACCTCCGGAATATTTTACCCAAGAGGACGCCATCATCATCTAATCATACAGTAAAGCTGCATGTCCTCGGAATATAATGACGGCTGTAGTTTCCCCTTGCTTTCGGCCGTTCGCAGTACCACAACAGGAAGGCCGTTTTGGTTAGTGGTACAGGGCTAGATCAGTCAATCATCCAGACTGTTGCCTGTGCAGCTACTGTAAAGGCTGGTGCCCCTCTTCAGGAACCACACGTTTGTCTCGCTTCTCAACAGATCCCCCTCCGTTGTGGTTGCACCCTCGGTACGGCTATCTGTATCGTTGTGGCCTCCCCACCAACGGCAAGGTCCATGGCTCATGGGCAGGGGGGGGGGGGGGGGCAAAACCATGTAAGTGATTTAAATGGCAGGGAGGCGGCGTGCACACAGGCCCGGCAGCGCTCTCTTTTGTGTGATCCAACAGGACAGTGTTATTCAATGTTCAGTTGGCGCAGAGCTGTCACTAGAAATGGAAAAATGTAACCAAGTACCAATGTGCCTCACCAGCATCGTAGGGTAGAATATCAGTATGTCAGAGCGTGGGAATGGGGCAGAGTAGTTGGTCTCCAGGAGGGGGCTCTGTCGTAGTGTGAAGTGGCGGCTCATACAGGGCACACTGCTTCAACAGTGAAGTGTATGTGCAACCAGTGGAGCGAAGAGGGCCGTACAGAGAGTGTTGTCTTGACACGGGATAGAGGGGAGACAGGGGCATTAAGGTCAGTCTGCAATTTCCGAACGGTGAGGAGAAAATGCAGAAATATAAATTCCGAGTGAAGGCAGGTTGATGATTTGGATCAGCACCAAACACTGTCACAGGGCATCTACAAGAGATGAGGATTTTGGGACTGATCAGGATACTTGCAACAGGAGACTCACAGAATTCAGGGGTCTGATTAGCACCATTAATTTGCAATCAGACTAACTACTACACTGGAGGCTATTTCTAAACATTAGAAAAAGTAGTAGCGAACACCATACCACCTTAAGTACAAACTTAAGGGCAGCACTCCAAATGAGAAAAACAGACATGTAGGAACTTACCGACGCTGGCCACGAGTGACACGGAGCCGTCGTCCCAGCGATCTGACAGAACACTCTCTGAATACAAAAACTTGGGTTTTTAAAGAATGGTGACGGTGCTCCATTTCTCCCTTCCTATAGTCGGCTCACCAACCCACCGGTACTTAACAATCTTCGGCCAACCTGTCGAGTCGTTCTGCACCTCAGGGCTACTCTGGCTTATTCCTACTCGGTAGGTAAGGACGCTTCTGGGTTTTACATTAACAAACTTCAAGTTTGGTGTCAACAGCATTCAGCTAAAGGCTAAACGTCCCTACCACTCCTATTATGGCCAGTAACAACAGTGTTTTATGTTACTTCCCCCCCCCCCTCCCCCCCCCCCCCCCCCCACCTCCGCCCTTCTGTGGCTCGGAACTGCTGCAGTAACAGTCTAGTATGTGTAAACCCACTGACGTTGCAGTTCGCAGGCGGAAGTATCCATCCCGCTGCCTTTGCTAAGACGTCCCCTTTCATGGCCGTCTTCTACAGTGACGCCTTACGACAGCGTCTAAGTGGGGCACCGAATAACCAGTTAACTCTCTAAAGTGAAACTTCTCCCCTTGGACAGTTGCCCAGGGCGTATGCAATTTCCACGGCTCTAGTGTTGTTATTTATCTCTGGTAACCTAAATGCTTAAACTTTTGCCTACTTTCTGCATTGTGTCTCTGATTTCCTACCTTTGAGTGTCCTCGATGGCTCCAACTAGTCTTACGTATATCAACGTAGAAGTCATTATATCGTCAATATACACTTCTGGCCATTAAAATTGCTACACCACGAAGATGACGTGCTACAGACGCCAAATTTAACCGACAGGAAGAAGATCCCGTGATATGCAAATGATTAGCTTTTCAGAGCATTCACACAAGGTTGGCACCGGTGACGACACCTACAACGTGCTGACATGAGGAAAGTTTCCAACCGATTTCTTATACACAAACAGCGGTTGACGGCGTTGCCTGGTGAAACGTTGTTGTGATGCATTGTGTAAGGAGGAGAAATGCGTATCATCACGTTTCCGACTTTGATAAAGGTCGGATTGTAGCCTATCGCAACTGCGGTTTATCGTATCGCGACATTGCTGCTCGCGTTGGTTGAGATCCAATGACTGTTAGCAGAATACGGAATCGGTGGGTTCAGGAGGGCAATAAGGAACGCCGTCCTGGATCCCAACGGCCTCGTATCACTAGCAGTCGCGATGACAGGCATCTTATCCGCATGGCTGTAACGGATTGTGCAGCCACGTCTCGATCACTGAGTCAACATATGGGGACGTTTGCAAGACAACAACCATCTGCACGAACAGTTCGATGACGTTTGCAGCGGCACGGACTATGGCTGCGGTTACCCTTGACGCTGCATAACAGACAGGAGCGCCTGCGATGGTGTACTCAACGACGAACCTGGTATGGCGACATCGCAGTGAACGCAAATTGGAAGCGTGTATTCGTCATCGCCATACTGGCGTATCACCCGGCGTAATGGCATGGGACACGTCTCGGTCACCTCTTGTTCGCATTGACGGCATTTTCAACAGTGGACGTTACATTTCAGATGTGTTACGACCCGATACCTTTCATTCGATCCCTACGAATCCCTACATTTCAGCAGGATATTGCACGACCGCATGTTGCAGTTCCTGAACGGGCCTTTCTGGATACAGAAAATGTTCGACTGCTGCCCTGGCAACTAGATTCTCCAGATCTCTCACCAATTGAAAACTGGCTCGTCACAATACACCAGTAACTACTCTTGATGAACTGCGGTATCGTGTTGAAGCTGCATGGGCAGCTGCACCTGTACACGCCATCCAAGCTCTGACTCAATGCCCAGGCGTGTCAAGGCCGTTATTACAGCCAGAGGTGGTTGTTCTGGATACTGATTTCTCATGATCTATGCAAACAAATAGTGTAAAAATGTAACCACTCGTGAGTCCTAGCATAATATATTTGTTCAATGAATACCCGTTTATCATCTGCATTTCTTCTTGGTGTAGCAATTTTAATGGCCAATAGTGTATGACGACAGTACAACAGTACTGACAGTGTACTTGATGACAATGTGACTACACCGTGAGATGACCACCATCTAGTCTGCTTGGCTGAAACGAACAGAAAAGCTTCGTCCAGAGCGTTGGTGTGACGTTGGAGCAATGCAGTCGGTGTGGACTTGTTGAAACATCCCCTTAGAAAAATTATACAAGACTGTGCTTAAACTGACAAACAATGTTTTTAGCGCAACGCAATCTGACTTCCAAAAATCCCTACGAAAGAATGGCCCTGACTAACATTAACCTATACGTTTCACAAATCACTTACCTCACAAAAATCTTCGTTACTCAAGCTACTGCAATACAACGAGCGCCACTACTGCCAGCTAAATAAAAGATTCAAACTACTGAAGGCACTAACTACTGATAGGCATAGTTAGCAAATGAAAGATTTTAATAGAGAACAAACAATGTATTTACCTCACTAGTCATAATATATATAGCATTCATGACACCAGTTCTTACAAATTTCAAAACTCCGCCATCTCTCTCCCCACGTCCACCACTGCTGGCGGCTCACCTCCAACTGCGCAACGCTGCGCGTTGTTCACATCCAGCTGCCGCTGCCCAACACTACAATGGCAGACAACAATGCAAACCAGCCACAGTCTGCACACAGCTCAGCCAGTGATTCTCTTACAGAGCGCTACGTGGCGTTGGCGTTACCAATAAAAAAACCTAAACAGCCTACTTACATTGTGTCGACGGTTCGACACAGTCTTCTGTGGGCAGGACTGGTGGCATGTACGCCACTGCATCGGCTCCATTCACTGGAACTCATCAACTTCGCAGTGCGCACGTGAATTCTAACACTGGTGTTCTGAGTGGTATAATACAATGGTTCTCGACGAGTTCCACTTCAACTTGTCCTATAGTGACGGCGGCATCAGCATTCGACACCACCATGGTGAATCGGGCGACGTGTATCGTTGAGCAGCATAACAGGCAAACGTCAAGTGTGATGGTCACATGCAATCGCGTCTCCTATGTCTCGAGGGCAATCTGAACAGCTACCGCTTCATCAGGGAGATTTTACAGCCCAAGCCACTGTCCCTCTGGCATGAAGTTCCAAGTGCCATATTTCAACAGAACAACACATGGTCGCATGTGGAGAGAAATGTGCATGCCTTCTTCGAAGAACGACAGGTATCACTGCTTCCCTGGCCTGCCTCTCCACCTGACATATCACTCAATGAGCATGTCTGCGACATGGCCAGGCAGCAGTTTGTTCATTCAGATTCTCCTGCAGCCGCAATTTATGGTTTGTGGATGCGCCTAAACACTGCAGGGTAATCCCCAGTAGCATATTCAGGCACTCTTTCATTCCATACTCCAACGTCTAGAGGCTCTGAGTGCAGCAAGTAGTGGCATTAATCCGTACTGAATTTCCACTGTTACTGTGCATATGCAGGTCTGTAATGATTGTCATTTGTCCGTAATCCGTGGAATAAATTTCGCTGTGATCACATCTTTCAGCTTGGTGTTTCATTTTTTTCAAACAGTGGTGTACAATGGATATACAAATGAATAGTTGAAAATAAATATCTGCTTGTTGTTGTTGTTGTTGTGGTCTTCAGTCCTGAGATTGGTTTGATGCAGCTCTCCATGCTACTCTATCCTGTGCAAGCTTCTTCATCTTCCAGTACTTACTGCAGCCTACATCTGCTTATCCAGTATAATTAATGAATTAGTAAGACATAGTTATTGAACATCACTGTTATTTTAAATATTATTCCGCTAAAGATCGAAATACAGGAAATAAAATCAAATGCTGCGTTAAGCTCATGTTGCTTGTCTTCATGAACAGATGGCTGCACTGGTAAAAGGTTCAAAGTTCGGTAGGTATACTGTAGTATAAGACACAACAGAGCCTCAAATTAATTATTTGCCACATCTATTATGCCTGTCAAATTTCACTCTTTTCTTTTCAATCTGCAACACTGCATAAATAAGGCAAAACAGTGCAATGTTTGCGTCAAATTACTGTCGAAAACATGGTTACAAACTCTATATAAATTATCCCAAAGACTAAATGCATGTGGCCTGCTAAACAGGCAGGTAAACTTCTAATGTTACATGAAAACAAATATACTTTTCATAAGTAGTTAAAAACCAACGTTTGCTTATGCAGTGTGGTATGAAATTGAGTGTAAAACAAGTCTTCCATAAAAAGATAAGAACCAAACTTTGCTTATACAATTAAACTAACAAATTAGTAATAAGTAGTTGTTAAAGGTGAGTCTTGCTTTGACTACTATTCCGCAAATCTTCAAAAAAGCACAATAAATAAATTATTGTAATCGATCATTTAAAAAAAATCTGTGTGGAATAAATATGTCAAGCAGCGTGTAATTTTTCCTCATTTCTATGTAGTTCTCAATTCGTTCGAGCAATCAATCATTCATGATAGGAAACACAGTCATAGCTCAGTCATTCAAAATGATTCAGAAATTGTACTTGTTAGAATGAAATCAGGCGATGATTCTTCTTCTCTGCAGGCTCGTGGTTTGCGGCAGTCTGCTAATCTGCACAAATAAAATGCCTCGTAATTTTGGGAGCGTTGTATAATCAGTCGGGAAACCTCAGATCAAGCGGATATTTGGCTTTGATGAAGTTTAACCTTCCGAAGAAGTAATGGAGCTCTTGGATCATTAAATGCAGGTTCGTATCCAGTTTTCGTAAGTTCCCTTCTGATTAACAACTACGCAATGCATCGATGAATATCATTAATTATCAATTGTCAAATACACACCTTTTGTTTGAAGGAACAATATATATATTTCCCTTTTAATTGTACAATTTCGTACCAGTTATCTTCGGCCATAAATATCAATAATCAGATTACAATTCTTCAAACAAAAAACTCAGGCTAATCGGCACGAAGTCAATCTCGGAAGCTTTTTTTTTTTTAACAACCACCAGAGAGAGTACTACAAAGAATAATTATGCGCTCATGGCATAGCTATTGTATTAAACTATTTTGCGCATGAATTCTGCGAGTATGAAGATAGAAAATTAGTAAACGTCATTCAAGGGTAGAATTGTATCAGAATAATTCATCGAATATAAAGAGATATTACAATCGCCCCTCGCAGCGAGCAAAGTTAATGATAATACACTTTGCGAACTAACAGGAAAAATTTGTTAGGATGTTTATTCAAAAGAGGAATATTTTGAATTAATAGAATTTTACTATAGGCAGTATAGGTAACATGTTAAGACAGTAAGTTACGAGAACACCTAAGCTGTAGCTTTTACATGTACCGGGGTACACCCGCATCCCGAGTACATAACCAGGGAAGATGTAGATTGGTGTAATTACGAAAAAGGTCTACCCATTTGGGAACTGGCCTTCACAGGGAAACCCTGGAAAACCCGGAAGAATAGACCCCACCTCAGGTATTAAAGAAGAGAGGAAAGCCTAAATCCAGTAATTTTGAAATATATAGAAGCTCGATAGATCGAAGGAATAGTGCCTCATAGCCAAAAAAAAATTTTACAATAGTGCCTCAAAAAAATTTTCAAAATTCTTCTTTCGACGATATAGCCGGCGATCTCGTTGTGAAGTCAATGGAACAGGAACACTGGGTACGGACAGCGGGTAAGCGACTCACAGACGGACAGCGGGTAGGCGACGCACAGCGTTTGGTGGAGGCGGCACGGAGGACAGGCGATGGTTTATGGTACAGGACAGAAGCTGGTAACGTGCCATAGAAACAGCAAGATGATCGCAGGAACAGATGGTCAGGGACGTGAACGTGGAACTGGTTTAAAGTGGAATAAGGAAAGGTTCTGACTGAATAAATCCCTGGAAGAGAGTGGATTAAGGCAACGAAGTCCATATTTCATCGTTGAACTCAAAATCGGGGTGGATTCTTATATTCTTCCATCTGTACTAGACTGGAACATCCATCAGTCCTGACAATCACGAATTTTTTTTTATTCCTCAATACCAAAGTTGTTTTGCATTACAACTGCTGATTGTCCACAACACTTCCAAATAGACTGTGGGCATTTAAATTTTGTTGTAGCTCATATCGAATGTATTCCTCTCAATTTTTTTCTAATCTTCGTTTTGTTATCGTGCAGGTGGAAGTAGAGCATTGAATCTGTCCGAGGTTTGCTTTCAATTACGAAATTATGGATAAAATTTAAGTTTACATCTGATGAAAAATTTTTAACATAGGCATACAACACTGGCTCCACAAAGGGAATAATTTCTGGAAAAAATTCTCTGAAAAATTTGCATTATTCTTATATTTAATTGATTTATAAATCTACCTGCAAATAAATATAATTAATGATGACGTATGTTCATTTAACAAATCATCCACTCGCAGAATCTTCTTCATTCTCTCATGAACATTTATGGAAATATATTTCAACAATTAAGTCCATAATATGAAACACACAAACTGCTATTCTTGAAATGATAATTAAAATTCTTAAATTAATTCTCCTGGTAGAGAAGGCATAATGAAAAAATCTAAAAATTATAATAATTTTCTCTCGCGCAACCAGAGAGTTTCTTCAATTGTTTGCAGCAGTGACATTATCGACTGTTGCTCCATTTCACAGTTCATTTGTTTTCTCGCTCGAACAGCGCACATCATACACACAGCGTATTTACCTACATATCCCGCACTGTTCAAATTTCACACGCAATTCTCACATAAGTGCCGTGTCTTGAGGAAATGTAGATGCACTTTCATTGTATATCACTATGGCTTCTGCTCATAGTCCACACTTAAAAACACTAGTATTTGACAATTTCTTCTATCTATCTTAAAATTTTGTGCTAAACTATCGCAGGAGTAATCTCACTGTCTCTTAAACTATCACAGGAGTAATCTCACTGTCTCTTAACCTATCACAGGAGTAATCTCACTGTCTCTTAACCTACCACAGGAGCAATCTCACTGTCTCTTACCCTCTAGACAACATAAACTTCTTGATATTTATATACACATTCTACTCGTAGTCAAATTCCACTGTAAATTCTTCTCCATCTTTGGTATCACAGATCTACGATCCTTCAAAAAATTTCTTAATATCATTATGCAGGAATAGTCCCTTTATTCTTTTCGATTCGGGATATGCCAACAAGTATGATCCAGGATTAGATATATTTACAATAACATATGGTCCGGTATAAATAAGATTCCATTTCTTTATGTTCTTCATCAGTTTCGAGAAATGGATGTGTCGCCTCAATAAAACCTTTTCTCCAAGATGAAATGTCTGAATCCGGTGAATCCGTTTATCATGTGTCAATTTCCGTTGTATTGCCTTTTTAGTTAAATCGACAAGTGCGAGTCGAATCTTTTCCTCCCATTTTAAATTCTGGTCTTCATACTTTGGCAGATGGTTTATGCAGAAATTCTTTTCAATCTGACTAAACATAAGCTCTGTTGGAGTAAAGTTAGTTGAGATATGTGTCAGATTACTAAATATTTGTTCAAATTCTGACAAATAATCAGCCCATGATGTTTGTTTACTGTGACAGTATGTACGCATAAATCGGTTTAATTCTCGGAAAACTCGTACTATTGGACTACCTTGTGGATGGTAACACGATGTCAAAATTTGTCGAATACCAAGCTGTGTTAATGTTTGCTTTCATTTAAATCCGGTAAAAATTCTGGCATTATCTGTAATTATGGATTTCGGTAAAACTACATGCGGAAGATAGTCACGCACCATTCTCACTACAACAGCTCTGGCAGTAGCACACTTCAGTAGATATAGTTTTACATATTTTGAAAACACGTCAAAGAATCCAACAATGAATTTGACTCCTCCTCTTGATCGTGGGAGAGGGCAGCAGATATCACACGAAATTAACTCCCTTGGTTCTCGTGGAATAACTGAATGCAGAACATGCTTACTACCTCTATTATCCGGTTTTGCCTTTTGACAGAGTAAACAGTTTTGTATTGTTTGGTGCACTTTTCTCCGAATATTTGGAAAATAACAGTATTCTCCTACTTTATTGCTACATTTAATTACACCAAAATTATAAGTGGGTAAACCAAATTAATTTTTCCTCATATTCCTTCGGGATACATTCACACCACCGTGGATTGTTGTCCTTCCCACATCTGAAGAATAATACTCCATGTACTAATTTATAATGATCTAAACTAGCCCTTGAATTTTGTTGTCCCTTTAGCTGAATTATCTTCTTCCATCGAGGGTCTTTTCGTTGTAAATTTCCCATATCTGTACAAAGATGTACATAATAAGTCTTGTAGATATTGTCCTGCAACAGTAATACTGGAAAATCCGAAGTATTTACGATTCTATTTCCGGTGTTGAACCTTCTGGGGATCTTGACAGTGCATCCGCAATAATATTTTCTTTGCCAGACACATGAATAATTTTAAATTGCTACTGTTGTAGTGTCATTGTCCAACGTGACAGTCTGGGATGTAATAATTTATATGTTTGCAAAAAGTTTAGTGATTGATGGTCACAGTACACAATAGTTTTAGAACCATATAGATAATAGTTAAACTTCTTGAATGCCCAGATAACCACAAGTGTTTCAAGTTCTGTGGTCGTATAGGCTCTTTCACAGGGCGATAACACTCGACTAGCAAATGCTATCGGGTAAAATGTTGGTGCCCCTTTTAGTTTCCTTATTTGGAAGAGACAAGCACCTAATCCAACATCCGATGAATCCGTGGACAGACAGAACTCACAATTCATATCAGGGTGATATAATAATGATGCGTCAATGAGTTGGTCTTTAATGTATCGAAGAGCTAGTTCAGATTCTTCAATCCATTGCCATGGCACACTCTTCCTAGAAGCCGGTTTAATGCCTCAGAATGCATGGCTTGAGTCTTTATGAAACGACGGAAGAACGATGCCATACCTATAAATCCCTTCAGCTGTCTTTTATTCCATGGTGATGGAAAATTTCGAATTGCATTTATCTTCTTCTCGGTAGGCGAGATACCTTTCGCATCTATCATATGTCCAAAGAACTTAATTTGTGGTAAAGCAAAATGAGACTTTTGTAAGTTTACTGTAATTTCGGTTTTCTTGAAAACAGCAAAAATCGTTCCCAAAATATGCAAATGCTCTTCCCATGTTTTCGTGGCTATTAATAAGTCGTCAACAAACACAGTTATACGACTACGCAATTCTGGCCCAAGAATATAATCCAACGCTGAAATAAATATTCCGGCACTAATATTAAGTCCGAACGGGACAACTCTAAATTGGTAACTTCTCCCAGCACATATAAATGCGGTATATTTCATAGATTCTTGATCCATTTGGACCTACCAGTACGAACTTCTCAAATCAACACTCGTTAAGTACGAAACATCCTGGAAATTTTGAATTAATTCATCTATATTTTCCAGGTGAGTCCTTACAGGTACTTTCATTTTATTAATCTGTCTCACATCCAGAACTAACCTTACGTTACCTCCGGGTTTTTGAGCGACTAAGAGCGGAGAACAATATGGACTAGTTGATGGCTCAATCAAGTTCCATTCTAACATTCCATTTATCTCTCTTTGAACAGATTGTTTTAAGCGCCAGGGGATCGGATAGTGCGTGTAACAGTAAGTCTGATGTGGCTTCACTTGTAGGTGACAAATATACCCTTTAATAATTCCTGGTTTCTCATCAAAAATCTCTTCATATGCCTCTAACAAATAATGAAGCTGCTGCCTTTGTTCTCCGGTAAGCTGATTTGATTCACTAGCTTTTATCATTGTTGTTTGGTTAAAGTCCTCCTGTTGTATCAAATCCTTTGAATGCTCCTTCCGACGACCGTTTGTAGAGTCAATTAATTGAATTATGGCACCGCGACAATATTTCTCATGCACAGTTTCCTTTCTATTTAAATCCAGTGCCATCTCTTCTCCATTTAATCTAAATTTAACTATTCCTTCCAAAAAAATCAATCTGACAATCGTACTCCTGCATACTCCCAATACCAAGCATACAGTCCACTAATAACTTCTCCACTACAAGGAACGTGCATTTTATTGCTACATTTCCCATTTTCATCTCTAATTGTGTTTGTATTTTGACACTGAGAGAGCGTGCTCCAACAGCTCCGATGATTTTGCATTTCTGTACCGGCAAAATTGGTACCTTCTTCTTCCTAATAATTCTCCTAAAAAGAGCGCTTGAGATGACATTGGCGGAAGCGGCGGAGTCTAATATCACATTCGTTGGAACTTCCTCTATTTCAACAAATACTTCCGATACCGAAACTCTCGATCTGTCATTATGACACGTTATTAAATCCTTTGTTAACTCTTCAGTCAACAGCTCGCCATCATTATATCTTAACAACTGTAATTTTACTGTTTCGCCCCTAACAGATCCCCTGATCGCTCCTCCGGGGAACGATGAGGTCATGTTCCTTCTTTTCGAGAACGTTGCCTTTATATCGCGTGCGCCATAGCCATTCTTTCGGAACACGTAGTTCAGATGGTTAATCTCGCACCTTAAGTGGTCCTCGTCAGAATTTCAATTGCGGAGCACAGCCTCGCGAACAAACATAAAATATTGTTCGATGAAACTAAAATTCTGTCCCATGCCTCCACGTACTGGGATTCTGTTATTAAGGAGGCTGTTGAAATAAGAATGAGCCAAAAGAACTTTAACCGCGATAGCGGATACCATCTGAGCTGTGCATGGAAACGAGCGCTTTATGCAGAGAAGCAGCAGAGACGTTCCTTCCAGGGTTTACGTTCCAACGGAAGCGGTGGGGCCACTGGCGCACACAGTAACACAGTCTGCGACAGCAGTACGTAACCGCCGACCAATCATAAGCTGACCAATCAGAAGCCGTCCACGGGCTATAAAGAGGCTACCACAGCAGCAGTGAAGACAGTCAGCTCCTGACGATGACGATGGAGGTAATCGTTGAAAGCTCGAGATTTTATCCAGAACTGTCGCGGCTAGATTACTGAGAATGTTTTATATAGTAGACCCATTGGATACCTACTCTCTGGAAATGTGGATACGGTATTAACACTTCCCTTTCACACTCACTTGCTTCTGCCTTTTCCAGGAACAACTGGACCTCGCATGACTTTACGCCAGTCTGTATCATCCTACTTGGGCAAATCGTAAGACTTTCCCTCTGGTATCTCTGTAGGACTTCCAACGACATTAGAGCGTGGCCATCACTATGCTCTGAATCTATTAATACACCTTTGGTCCATACCTGTACCCATTTCGGTATGTGACTTAAGAGAAAGGAACCTTTATCTCCCGCTCCCTTCAGAAGGCGAGATTACCGGGATCCAACTGTACAACACCCATATACGAAAACAAGATTGTATCGGTTCTAGATAAGGACAAATTAAAAACGAAAACACTTTAAATCATATTGTAAATAGAACAAAATAAAACTGGATGACTTTCTAATAATCTACACAAGAACAGACTGAGTGCAACATAGGCAAACAACAACTTCAGATCATCTCCCGACGTGGCCAAAGGACGTAAGGGACTTTAGACGTACTCTGGTCTTCAGTCGTCTGTTTCTTCTCTATTTCACGAGGCTTCTTATTCTATACTGCAGATGCTGCTGGTATCTGTGGTAATGCATCGATAGCTCCCTTAAAAAGTTTAACACGTCCCACATGAATAATAGAAGTCTTCGTAGCTATCTGTAATTTAACACTGACAGTTGTGTACTTGGTATGGTCCATGGTGTTTCTTTTTTTTTGCCTTTTGGTGTATATGGGTTCATTACTAATACCCATTGGCCAGTCCTGTATTGCGGTAACTTCCCTATGCGTTGTCCTGTCTGCTCTTGTCGTCCTAAGGCCTTTGTATTTGCGTGTTCTACTCGTTATAAAATGTCTTTAATATCTTATCAAACTTCTTTACTGATTGGACGTTGGACCCGAGGTACGGCTTAATCACTTTCTCCCATACAAAATCTCGTAAAGCGAAAGGCGATTAGCCGTAGGGACTTTAGAACTGTACGCAGCAGTTACAATATTTAAATATACGTCCTGATTTTCAAAATTACTGCTAACTTAATAGCTCCACATCTTCGAAATCGTGCAATGTTCTTCCATGGGCTTGAGGGTGGAAAGGGCCTTTCCGTCACAATCGGTTCAAACGTGCGGCAATATCAGCAAAGTCCTTTACGAATCACAGATCAGGGGTCTCCAAACAATTTAGCGTAAGGGCCACACTGGCTCTTCCATTAAGCCCCAAGAGCCAATACTAGCTATAGTCTATAGTCTACTTTTCTTGAGGTCTGATCCCCTAGCACTTCTCTGAACTGCTGATAGTTTTTACGAGCTGTCTATGAGTGGCATTGCAGTTGTCATTACGTAGTGAATTGCTTATTTTTTGACCCTGAGCTGGTGGTCTTAATTTCATTTCATAAACCATGCATCAAATATATAACACTCGTGAAGGTTGCTGTAGCGCTCTTTCACGAAACCTTGTTATTTCTGTACATCATTAACATTACAGCAAGTGGGTGAAACGTAGCGCGAGCTGTATGTGGTATCAGCACTGTGGGATATCTTCCCACCGCAACATCTGTCCCCATGCGGCGGCAACAGTGGTCTGGCTTCGTTTCCTGTGATCACCGCTGCCATGGCCCGAGAAAAGTTGGACAGACTACAGTTCGCAATACCAACATACTGCATTGTTGAATTGTGCACAAATTTTCGTTTCAGAACGAGATGGTAATTGAAATATTTTTGGGTCAGTGAGCGGGAATGAATTCCACTCCACAGTTTTTGTTGACACGGGCAAGCGCCCATGTCATTTCATTGCCGCAGTAAAATCCTATGCGCGTGCTGCGCTGTAGATATTGTTACGACTATTTGCGACAACGCTAAATGTACGGTAGTGACATCTTCTGGAGAGTAGAAAGATAAATGCAGTATTACAGCACCTTCTTGTGAGAAGTGGCAACATGTGCTATCTGAAAAGCATAATACAGGGTGTTTCAGAAGTGATGGTCAATATTCAGGGATATGACTGAAATGGTCATTCGAAACAAAAAAGTCAAGTAAACATGGACTCTAAAACGCATAGGTTAAGTGCTATGAACAATTCTTGATTTTCGATTCTATGAAGCAAATCTCTTCTACTGCAAGCTCGTTGCTTTCCATATTTTGGGAAGTGGTAGTTTGGACCAAAACAAGAAAAAAAAAGTCCAGTAAACATGTGATCTAAAATGCATTCCTTAAGAGCTACGTGCACTTATTCATTATAAGAGTTGTGTTTCAAAGGAGAGAAGATGAACGAGTGCACGTAGCTCTTAAGGAATGCGCTTTAGAATACATGTGTAATGGACATTTTTTTCTTGTTTTGGTCCAAACTACCACTTCCCAAAATATGGAAAGCAACGAGCTTGCAGTAGAAGAGATTTGCTTCATAGAATCGAAAATCAAGAATTGTTCATAGTTCTTAACCTATGCAGTTTAGAGTCCATGTTTACTTGACTTTTTTATTTAGAATGTCTATTCCTGTCATATCCCTGAATACTAGCCATCACTTCCAAAAAACCATATATAGGAGGACTAGTGTTTTGAACTACAGTTTCTTGGTGAAGATACAATGAGTTTAAAAGTGAGTATTTAATTAAATCGAAATTGCCTTAAAAATAAATCCAGTGCAACTGTTTACTCAGAAACCTTGCTTTTAATACTATTAATTGGCATCACGTTGATTCATAGTTACATTCATTTTCTGTGGCTTTGTGTAAATATGGAAAGGAAACGGAAAATAGTGAGCGCAGAAATTTTAAAGAGCAATGAGGACATCAATATTTAGTGATTGAGTCAAGTACTAAGGCCATGTGTATAATATCCAATGAAACAATATTATTTCGCAAAGAACGCAATATAAAATGTCACTATGAGACTTTACATTCTTAGAGATATTTCAAATATTTTGAAAGCCAACGGTTAGACATTTTTGCGTCTAAAACGCGGTATGAAATCCCAGCAAATGTTCTTTCAGAAAGTACTCGTAAATACGGAACTAGAAGCAGGAACTGGTGATAGTTTCTGCACGTCTCACTCAATAGGAAAACATGGAAAATCATTTACTGACGGAGAATTAATAAAGGGTTGCATGATTCCAGCAGTTAAATAAATGTCCTGGAAGAGCTAATTTTTTTTTTTAAAGTTTGTCAGCATTAGCTGTGACTTGAAGAGTAAATGATATTGCCTAAAATATTTTAACTAAATGGTCTGAGAAAACTCGTTCTCTTTTGGCCTGAATGAATCAGCAGATGTTTCTGATCTTGCACAGGTGTTAATTTTTGTTCGAGCGGCAAACAAATATTATGAAGTATATGAACAGCTTGTTGAGCGACGTTCATAGCAACCACGGCACGGTCACGGGAAAAAATAAAGATGTCGCTGCTCTTGTGTCAAAGACGGTAGAAAATGAGGGTGGGTCAAAAACCATTTATCGTATGTTGCTTCATACATCATCAGTCTTTGTGTGGAAAATGCTTGAATATGTTAGAAGTTTTAAACCCAGTCAGGTCAGCTGTTAATTATATATGATCACATGCTCTCAATAATTTCAATTCCGCGGGTTTGTTGAAGACACTGAAGAAAATGACTTAGCATATTAGACAACAGTACACTAGCTTAGAAATGGAAATGCTCTGACGCGATTTTTTGGGCTCCAAACCAAAATTGAGCAGCTGCCTGATTTGTACACTCATATTATATCCTTTCGACAAAAAATTGTTTCAGTGTCAAACGAACAAAAAATGTTTCACGAATTTCAATAAATACCACGCATTCCGTCAGAAATCAGAAACTGCATTTCCGGTAGATTTTGTAATTGAAACTTTGAGTGCTTTAAAAATAAATTTTGAGTCTCGTTTTTCAGATTTTGATGCAATTGCAAACGACATGATTTTTTTAAATATTCTTTTCACGTAGATGTAGAAACTCTTGCAGCATAACTTCAAACGGAAATGGTTGATCTGCAATGTAACGATTAAAAAATAAAGATGAAGATAAGATTAACGATAAATAATTAATTCATGATTGCTGGAATTTTATAAATGCCTTGCACTTACACAGTTTGATCAGTTGCATACGTTCGCTCGTGGCTTTTCTTTTCTTTTCGCTTTTGCCATTTCTTACCTCTGTGAAAAAAAAAATCCGAAATGGAATATACAAAACATATTCACAGATCTAAACTAACAGATGTGCATTTGAATCGGCTGCTGATAATTTGCTCTAGTAAACTTGATCCACACCTGCAAACAACTGTGAGATTTACAGCTACATAAATCTCTTTAGTCATAATTACAATTATTCATTTCATTATGTGAATTGTTTATGTATGCATGTCACTTAGGTACGGTACGTTTTAGGGAAATCCCTATAATTTCTTACAGTTAAAATGTTCAATTACATTATACATGTATGATAGTTAATGTGTATCTTAACTGGCCATAAAAAAGAAACTGGTTATTATACGTGCTTTGATTTATTTGCGTTGTAAATTTTATACTGTACAGAGGTACTTCACTTAATAAGCATGATTTGTTCCTAAATCTTACTGGTAATTAAAGCTCGTTAAGTAAACACCTTTTTCCGTTCCGAAAAAAATAGGTACTCAAACAGATTTATAATAGAGTGCTGAATTTTCATTTACAGTACAGTACAGCTTATTTTAGAAGAAAGTTGTCCAAAGTTGTTTGTTTATGCCTGTGGTTCAAAATTTGTCGAAAAAATTGCGTATCATTATCGCTAATTGAAGTCGTAGGGCGCATAGCTATTGCGTTTTTAATGAATTTATGTTAGTTGACTACGACAGATCAGAACTGAAATTCATGTACAAAACAATGTTTGATCTTTCTGGATGACATACTAGTGTTTTCAAAGGACATGGAAGAGCATGTAAAACATTTGGAGGAAGTATTCAAAAGACTGAGAACAATGCTACTAACGCAAAAGATCGATAAATATCATTTTGTAGCAACGGAAGTAAATTTTCTTGGGATAACTAAATCATCCAATAATCTCCGAAAGATGGCGGGTGCATTCTAAAGTCCGAATGGCATTCGACTATATTGGAACTGGTCCGGAAAAAGCTTTCTTTGGCCGCTCCTCTGGTACTGCTTCTATTTGATTAAACCTGATCATTAAATCCAATGTGCAGAGGTAGTTATACTGAGCCAAGTAGTCGAGAGTCTCTGTTATGTTTGGTATCTGATATACATTGGTGATCGTTCTTACATTGAGGTATCGGTAGTCACAGCGATGCCTGCATTTTTAGTGCCATCTAGTGACTTTTCAGGACCAAAATTACCGATGCCCCATCCCCCCCCCCCCCCCATTCTGTCATTACACTCGATAACATCGTCAGCTAGGTGCTGGTAGATAAATTCTTCCAGTATCAGTTGTATACACTTCGGAACTCGATATGGGTTCTTGTACACTGGAGCATTATTATCTGTTGGTATACTGTATCATGCAAGTGGCGTTACTGGTAACGGACCACTCGGATTAAACAAGTCTATGAACTACACTATCAAAGCCTCCATTGCTTTTCTATCATTTCCCTGTAAATGTTTGACTTTCTCATGTAATGCAAATGCATTGATGGTTTGCTTGTGGCAGAGGTCCTCACTTGACCTATCTACACTCCTGGAAGTTGAAATAAGAAAACCGTGAATTCATTGGCCCAGGAAGGGGAAACTTTATTGACACATTCCTGGGGTCAGATACATCACATGATCACACTGACAGAACCACAGGCACATAGACACAGGCAACAGAGCATGCACAATATCGGCACTAGTACAGTGTATATCCACCTTTCGCAGCAATGCAGGCTGCTATTCTCCCATGGAGACGATCGTAGAGATGCTGGATGTAGTCCTGTGGAACGGCTTGCCATGCCATTTCCACCTGGCGCCTCAGTTGGACCAGCGTTCGTGCTGGACGTGCAGACCGCGTGAGACGACGCTTCATCCAGTCCCAAACATGCTCAATGGGGGACAGATCCGGAGATCTTGCTGGCCAGGGTAGTTGACTTACACCTTCTAGAGCACGTTGGGTGGCACGGGATACATGCGGACGTGCATTGTCCTGTTGGAACAGCAAGTTCCCTTGCCGGTCTAGGAATGGTAGAACGATGGGTTCGATGACGGTTTGGATGTACCATGCACTATTCAGTGTCCCCTCGACGATCACCAGAGATGTACGGCCAGTGTAGGAGATCGCTCCCCACACCATGATGCCGGGTGTTGGCCCTGTGTGCCTCGGTCGTATGCAGTCCTGATTGTGGCGCTCACCTGCACGGCGCCAAACACGCATACGACCATCATTGGCACCAAGGCAGAAGCGACTCTCATCGCTGAAGACGACACGTCTCCATTCGTCCCTCCATTCACGCCTGTCGCGCCACCACTGGAGGCGGGCTGCACGATGTTGGGACGTGAGAGGAAGACGGCCTAACGGTGTGCGGGACCGTAGCCCAGCTTCATGGAGACGGTTGCGAATGGTCCTCGCCGATACCCCAGGAGCAACAGTGTCCCTAATTTGCTGGGAAGTGGCGGTGCGGTCCCCTACGGCACTGCGTAGGATCCTACGGTCTTGGCGTGCATCCGTGCGTCGCTGCGGTCCGGTCCCAGGTCGACGGGCACGTGCACCTTCCGCCGACCACTGGCGACAACATCGATGTACTGTGGCGACCTCACGCCCCACGTGTTAAGCAATTCGGCGGTACATCCACCCAGTCTCCCGCAAGCCCACTATACGCCCTCGCTCAAAGTCCGTCAACTGCACATACGGTTCACGTCCACGCTGTCGCGGCATGCTACCAGTGTTAAAGACTGCGATGGAGCTCCGTATGCCACGGCAAACTGGCTGACACTGACGGCGGCGGTGCACAAATGCTGCGCAGCTAGCGCCATTCGACGGCCAACACCACGATTCCTGGTTTGTCCGCTGTGCCGTGCGTGTGATCACTGCTTGTACAGCCCTCTCGCAGTGTCCGGAGCAAGGATGGTGGGTCTGACACACCGGTGTCAATGTGTTCTTTTTTCCATTTCCAGGAGTGTATGTCATCTTCCTCCAAAACACCGAAATTATCTATCAGTAAACTCTTTGGCAGAGTCACTTTGTCCTTGTCAAAATTATCAATGCTGACCAAAACCATAAACCTCCGTCCCCGTCAGTGATGTGTACTATACTTCTGCGTACAAAACAGTGTGATTTAACCATTCTCCCTTAGTTTCCAACGCCTCTACAACGTATAATAAATTCTTATCTATGTTCACCCAAATCAACTACCCTGTAGCTCGTAGTGTCGTATCACGCGAACTGATATTTAGTGATTGTGTCTGAGTTTTATTTGGCACACGTTCATGAGTGGTTTACTTTGCCTGACTGTAACACTTGTAGCTGTTGCCCCTAACATAAACAATATCCCACCAAGTTCAATTTTACTCTGCAAAAGGTCAGTTTTTGCGTGATGTTTAGCAAGAAAGTCGAGTACCAGAATCGTACAATACCCCTCATCATCATGCGGCTATGCTTCTACATGAACTCAAATACATTTATTTCCCACGATAAAACTGAACAGCGTTGGCCTACGTCATTATCACACACTCCACATAACCTACACTGTGGCGACCGGTCTGAGGCACTTCCATTCCTGTTTATCCCGTTTAACGACCGATTACTAGGACGTTGCTTGTCCCGTGCTTTCTTCAGACTGTCACACGCTTTATGGCTCATCTCCCTACGTTCATAACATTCGGACTGACGACACTGTTTCTTGATGTGGACCGTGCGCCCACATCTAAAACACGGCACTTCAGAAGAAAAATCGCTGCGATAACTCTCCCTTCGTATAGCAATCTTGATCTCCTCCAACTGCGTAGCAATCCTAATGTCAGCAGATCAGTTGCTTCGGTTCTTTGTTCTTACCCTCCTTGACATATCAGCAGAAACTTCTTCAAAACGCATCCAGAACACTATTCTCTGACTCGCCCAGGGTCACCCTATGGCATCTGCGTTCTGCGTTAATTCATACGTTTGAGAATTCAGTTTCCTAAACCTGTCAGAGAAGGATTCAACTGATTCACAGTACTTCTGCGGTAACCCATTGAGTTTTCCCTAAAGAAGATCACACTGTTCTGCTTCTGATGACGCTGTGTTACACCATTAGCCACTTCATCAACGATTAGGCCTTACTGAGTGTCTTGTGGTACATTGCGTGCATTTTCGCTTCACCCACTAATCGTAATCTAGCCATATTCAAGGACGTTTCTTCCAACTATTTTCCCAGTCTGGCGGCAGCCTTTACATCACTAATAAAAATAGATACATGCTCGGTTCCTTTTACAGAAAATGGCGCTATGAGGTTATCTGCTGAAGCATCGATTGAAAAGGCGGGTACACTCAACATGGTTCTATTTTCTCCTGAATCAAGGAGTCCTTGGCCCCCAACGGCTTCCCATTGCTCTACGCTCCTACGCAGTGCTTCATTGTCTGGCCACTGTTGCGACGTAGTTTGTAACAACGCGGCTGTCTTCCCCTTCAAAGTTTCCATCGTTTCATTCAGAGTCGCTGCTCATGTGTCTCTCATTCATGTAAACTCCATCTCCCATTGTACCAGAAAAGAAGGAAACTACACACACAATAGGCAAAAACAGGTATTAAACCACACTTAATATTTATGCCGAATCACTGCGCTTCGTGACCAATTCTTCTACACGTACTACAGATAGCTGCCACAGCTTGAACACATGGCAAGTCATGCTCAGATAAATTACAGTACAGACACCTCACTAGCTGCAGTTAAACTTCTCTGGTATTCACACGGAACTGTGACAAGTCTGTAGGTTCCTGCCGTCTAACAAACGACAGTTACTGTGAAGGGCCTACGACTCAACATGGCCTTACGAAAACATACAACAAGAAAGAAAACAAACATCAGTCACTTACGACACCACATTGTTCTGAACTTCAAGTCGGGTAACTTCTCACTGGAGTCACTTTTGTTCTAGGTACGTTGGTGTGACAACATGCATAGACATCTTTACCATTGTAAACCACTTGTTGACGCCAGATATAATGGTCCGGTACCAGACTCCCACAGTTGTCAGAAGAGATCTGGGCAAGATGCGATGGTGAGGTTCAAATTAGGCTCAAAAACGCCAAAAAACATCATTGTCAATAAAACATTTATTGAGCATGTAACATTACAGGACATATTGGGACATATTGAAGTGTTCGATACTGTAGACTTTTAGGGGATGTTGATACAGATATGCAAAATGTAAAGGGAAACTTTGGTGATGTTTAAATATTGTACTGTGTCAATATTAGGACATTTTGCACAGAAAGAACAAAAATAGAATTAATGTAAATATATATTAGTGTTAGTAACCTATTTTCATTCAATTTTGTAATTATATTTCATTTTGTAAAAGAAAGACTCACTGTTTGCTGTAGCTCTGATTAATTGTATAAATTATCAGTTTTGAGCTAAATTATTTCGTATTATATGGACAAGATACTTTTAAAAACTCACCAGCTAAAGATAAAGTCTGTAAATGAACGTTTAATGCACACTTCTGGAACTTTCTATGGAGAAATTCTATATTATGATCGCAAAAATACGAAAACTTGTGAAAACTGTTTCATAACCTAATTTCGAAAGACGATTTGTATCAAGAAATATTGCTAAAAAGATTTATTTACGTTTTGAAACACGATTTAAATCATTTTACATATAAATAGTTGTTCTAAATCACTCAAGAAATATCCAGAATCAAAAGTCAAGATATTTCTGGAAACATCGGTACAAATCTGGTGAAGGTTATCCAGAAGCTGGTAGAAAAATGTTATAAAATCTATTTGGAAATTATGCTTGTAAGAATTTATATGTACTGATCCTTTTACTTACTTTAATCTGTACTAAAATTCTGTAATGTCTAATTTAGTTTTAAGTCGTGAATTGCTATCGTATTGTAAACAAAACATTGTCAAAGACTCTCATTGTTTGGAAAGATATTAATACACCTAGGAGTTGTCAGTTGCCAGTTCGGATAGGCAGTGCGGTTAGCTCGGAGAGTCAGTTGTTAAGTCTGTGAAGTCTGTCAGTTCTGTTTGTAAATAAACGTCTGTAATGAAGAATTACTTGTTGTCGTCAATATGAACTCAAGACCTTTTGCATGAAGCAGACGCCTCCTAATGCAACGTTTTAATTTGGTGTTGAGGAGCTGAAATGTTATAATTTGGTGGAGGAGCTGGGATGTTATAAGCAGTAACACAGGATTGTCTTCCAACCTACCGCGCCACGGCTGGACCAGCGTAATAGTGCGTCACCAAAGGAGGAAAGCCGGCGTGCGCTCGACTCTCAGCAATACGGGCAATGCATAAAAGCCTCAGGTAGCAGCTGCTACGCCACAGGCAGTCGCCGACCGCGGAATCCAGAGACCTCGAGCTCCGCGTATCGGTTCCCAAAATACCCTCGCGGAGATCAAAGACTTACCCTCAGCAGTCTCGACCCAAGTCCACCTGAAGTATTCACTGTCTCACAGGGATTGGTTTTCAGGCCTTGTCTTGGGGACGGGGGCCAGCAGCATCGGGGTCTACCACAGGAACAGAATGAGCAGCAGGGGCGGCCGCGAACTGGCAGGCAGATGACAGCTTCCAGGTAACACAGGTCAAGCCTCCAGCAGACGTGGAGGATGACGATGGTCTCCAGGCCCCATCAGTGTGGCCTCGGGTGTTGGCAGTGCAGCTGGCAGCAGCAGCGTCTTTCCAACCAGTGTCGTGATTTGACAGACAGTCTGCTAGGGTCGACCTCCGTAGCCTCTCCTCTCACTGGATAGCAGCAACTGACACAAGGCCTGAGCTTACACACTGGGCAGTCGGCAATCAGCACTCAGCAATCAGACGTTTGTTAAGGAGGCTGGGATATTCATGTTGCTGCTTCCTGTGTGCTCAGGGGCGGTAAGGATAGCTAAAACATCATGTGTCTTGGTTTTCTGTTGCTGTCCTCTCTCCTAGTGACTTCAGACTTTCGCAGCTTTACCTTTAAGAAATTCCTTTCTGCTGGATCGACACCTGAATACTTAAAGTTGCGTTGTACCTAGCCTTTCTTTCGAAACTCTGATTCACCGCTAGTATAACGGCACGTCTCAGTCTCCATGATGTCATTGTGCTTTGCTTTCAGACATGCGGGATTGTTCACTCCCTGGTGTTGCGATAGCTTCCGTGTTTGCCACAACTTGCTCAACATTGCCTCCTTAGCTGGCAGCCCGCTAGTCATTGACAACAGGCGGTTCACCTTCTGTGAGCTTCCAAGGTGGTCTTGGACGAATTTTTAGTGTCAACTGGGGATATTATCCTGTGACACAACACTAACTTCCCTTGTGTTTACACACATATCACAGACAAAGATGATGACAGAGCTGAATCATCTCTAAAGAATATGGCGCGGCAAGATATATTCGATATCCCGAAAGTAAATGCTTCGATAAAATTGTTTATCACTAATCAAACGCCCCCCTCCATACGCACACACACACACACACACACACACACACACACACACACACACACACACACACAAGACTCGCATGCAGTCTTATTGTAATTTGCATCTGTAATTACAGACCATTGCAAACATAAATGCAAAATACATTTACGTCATTTCTCGAAAAATGTAATATTTTGCACAGTTTGCAAGCTCTATGGAACCTAAAATTAAATATTTCCACATCTAAATTATATGTATTATTTATCAAAATGATCACTAATTGATTACTTAAATACATTTTAGGTTAGTAGGCAACTGCAGTGCAATTCATTTCATAGATCAAAACACTGAGCGAGGTGGCGTAGTGGTTAGCACACTGGACTCGCATTCGGGAGGACGACTGTTGAACCCCGCGTCCGGCCATCATGATTTAAGTATCCCATGATTTCCCTAAATCGCTCCAGGCAAATGCCGGGATGGTTCCTTTGAAAGGGCACGGTCGACTTCCTTCCCATCCTTCCCTAATCCGATGAGACCCATGACCCCTCTGTTCGGTGTCTTCCTCCAAAACAACCCAACCCATACATCAAAATGCTAGCAAAGACAAACATACATCAAGAACTATAGGTGATATTCTCACATGTCTAAAATCGAAAGTTCAATATTTCTACCAAATTTGCAAGCACAGTGCACCTCCAAATTAAACATTTCTGCACCTAAATCGTATAACTTATTAAAATACCCATAGTTCACTTACTGGCCGCATGACACCTATCTAGAGCACTGTTTTACATCAAAGTTACAGCCTAAAGCACACCAAGAATTAGCAAATTAAACAATGGCAACATCGTAAGAAGCTATTCACCATACATTTTGGAATGCGTTTAGCATAGCAACATGATCAGAATCCCTACTACTAGCATAGTACAAAGTGTTGTCATTTTCTGCTGTTACATAGGGGAAACCGTATTCCCCCTGTAATAAAAATTGTAATGTTGTTTTATTCCAGTAAGCATTACAGAGAGAGGTAATACTGTGTAACTTTTGAAATTGTTGTGTGTCTACAGTGGGTGACAGCTACTAGAAATGTCACCTACTGGGAGAAGGGGGAGGGGAGAGGATGTTAGCTACTGGTAGTGTTAGCTGTTTGGAGTGTCAGCTTCTGGTGATTACCTGTGACCCATAATATGTAACACATAACACATAATCTGTGACATGTAACTGACAAACTGTAACCCATCACCTGCTACATATAACCCACAATCTTTAAGCCATAACCCAAAACATGTAACCTAAAACTTGTAACCCACAACCTGTAACCCATAATCGGTAAACCATAACCTGTAATCCATAGTATGTAACCCATAACTTGTAACACATAATCTGTAATCTGTGACCTGTAACTCATAACCTGTAATCCATAACCTGTAACCTACAGGTCCATGACATGTATCCTGTATCCTGTAACCCGTATCCCATAACCACACTACGTGAAACACCTAACCTTTACCCAAAGCCCATAACCTGCATCATATAGCCAGTAACCCATATCTGTAACTCGTAGCCTGTAGCCCATTACCTGTGACTTATACCCTGTAACCTCTCATCCATAATCCATAATCTGTAACTCTTATGCATTAGAGACTACTGGTATGCATTATGTATTATGTGTTGTTAATTACACATGTTAAAGTTACACATTATGAGTTACAGGTTATGAGTTACAGGTTATTCGTTTCATACTACAGGTACAGGTTACTGGTTGCAAGTTACAGGTTGCAGGTTATGGATTATGTGTTATGGTTTACAGATTATGGGTTACAGATTATGGGTTACAGATTATACATCCTGGTTACAGGTTGCAAGTTACAAGTTGTGGGTTACAGCTTAAACATTGTCCCCAGCTTCTATTACTCAAATTATAAGCCATAGACATACCTACACACAGTCAAAGTTTGAGATATTAGAAAGATACCCATTAATAAATACCACACAGCCTCTGTGGAATATTCTGTGAGTTGCGACCAACTAAAAGAATGGACTCTGACCTACTTGCAGCGCCTTGTCACTACCTTCTACAATGCTTTCTGTCCTGCAAAATCGAAAACTAAAATCCTATTATCCCTCTAGTGAAATATCTTCCAACCATTGAATCATTCAAACATGTATATTATCGAATCTGTCCTCACCAATTAACAGCTTGAACGACCCCTAACTACACTCCTGGAAATTGAAATAAGAACACCGTGAATTCATTGGCCCAGGAAGGGGAAACTTTATTGACACATTCCTGGGGTCAGATACATCACATGATCACACTGACAGAACCACAGGCACATACACACAGGCAACAGAGCATGCACAATGTCGGCACTAGTACAGTGTATATCCACCTTTCGCAGCAATGCAGGCTGCTATTTTCCCATGGAGACGATCGTAGAGATGCTGGATGTAGTCCTGTGGAACGGCTTGCCATGCCATTTCCACCTGGCGCCTCAGTTGGACCAGCTTTCGTGCTGGACGTGCAGACCGCGTGAGACGACGCTTCATCCAGTCCCAAACATGCTCAATGGGGGACAGATCCGGAGATCTTGCTGGCCAGGGTAGTTGACTTACACCTTCTAGAGCACGTTGGGTGGCACGGGATACATGCGGACGTGCATTGTCCTGTTGGAACAGCAAGTTCCCTTGCCGGTCTAGGAATGGTAGAACGATGGGTTCGATGACGGTTTGCATGTACTGTGCACTATTCAGTGTCCCCTCGACTATCACCAGAGGTGTACGGCCAGTGTAGGAGATCGCTCCCCACACCATGATGCCGGGTGTTGGCCCTGTGTGCCTCGGTCGTATGCAGTCCTGATTGTGGCTCTCACCTGGACGGCGCCAAACACGCATACGACCATCATTGGCACCAAGGCAGAAGCGACTCTCATCACTGAAGACGACATGTCTCCATTTGTCCCTCCATTCACGCCTGTCGCGACACCACTGGAGGCGGGCTGCATGATGTTGGGGCGTGAACGGAAGACGGCCTAACGGTGTGCGGGACCGTAGCCCAGCTTCATGGAGACGGTTGCGAATGGTCCTCGCCGATACCCCAGGAGCAACAGTGTCCCTAATTTGCTGGGAAGTGGCGGTGCGGTCCCCTACGGCACTGCGTAGGATCCTACGGTCTTGGCGTGCATCCGTGCGTCGCTGCGGTCCGGTCCCAGGTCGACGGGCACGTGCACCTTCCGCCGACCACTGGCGACAACATCGATGTACTGTGGAGACCTCACGCCCCACGTGTTGAGCAATTCGGCGGTATGTCCACCCGGCCTCCCGCATGCCCACTATACGCCCTCGCTCAAAGTCCGTCAACTGCACATACGGTTCACGTCCACGCTGTCGCGGCATGCTACCAGTGTTAAAGACTGCGATGGAGCTCCGTATGCCACGGCAAACTGGCTGACACTGACGGCGGCGGTGCACAAATGCTGCGCAGCTAGCGCCATTCGACGGCCAACACCGCGGTTCCTGGTGTGTCCGCTGTGCCGTGCGTGTGATCATTGCTTGTACAGCCCTCTCGCAGTGTCCGGAGCAAGTATGGTGGGTCTGACACACCGGTGTCAATGTGTTCTTTTTTCCATTTCCAGGAGTGTAGTTTCTTCCCCAAAATATTCCTCTGATGACCGAACCTCAGTACTGCCCTTCTCTCAACTTCTCAGCAAAAGAAACGCCGCTACGTTCCCTTTCAACCAAGAAAAAGCCTTTAACCACGAATGACCATCCAGTTTTCTATTTGGACGTAATATCTATGCACTTCTGACCAGGTGTCAGCCCAGTTCCCTCTTCCAGTCTCATTGTCCTGTAGTGGAAACAGTGTAAAGTTTCCAATCCTACGTGTTCTCACCATCCACAGTAATGCCACAGAGATCTGCCCTAACCCCAGTCACATAGCTTCAATTCACAGCACAATCTTTCTACCCCATAGCAACGACGACACTGCGTTTGTTCCCTTGTTATCTGCTATTCAGCCTTCCCAAGTGAGGGGGTGGCTGGCAGCGGTACAGTCAACTCTCTCTTCAGCCAGTAGACAGTATCACTGACTTAGATGCTAAACACAAAAAAGGAGACACATTTGTTATGAATTTAAAAGAAATTTAAAAGGTGATGTTCCTGTGAGAATATAAGAAACAATACTGTCTTCATAAACAGTTCAAAATCAGTGACAAAATGCGGACAGACAGAGCAGTTAAAAATAATTGAAAAACACTTGAACACTAAACCTTCGAAAAAACACTTTAAAATACTGAAAATGACAGATGTGACACTAACCAGAAAAAACGAAGCATTGTACACTTTTCTTCATACTGGAAATGGACCTGCCCTGGGACGACAAATTGTTGATGATAAGAAATATGGGTATGGAGGGAGATAGGAGAGTAGTGCTGACGAGGACTGAGATGTGGTAAGAGGGGCTGATGAGATAGGGGTGTCTGTGGGGGACAAGGAGAAACTGGTAGCTGGTATTGGAATCTATATACTTGAAAGGAAAAGGGAATAGGGATCGACAGGGGAGGGGGAAACGAGGAGCTGTGATATGCGGAAAGGACGAGAAAGGAGTCCTCGGGGAGTGGTTAGAGTGAGTGTGATTCAGAGTTGGTAGGATGGGTATACATCAGGGCAGAGTTCGAGGTCTGGGAGAGGGAGATTGCTGAAATTTTTTTGGAAGAAGGTGTGTGGGCTGCGCAAGTGGAGCGCTGATGGAATGGCAGCACACTAGAACTGAAAAGGAGAAGGGACATAATAGGATTGTTGCAGTCGAGCTTGCAGAAGGTGTAGGTTTTTCGTAGATGTTCAGTGTGAGTGAGGAGACAGGGGAATTTGATGAATTGAAAAGGACACTTGTGGGGTAAGATAAGCCGAGAATCTGAAGGGACTTATTAAATTTGGGTGAGATGTATATCCATGCAACATTTGAATAGCAAAGGGTAGGGCAGATGAGTAACTTTTATGTGTGAAGGACAATGGAGTGGTTTATTCCCCATGTTGAGCAATGTTACTAGTTTTAGTCTAATGTGGGCTTTCTGTTGGATGGTTTAGCAGGTGAGGTTTCCACGTTAGTTGCTGCTCAATAGTGTTAGTTGGCTGAACGGAATAGTCATAAATGATGAGGAACGAGACATGCAGAAAGAAAGTGTGGGTGATGTGCCCTATAAATACTGTCTTGGTTTTGGAGAGATTATTCTTAAGCAGCCATTTGTTACATCCAGAGGTAAAATGACTGAGATGGTGATTAAAATTCTTGTGGGTATTATGCCGTGTCATTGCTAATAAACTTAGTTTATTAGCAATGACGCGTCATAATACCCACAAGAATTTTAATCACTATGACACCAGCTGCGGAAGCCTATGTTCTGACTGAGGTGGATTTGGAGGGATCATTGGGATTTATGGAGCAAAGGAGAGAAGGTGATGAAAGTGATGTCATCAGCATACTGAAGGAGATAGATAAGGGGGAGGTGGTTTGAGCATTACGGTAGTGAATAAGAGATGAAGGAGAGAAGAGAGCCGGCCGCGGTGGTCTCGTGGTTCTAGACGCACAGTCCGGACCCGTGAGACTGCTACGGTCGCAGGTTCGAATCCTGCCTCGAGCATGGATGTGTGTGATGTCCTTAGGTTAGTTAGGTTTAAGTAGTTCTAAGTTCTAGGGGACTAATGACCACAGCAGTTGAGTCCCATAGTGCTCAGAGCCATTTGAACCATTTTTGAGAGAAGAGAGAATGAAACTTTGGCGCACTCCAGCAGAGAGGTGAAAGACACAGGTATTGGTTTTGTTTACAATGACATAATATGGGCGACTGGATAGGAAGAACGCAATAAGACAGACATAGTTGACTGGAAGTGCATAAATATGGATTTTGATAAAGAGACTGGAATGCCATATGCGGTGATATGCTTTCTCTACATCTAGGGAAACAATTATGGCGAATTTACGGTTGTTGAGCTGTTGGGATAGGAGACATATGAGATTCGGGAGTTGGCCATCAGCAGATAATGAGGGATGAAACCCACACTGAGTGATAGGAAGCAGATGGTGTTAGCGCAGATGTCAGCGGATGCATTGGGAGAGGATGAGTTCAAGGACCTTGATAAACTGTGAGGTGAGGCAGATGGGGTAGTATGAGGAGGTGTCAGTAAGTGGGGTTATTCGATTTGAGGAAAAGTAGGCTTTTAGAGATTTTCAAAAGGTCGGAATAGAAGCCTGTGGAGAGGATAGTGGTATATAGGATTGCAAGGGTGATAAGAAAGGAGATAAGATTTCTTCATAAGTAATACAGTCGTTACAAGGTAAAGTGTTGCATTTTCTGTGAAGTTTTTCTTTCAGGTCCTGTGATGTGGTTACACTGTTTAATTTTGTTTGTGAAATGCTGTTCAAGTATAAGAGGCTGCGATCCAGGGGTAGGACTGCAGTATCTGTGCATTTTTGGACGGTAGCGGATTGGGAGTAGTCCAAGTGAGCATCGTCAGGAATAGAGAACACGTCAGAGAGATATGAGGCGAAGTGATTGGCTTTGCTCAGGTCGTTAGGTAAGTGATGGTTGTTGTGAAGGACTTGGTAGTGAGGGATTGAATGGGCGCAACTAAGTCGGTGGAATGCTTTCAAGTACTTGGAAGAGTTAACAGGGAGTGTACTATTAGGCCTGGTGCAAGTCTGATGGCAGTCCTGGCGTTTTTTGGATTTGAGTGAATTTCTAATGTGTAGTTGTATATGCAGGTGGCATATGAGTGTATCGCAGTTATGAGCCCACAAGAAGGAGAAATTTTAGTGAAAGGAATCACAGAAAAAGTACAACTTGTGATGGGAGAGTGAACTGATGAGAATATATAGTTTTAGTACGTATGTGGGCAGAGACAGCGTCTGACAAGGACTGCTGCAGAAAGGGCATCTGCAAGGACTGCTGCAGGAAGGCTGTGGCATAAGGGATATCATTGAGTTGCTCCAGTGTTATGGGGTGGCTTCCTGCCTGGATATCTATGGATTCCCAGGGCATTCTTGATGTCATGGGAGTAGTCATGGTCAACTTTTGGATGGGGATTCGGATGGGGTGCATGGGGTGCATGGGATGGTGTGTAGGATAAGGTCACGAGGACAGAAGTAAAGCTGTGAGGACGGGGTGTGAGTCGTGCATGGGTAGCTCAGTTGGTAGAGCACTTGCCCGCGAAAGGCAAAGGTCCCGAGTTCGAGTCTCGGTCCGGCACACAGTTTTAATCTGCCAGGAAGTTTCATATCAGCGCATACTCCGCTGGAGAGTGAAAATCTCAATCTGGAGGACAGGTAGGTTTTCACTTCCATTTGGATCGAGGACATCTGCAGTAAGGCAACCAAGGAGGTTGAATGATGCTAGAAAGACATTGGGGGTTGTGTTACATTATTTACATGAGTGCTATGCTAAGGAGAACTTCACCTTGCAGAGAGTTCCTAAACTGATGCCTGCACTGGAGTTCTGCAGAGCATCTACTATAGATATCAAGGTCGACGGCAAAAATATAGTTGGATTAAGAAGTCATTGGGTATGGGACTGGTGGACTGGGTGTATACTATAGCATAGGTTGTGGTTAGGGTTTTGAAGACACAACAGGATAAGATGTTCTGTGGGATTATTGACTAGAGATCCCTGTTATGGCCAACTGCTACTCCACATCTAGCGAGGGGAAGGAGGTTTTCAGTACGTGGAGAATATAGGGAGAGGTGCAGATAATGTAGTGTCATTGGTGGACCATTTCATTGAGAATGAAGGTATCAATGTTGTGTTGGGACAGGGTATTAATAAAAAGAGGTGTGTTGGTGGGGAGGAGCAGATATTGCTATTAGGACGCAGTTGTGTTGTCACGCCATGATGAATGACTAGGAAGCAAGTTGTGCAACCTCAGGAGTGGATGAGGATGAGGTTGAGGGTGTTGAGATGTTTGAAGACAAAGTGTACATTGTTTTACGAGTATGTGGCTTGGGTGTTGAGGTGAAATATGGAGTGAACTGCAAGGGATGTTTGCTAAAGGGTTTGTGGTCTCTGGATGGTGTATGTATTTTAAATGACAGTGGTAAGGAAACAGTTGATGTCCTCAGCAGTGGAGGTCGATAGAAGAAGTTGTTCGGATGATCCATAGGATGGACAGGCACAGTTATTTCACGTTTGATGGATAGTGGTTTCGTCTTTGCTCTTGTCAGAATAGGTAGGATGAGCGTCATTCCAGGTGTTGCAGGTGGGGGGAGGGGCGACCTAGGATAGGGCATCGCTTATATCAGCGGGACTGCTTAAGTGGAGGGGAAAGGGGGCAGGGGGAAAGACTCTTACAATGAGTAATGTAGTTGTTATATAAGGAGCATTTTTGGCATCTGTAGGATTGAGGCAGGGATTTGGAGGGTTCGCCTTTGTGATGGTGGTTGCAGATGTGGGCTCATTGCTTGAGGAATCAATCAGTGATGGTGGTATGCTCTGTGAAGAAGTGCATGAGCAGAGTGAGACTGGACTCGTTGAAGATACGATGGGCAGTGCAGATTTCTATGGAAGAATTGGAATTGAGTTCAGCAGCCACCTCCACTGCAGTGAGCTCGGGGCCAAACTTTATGATCACATCAGTGAGAGTGAGAGGATAGCAAGGATGGTGAGGCTGTTTCTATTGGTGTGGGGGGCGTGTGTTCAAGGGAGTAAGAGAGGTATGAGGACCAAATATATTGTGGGTGAGTTTGCGGAGAAAGTCTTTGTGGAAGTTGCGATTGGTTGACGCGATGAGGACAGGTTCTTTGCAGATGACAATTTGGATGATAAGGATGTGAAGGAAGTACTCTCTGATTTCGAGGGTGAAGGGTTTGACGCTTAGAAATTGTCAGGGCAGGGTAGGATGAAGGTGTGGAGAGCTGGGGGAGAAGGTGCAAGGGTGGGAGCAGTGTCCATGTGTTCAGAGGAGTCTGGATTGGTTTGTGGTCTTTTGGTGGTAGTGCTGGCTGGCTGTGTTGGGTCACTTCTGAGGTTTTTTGGTGGCTGTGGGATGGGGTGGAATTGAAGAATTGGAGAAGTTGGGACATGGTATTGAGCAGGTCTTTCCATTGGTCTGGAGTCAGGTTGGCTGCTAGTGGATGGTACTGTGGCTTCTGGTGTAGTGATGGTGGCATAGTGGGATGAATTTCAAGCAAGTATTGCAGTGGCTGTGATGGGTGTGGGAAAGACTGGGAGGATAGGTTTATGAAAATATGGCGGGTGAGGAAGGTGTTGAGTGAAGGAGAGCGTAGGTTGCCAAGGTGAATGTGGGTGGAGAAGAAATTGTGGGTAAGGGGAGAGTGGAAATATGGCAAGGGCCGGAGTCATAATCATGGGAGCAGGGCAGGGGGTGGAGTAAATGATGGGGGTGGTTGGGGTGCCATAATGCGATGAGGAGTCGGTTATATGGGTTGATATGTACTGGCGACAGAGCATCACCGAGATAGCGGAGGATGGCCGCTTCAGTGTCCGAGATGATGTGATGACCGCAGTGGCGGCGGTGGCGACGTAGACGAAGGCAGTGAGTAGGTGGCGGCGGTGGCGGACGGGAGCGGATGCCAGAAGGCCGTGGTTGGTGGCAACGGCAGCGGAGGCGGCTGGCAAATGATGGAGGCGGTGACAATGAAACAGTGATACGCAGAGAGATGATTATGAACCCACACAGAAGAAAGTCCCGACGACACAAGAAAAACAATACAGACGAACAGATACCGACGCAAAACATCTGGGAGTGGCCCCTACCTGTCGCGAAACCAAGAGCAGCAACAAACGAACTAGTGCAGGAGACAGACATCTAGTCGATTCCAACCTCTGGGGCTGACATGATTTACCGCTTAGATTCACACGATTGCAGCCTCCAGCATCAGTCAGAGAGGGCCGTAACGACGCGTGCGCAGAAGGTAGTTGGACAGCTCATAGCAGCTCCGGTTCTGCAGCGGGACCGTGTGACGTCAAGTGGCGCTAGGGGCCAGCGTCACGTTCGAAGCTGCCGCTCCAGCCATCCTACAAGCGTGGCGACGGCCCCTCACGCCGAGGCCCACAAGAAAGACAGGCCGCGGAGCGTAGGCCACGAAGGTAGTCCTGAACTCGCTCGCTCGCTCAGCTCAGCAGACAAAATGCGTTTCTAAACCTGTTTACTTGCGGCTGGGCGTGTAAGTACTAACGAGAATTGCATCTTCCACTGGAATCTGCTATTATGAAGTCTTACTGATAACCAGCACTACAGCAAAATTTAATTTCAGATCAATACTCGATATAAATGGTATAACGGCGTGTTTATAGCATTTAGTCTCTTCTGCTTAAAGTACTCATTACGTGCTGGAAGTGGTGCCTTATGCAACTGATAATCATTTTAGCATGATTTTATTTTATTGTACGCCAGTGCAGCCGTAACAAATTATAAGTAGGCCCATGGACTTCCCATCATTATAGGACTACTAACATAATAGCTGATTCCAGTAGAAGATTCAGTTTTCGTTTGTACAGACACACCTAGTTGCGAGTTAACAGATGTAGAGCGAACGAGCGCAGGACTACCTTCGTGACGTACGCGCCGCGGCCTGTCTTTCTCGTAGCCCTCGCCTCACGCCACTTGACGTCACACAGTCCCGCCGAAGATCTGGAGCTGCTATGAGTTGTCCAACTCAGTTCGGCGCACGCGTCGTTTTGGTCCTCTCTGACTGATGCAATCGTGCCTCCACAAGCGGAAAACTGTGCCAGCCCGGATCACCTAGCATCACCGTTACACCAAGGCGTCATTCGTTTTCATCAGTTACTATATTTTAAATGTAATATAAAATCGTCAAATGAGTTTTAAAAACCATGAGTATTTTCCATCTGTGTGTATTTTACAAAATCTTCGTGTATTGTCACTTGTTTTTATAAAATCGTGCATGTCGTCCACCACTATGGACCAATTTTTACAAAATTATCATTATAATCTTTTTTTATATATCCCCCTGGAAAGCGGCGCGTGGGTCTCCTCCTGAAAACTGAAAGGTTGGGCGAATGAAGGAAGCGAGTAGGAGCAGGTGAGGTAAGATTCTCGGTACAGCTTTTTTACTGAAAGTACATCTAATTATTAGTCAAAGACATACGTAACTTTACACTGTAGAGCCCGTAGGTGCGACTGGTACAGGTATAAGCTGTGAGGGCTGCTAGTAGTGAGACAAACTATCATTGGAGTAACAAAGACAGTAATGGCCCCCTATGAAGAAAAACAATGTTGCTAGGTCATGTCCTCGGCATCAAATGGGCAGAATCCACAGCGGTGCTCGTGGAGCTGAGCAGCGCCTGCTAGAGGGCGCTGTCTTTGGTGTCTGTCGTAGTGCCAACTGTAAGTAGGCTGTTTAGGTTTTCTTATTGGTAACGCCGCTTAGCGCTCGGTATGAAAAATCACTGGCTGTGCTGTGCGCAGTGTGTGTTTAGTTTGCATTGTTGTCTGCCATTGTAGTGTTGAGCAGAGACAGCTGGATGCTAACAGCGCGTAGCGTTGCGCAGTTGGAGGTGAGCCGCCACCAGTGGTGGACGTGGGGAGAGAGATGGCGGAGTTTTGAAATTTGTAAGAATTGGTGTCATGAACTGATATATATATTGTGACTATAAAGGTAAATACATTGTTTGTTCTCTATTAAAATCTTTCATTTACTAACTGTGCCTATCATTAGTTAGTGACTTCCGTAGTTTGGAACTTTTAGTTAGCTGGCAGTAGTGGCGCTCGCTGTATTGCAGTACTTCGAGTAACGAAGATTTTTGTGAGGTAAGTGATTTGTGAAACGTATAGGTTAATGTTAGTCAGGGCCATTCTTTCGTAGGGATTTTTCGAAGTCAGAGTGCGTTGCGCTAAAAATATTGTGTGTCAGTTTAAGCACAGTCTTGTATAATTTTTCTAAGGGGACGTTTCATATGTCGACCCTTAGCCGAGGATACCTCACTGGAATCTTCTGATTTTTTTCCTTGTAGTTTGTGTAATTAGTGTAACTTTTGTTTATTGCTAGCGCGTAATCATAGAGAGAATTTCCTTTGTAGTTGCAGTCTTTCATTGTTGTACAGTAAAATAATTGTGGCATGCGTGTAGTTTTGCATGAAGTATTTCGCAGCTGCGCTTGCAATTAACTAGATATTATTTTCAGTGCTATGTTAATGTGTTCTCTTATTTTTGCTCTTCAGATTGTGCTTTTATGTGTTATCGTGTGAAATATTGTGACAATAATGGCGTGTGAAAAACGTAACACTAGGCTCCAAAGAAAACTGAGAAATGACAGTGAAGACGAAAGCAGTGTGTTAGCGTCACCATGTAATGAATTCACTTACGTTCAAAGTAGTAATTTGGTAATAGCGCATAGGGAAATGGAGCGGGCTGCAAATAATGGTGTAGGCAGTGAAACAATTAGTGAACAGGGAAGCATTATCGATCGATCGGTCGGCAACAGCTCGCCTCAGGATTCCGAAATGACAGGACACAATCTTGCAAATACTGTAGATTCAGATTTTGCGTCCTCACCGTTTTCTCAAATAAATCAAAATGCGAATATTGCCGGTTCAAATGCACTGCCGAAAAGCACTGAGGAACATGTTTCAGACACCAGTGCACTGTTATTACAGTTAATGCAACAAATGGGACAAAGGCTACAAAAGTTAGACACAACGCTTGAACAAAATCAGAAACAAATGGAACAAAATCTTCAAAAGTTAGACACAATGGAACAAAATCAGAGACAAACACAGCAAAAGCTTCAAAAGTTAGACACAATGGAACAAAATCAGAGACAAACACAGCAAAAGCTTCAAAAGTTAGACACAATGGAACAAAATCAGAGACAAACACAGCAAAAGCTTCAAAAGTTAGACACAATGGAACAAAATCTTCGGAAGTTAGACACCACACTTGAACAAACACGTGAAGATTTAACTACTGAGTTACGTAAGATTGAATCGAAATGCCAAAAAATCTGTAATGACGTAAAAACACAAATTTGTGAGCATTTTCAACCTATGTTTTCGCGGCATGAAAATGCATTACAGAATCATGAAGCAGCCATAAAAGAACTGCAAACTATTGTTCGTGAAAATCACGACACCTTGCAAGCTAAAATGGACTCAGTTGCATCCACCGATTCGGTTACGTAACTTGCAAGAACTCAGGAAAACTTGAAGGTCACAGTAGATTCGATTTCAACACAAATGGACACTCTGAAACTTGGTTCAGAAAAACACACTGAGGAAATGTGTTCACTATCGGAGAAAGTAGCCGAACTTTCAGATCAGTTCACTAACTTATCTACAAAGGTAGATGATGATCTGAATGATACAGAAGAGTGCGAACAAATTAGGAAATTCAAACAAAATCAGAATCAAATTAATACACAACACCAAAGAGAAATCCGGGAAGTGCAAGATCAGCTCACACAGGTAATACAAGAATTACGTATTTCAGAGGACACTCGCGCTCCAATACGGGAAGAGGGGCATAGAAATACGGAAAAGCCACAAAATAATAACACAGGGCATTTCGGAAATTGTGAAAGAAATTGGCAAGGTGCACCGAATTTTGAGATGGAACTGCCGACACGACGTAACAATGAACGATATGCTACCCGCCGACACGATGATTTTGACTATAAGCTGTTCATTACTGCACGTAAATTCAAAACATTCAGGAATTCTGGCAACGACATTCATCCACAAGCGTGGCTTCATCAATTCTCTCATTGTTTCCCCCCCAACTGGTCATTAGAGCACAGATTAGAATTTATGTGTGGCTATTTAGAGAATGAACCAGCTGTAAGAATGCGATCGGTCATTCACGATTGCCACAGTGAAGGAGAATTTTACCACGCCTTCCTCTCAGCATATTGGTCTCAAGCCACACAAGACCGAGTGAAACATGGCATCATAATGATGAAAAATTTCGAACAATCTGAATTTTCCAGTCTTGTCAAATATTTTGAAGACATGTTACATAAGAATCAGTATCTTTCAAACCCATACAGCCCCTCAGAACTCATCCACATTTGCTTAATCAAATTACCTGAACATTTACGACAGATTATTTTTGCAGGACGATGCAAAGACGACATTGAAGCTTTTCAGGGACTGTTACAAGAACTGGAAATTGACACTGACAATCGCGGAACGCGAAAACAGGAACACAACAATTACAGGTCACATCCGCCGCAATTCCGCGATGAAAGAAATAATAACTGGACACGACAAGGCTATTCTCACAACACAAATCGTGACCAAAACAGAAACCACCCGTATGACAACCACTGGCAGAATAATAGTTACAGAGAAAGATCGTATTTGCGTAGTAATGAACATGACAGAGACAATCATAGAAACAGACAATATGGCAACCAGAACTATTATTATTATCACGGGAGACAGAATAACTTCAGACGCAACGGTCCAGCGCGCAATTACGATTCAGGAAGTAATTCTCCACCACGTGGCCGACAAGAAAGAAACTATGGAATCTACAGACAAAATGAGAGACCTGAATTGCATCATAACTGGCGGGATTCCTACAGGACAGGGCCCTCTCGGCAAGGTGAATTTGTAGAAGTTAGGTCTCCTAATCCCAGTAACGACGCGCGCCAACAAAGAGGTAACAGACAATGACTCGCACCGCAGGCAGCCACGTGCGCCGGCTGGCTCAGAGAAAAATAACATAAGACGCTAACCTTGAGAAAAATTTTAGCATTCCTTACCGACGTACACAACATGATAATTGCTTTGAAGTTAAAACTCTGCGAACTAGAAAGGATAAATGATGGCACCACATTTCACATGTAAAACCGTTTATTGAAAGATAATCTGCTTTTTAACTTTTGTCTTTGCCATAAAAATTTTCACTTTACATTACTAGTTTGCTTTCTCAGACTTAGAAACTGTTAACATGCAACAATGTTTGAAGTTTACTATCCAGTCTAGAACCTACGGAACATATTTAGACAGTATTTACGAGTGCATTGTTATAGTGAACAGACATCACAGTGTTATTGCGTGTGTACATTCTTGCTTGTTAGTTGCACGATTACGTAACGACTATAAGGCTCACATACTTAGAACATTTATCAGTATTGCTAATGAGATTTTAATACAACATTTTGGTTTACTTGGAAATACATTCTGGATTTAAAGTACTTTCTGTGAGATACCAGATGACACAGTATATGTGACAGCTACACGATTATATCACGACGCTACTAATGAGTGACAATTTACAATGTTGCTTTCGCGGTGTATCTGTTTTACATCTGCACAGTTTTTCTGAATTCTTCTGGAAAGTATAACATGTTTTAGTTGTAGCTTTTGTGGTATAGCTATAATGAGACAGCCTTTTCCGTAGCACAGCAATACGTTGCAGCACAGTACTTTCTTCATCACAGCAATAAGCGTAATAACTAAGATATCTATACGCAAAGCATTTCAATTTCGTTTATCATGAGGTAAGTACATTGACTTCTGCAGAACTTAGCTTTCGGAGGACGATAACAACGACACTTCCACAGAGATTATCTTACAACAAGACGCACAGTTTAGCGCTACAGTACGCGTATTTGAGTGACTAATTTTGTACTTACAGCATTTATTTTTAAAGATATTTGAAATACAATGATACAAAGGTTTTCCGTGATACATTTCATTCCATTGCTGTAATCTGTAACACCTTAGGATATAATTACATTATTCCTCAGGTGGGTACACGCTTACATCAGTGACCCATTGTTTACGCAATTACACAGTAGGATTACTTCACACTTACGAAATTGTATTTTGTCTGTGCTTTGTGAACTGTTCATATTTTTTCGGAACCATTGTGATACTATGAGAGGTTTGAATGATGTATTTGGTATGGGATCATGATTTTTAAAGTACGTTTGAGGCAGATGACACTTTTGACATGAGCAGAGAATTTTTTTTTTAGGTTTTGGACTTATTGGAGGAAGCTACGACGATTTTGATTGTTGACTGAGGTGTTATGATGTTATTATTACGATGACTATGTGTATTATGCTGCTGAGGTATGTTTAAGCTGATGCTATATGAGTTATTTGGTTATGCTACGTATCTGTTATGATGAAATATTGAAGAAGTGTCGACGAATATATATATGTCTAATAAGGTAAGAAATAAGGAGTAGTGGTTAGGGACTCTGATTTGTGAAAAAGGATGTTGGAAACCGAGAATCGTACTTTAAGAGTTATGAAATGAGTGTATATGCGTGAATGTATCACTATGCTGGCGAAAATTTTTTGGACACAATTATATTTAAATGATTTTATTTCTACAGATTTGTAACGCAAATTCTTGACTTGTGAATTTTTTTATATGAGACTTCCACTGTAGCGGAAACTGGTGTCGTAAATATTTCGATAAGACAGTTAAGTGACCACCTGCATGTAATGCGTCGTGGGCACCCAGCTGCGCGACAACCACCTGACAAAAAGAAAGCCATTAGTGTGTGCCTTTCAGAGGCACAGGTAAAAAAAAAAAAGGCCATTGTCCTCGCTATTGACATTCCTTCGTAGAAAGCACCACAAATACGACACGCTCATTACTGAGAAAGATACTTACATCTGACACCTGATTATAACAAACGTCTTTCTACGAGAGTTGAGAGAATTCTACTAACTTATGAAACGTCACATGACTATTGCATGATATTTTTATACTTTGTCCATAGTTGCTTATTTCATTTGATATCTGTTTTCCAGCTGTGTTGCAGCATTGGTTTTATAAAATTAAATGCATTTGCTAATGTGAACACTTTCTGTCAACAGATCTGTTAAATAATAATTTTATGATCCACATTCTTAAAAAAAAAAAAAAAAAAAAAAAAAAAAGGAGCACTTGGAAAGGAAAGAACAATAAGAAGGGACTAGTAACAGAAACTGCATACATAATTTTCTTTTCAAGTACTTGGTAATTTATTTCATAGAATAAGTTGTGGTCCACCACTTTAATTACATAGACATTAAGATGTGAATATACATTTCCCTTATCTGCATTGTTGTCTTCAGTGTACTATTTTTTCTGCTTGTGGGTTTGTCATGTTTAAATATAAGTTATTACATTTATTGCTGCTTGCTTTGCTTACCTGCACCTTTTTTTTCATTGCTGTTTGTATTAATTGTTTTGTGCCGCTGCTTTGCCTCGTCCCTTAGTTTAGCATCTGAGCTCAGTAGGTTTAAGTTAGCTTAAGAGGGGGTAGACTATATAAGAAACTAACTATGATGAATTGGAAGAAAAGCATTGAGAAGCTATAAGAAAATGGTTTGGCCAAAAAAAGCAGTGTACAGTGGAGAAAAACTATTTTTGAAAGAGGGTGTGGACAAAATACAGAAAGCAGGTTTAGATAGGACTTTTTGGGAATAATGATGAACTAAGGGAGATCTCTATGCAAAATACTGCAGTAAAACAAACCCTGTCCTTTCCTTGTGTTATCCCACTATGTGTTTGTGTACCCTTGTGTATTTGTTTTCTTCCTGTCTGTGTACTGTTTCATTGAATTTTTTCTCTTCTAATACTAAGCTACATTCACTATGATGAGGAATACTGTTATCCTCAAATATAATTTGCATTAATAACATGTTATTTACTTCGTTAAGATGTTTACACATTATTTATTCTGTTTTGTTCTAATGCTCATGTGTGAAGTTGATGTTTCAAAAGTTATTCTGATCTTTTATGTATGTACTTATGTCGTAATTTTTGTAACACTGATGTATTTGCTATTTCGATTCTTTTGTAAAGCCTGTACTACTGCAAATGTTATCTGTAGTGTTATGTTCTTTAAAGATGTATTTTGTACCTTTGTTATTGCACTCTTATGTTATAAAACTGTAATTGACACCAGTTCATCAAATTAAGTAACTTGTAAATCACATTTCACTGCACACGTTTCTGTTGGTCATAGTATATGGACAATATGTGAGAAGTAGGGACAGATAGTGTTTGCACATGTGTTAATAACTCAGTAAGGGACTGGATAATAGCATTGCTGGTTCTAAGGACATTTCAAAAACAATTTTTCTGAGTGCACAAGTGGTGGTTATGGACTTGTTATATTATCTGCAAGACTCTTCAATGGTGATTGTGCGCCTGCACAGTCAAACAGATGGCTGCTGGCCATCTCTACAAGGACTACAATGGGTCTACACCTTTGATGACCCACCAATAACATTATTTCTACAAGGACTGCAGTGGGTCTGCACCTCTGGTGGCCCACCAATACCGTAATCTCTAACAGGACTACAATGGGTCTACTCTGTGACGACCTACCTACCAATATTTTTTAAAACTTCGACTTACTCTGCTGTGGGTTTGCTCTGTTGTAGCCCATTACCTGTCTGCATGTCAAGAGTCAGCACTGTCTTTCCGTTAGAAGGACAACACTACTTCTTCAAGACTGCATGGAAATCCACTACTTCCGTGTGCATTTTCTTTTATTGCTCAGTCTTTGAGAAAAACACTACTATTTTACTGTGATGAATGATCAGGACTGTCTATATGCACTGTGAGAAAATTTTAGCTTTTGACCAACATTGTATTAATAAGTGTGTGCATTTGATTTCTTTGCTATTGTAATCATAATTATGAAAAAAAAGTTTCAAATCTGTATTGGCCACTGCCCAAAACAATTTGTAAATTTTTTTGTGGGGAGCATGGGGGCTATGTAAGTAGGCTGTTTAGGTTTTCTTATTGGTAACGCCGCTTAGCGCTCGGTATGAAAAATCACTGGCTGTGCTGTGCGCAGTGTGTGTTTAGTTTGCATTGTTGTCTGCCATTGTAGTGTTGAGCAGAGACAGCTGGATGCTAACAGCGCGTAGCGTTGCGCAGTTGGAGGTGAGCCGCCACCAGTGGTGGACGTGGGGAGAGAGATGGCGGAGTTTTGAAATTTGTAAGAATTGGTGTCATGAACTGTTATATACATATTGTGACTATAAAGGTAAATACATTGTTTGTTCTCTATTAAAATCTTTCATTTACTAACTGTTCCTATCATTAGTTAGTGACTTCCATAGTTTGAAACTTTTAGTTAGCTGGCAGTAGTGGCGCCCGCTGTATTGCAGTACTTCGAGTAACGAAGATTTTTTTGAGGTAAGTGATTTGTGAAACGTATAGGTTAATGTTAGTCAGGGCCATTCTTTCGTAGGGATTTTTGGAAGTCAGATTGCGTTGCGCCAAAAGTATTGTGTGTCAGTTTAAGCACAGTCTTGTATAATTTTTCTAAGGGGATGTTTCACAACTTAAGAACTTGCCCCTACGCCGTGGCATTGTAGCTATCGATACCACACTTTTTATACATTTTAACCATCTTTTAAACACAGTTTATGTAACCTTTGGCTGAAGAGCGTTTTTATTCGCTGACCCCCCGTCCCCTTTGTAGAGAATTGATAAAAAAAACAGCCCTGATCGTTAATGGTTTTTACTCCTGATAACAACTGCGGAGATAGCGATAGAAAACTCGAGAATTTTATTCGAATTGACGGGGCTTGAAAACCGTGATTTTATTCAGACATGCTGCCACAAAACGACTCGCAAGAAAAAAATATTAGTTACCCCCTCAAGGAAAAAAAAAACACTGGTTGTTTAGGAGCAATGTAGATTATTCAGAAGTAATATCATGCAGTAATCCACCACTGACATAAGTCATTGCAGTGAAGATTGGTGGTTGTGCCAGTCGATTGTATGGAATTATCACGGTAAGAATGGTCAACGTGAAGTGACAGCATGGCAGAAACAAGTTATCGTATTTGGGCAGACCCTTGACCACTTCATTTTTCCAGTTCGGGCAGTCCGGTGAGTCTACAAGGAATGGTGTGTTAATTTTGTAATACGATGTAAGAACACTCGTCGTAAAAAGATACTATCCGAAAGGAACGAGTGACGCGTGTCTCGCAATGTCAACAACAATCCTTTTCCGATCGAACGAGTGCGGACAGTGAATGCAGGTCCCTCTCAATCAGAGGAAAGTGCTTCCAATGGGCACATCACAAAACATCGTTACTCACAGTGGCACATAAAGGTGCCCGTCTTAAATGGACCAAAACACACAGAAACTCGACAGCACCTGAATGGAAGTGCGTAGCAGGGTCCGGTGAATCGAGTTGTTGCCACTTTCCAGACGATGTCATGTACTGAACGCACCCACAGCCCAATAGATGTTTAACCCAGCATTAGTGGATGCACTACTGCACATCAGAGGTAGTTCCGTGATGTTTTGGTAGTGATATGCTTTGTGGTAGGAACGAGAAAGGAGAAAGACTAATTGAGCTCTGCAATAAATTTCAGCTAATAATAGAGAATACCCTGTTCAAGAATCTTAAAAGCACGAGGTATACTTGGAAAGGGCCGGGAGATATGGGTAGATTTCAGTTAGATTGCATCATCGTTTGGCAGAGATTCTGAAATCAGATATTGGATTGTCAGTAGGACTGACTCAGTACACTGAAAAGTCAAAACAGCCTTTGGTGAAATCAAAAGTTAGTTGAAATTTTAGTTCCACCCATATTTGTCATTGCTTTCCAGTCCTCGAATGACATGCTATCTGCCCCACATTCTGTATTCTCCTGGTCTCTCGTAAGCGCATCCTCAACAGACTAATTAATTTCGATGTCTCCTCAAATTCCTAGATCTTGCCTATCCTCGGACAATAGACACACCAAGCTCTTGTTACCTGTGTTACCTCCATTCTCACAACCTATTCATCGACCAAGTCCCATTTACCAGCAGTGCACTTTCATTGAATTGTGACCATTCCCATATTCACCAACACATCTTATATATTTGAGCTTTTCGTTTTTCAATGTTTTGAAATTGTTCTGTAAGCTACAAAAATGCATGTAGACGAAGAGCGTAAAGACTATAACAATAAAACACATAAATTTAGAGACGAGCAAACATAATCATTATTTTCTGCTGATTCTGGATTTGAGAGCAATAGGAAAGTACCTAACTGGTATATTATGCAGTAGACACTCTCTTTTCATCATAGTTTGATAGCTCCTTAAGTGTCATAGTACAGATGGTTGCGTCATCAAGGAAATAAGACGTTCTCCGAATGTAACTCTCTCTAATGACTTAAGTTATCGGACAAATCACTTTAACAATCGAAACACGGTTACTTTGATACACTGACAAGAGCATAATAAATTCTCTCGATGTTACATCCACTTAAGTCAAATAATCCCACCACCGAATGTGATATCGATGATAAAGATTCATCAGTTAAGTAATCTATTTTGGGTTAATTTCTGTGTCAAAATGTCGAGATAAGCGCTCATTTTCTCATGTGTCATTTTATCTCCATATCTACTACTACTATTACTATAGCGCTGTAGGCGGCTCTTACTTCGACAGCTTGCTCTGATTAAATGTAATCCACGTTCGGTGTCAGGTTGTTGCACCGTTAAATAGCACAGATATCTCAAGTGGCGCACTTAAATACAAAAATAAATTTTTGCTGTAAAAAACCTTTCCCACGTACAACGAAGTACTGTCACGGCATTTCACGTCTTCCGATGTGCTGAAGAAAGTTCTTTCTCGTTGCTGATAATGTGAGAGACTTTACCTTGGTGCACTTGGGGAAAGCTGAGGCTTTGTAGTAACGGCATCTGTGTTCCGGAGTGAAAGAGTTTGAAGTCAGGCTATACTCATTTGATCACATGTATGCACTACTTGAGTTTCCGTAAATGTGCATCCCGCAGTCAGTTCTTTTTATTTATAGTTCTTTCAGTCTCTATATGGGCCGGGAGACAGCTCCTAAATGAATGTTCTACAACTACAGGTATTACATAAAACTAAATGGAAAATACAAATAGAAAATGACAATTTCTATGTTGGTAGACTGTAATGGGTATTGAGTTACGCTGCAGAACAACTTTGAAGATGCATTTGCTTTGGTTAGGTTGGAGGTGACCTATTCAGGGTCTGATGACGAGTCTCAGGTAAACAAAGGCATGGAATAGGATTGTGGGAAGGAAAATGGTAAGCGGGATATGCGCACACAAATACTTGACATCTAACAACATGGTCACAATAACTTTCTTCAACTTTCCTGATTTTGAAAAACGTACGTGTTTTTCCCTCAGATACATCTAACTACACACTGCGCAAGCCACCTCACAACGCCTGGTGGAGGGTAACCTGTACCACCACTAGTTCAAATGGTTCAAATGGCTCTGAGCACCATAGGACTTAACTGCTCAGGTCATCAGTCCCCTAGAACTTAGAGCTACTTAAACCTAACTAACCTAAGGACATCACACACATCCATGCCCGAGGCAGGATTCGAACCTGCGACCGTAGTGGTCGCGCGGTTCCAGACTGTAGCGCCTAGAACCGCTCGGCCACTCCGGCCGGCACCACTACTAGTCTTTTCCTTTCTGTTCCGTTCGCAGGTAGAGCTAAGGAAAAATGACTAACTATACAGGGTGGTCCATTGATAGTGACCGGGCCAAATATCCCACGAAACAAGCGTCAAACGAAAAAACTACAAAGAGCGAAATTTATCTAGCTTGAAGGGGGGAAACCAGACGGCGCTATGGTTGGGCCGCTAGATGGCCCTGCCATAGGTCAAACGGATATCAACTGCGTTTTTTTAAATAGGAACCCCTATTTTTAGTAAATATTCGTGTAGTACGTAAAGAATTGTGATTGTTTTATTTGGACCACTTTTTTCCCTTTGTGATAGATGGCGCTGTAATAGTCATAAACGTGTAAGTACGTGCTATCACGTAACATTCCGCCAGTGAGGACGGTATTTGCTTCGTGATACATTACCCATGTAAAAATGGACCGTTTACCAATTGCGGAAAAGGTCGATATCGTGTTGATGTATGGCTATTGTGATCAAAATGCCCAACGGGTGTGTGCTATGTATGCTGCTCGGTATCCTGGATGACATCAGCCAAGTGTCCGTACCGTTCGCCGGATAGTTACCTTATTTTAGGAAACAGGAAGCGTTCAGCCACATGTGTAACGTCAACCACGACCTGCGACAGATGATGACGCTCAAGTTGGTGTTTCGGCTGTTGTCGCGGCTAATCCGCACATCCGTAGCAAACAAATTGTGCGAGAATCGGTAATCTCAAAAACTTCGGTGTTGCGAATGAACATCGATTGCAGCCGTACCATATTTCTATGCACGAGGAATTGCATGGCGACGACTTTGAATGTAGTGTACAGTTCTGCCACTGGGCACAAAAGAAATTACGGGACGATGACAGATTTTTTGCACATGTTCTATTTAGCTACGAAGCGTCATTCACCAACAGCGGTAACGTAAACCGGCATAATATGCACTATTGGGCAACGGAAAATCCACGATGGCTACGACAAGTGGAACATCAGCGACCTTGGCAGGTTAATGGATAGAGTGGCATTATGGGACGAAGGATAATTGGCCACCATTTTATCGATAGCAATTTAAATGGTGCAGTGTATGCTGATTTCCTACGTAATGTTCTGCTGACGTTACTACAAGATGTTCCACTGCATGACAGAATGGTGATGTACTTCCAACATGATGGATGCCCGGCACAAAGCTCGCGTGCAGTTGAAGCGGTATTGAATAGCATATTTCATGACAGGTGGATTGGTCGTCGAAGCACCATCCCATGGCCAGCACATTCACCGGATCTGACGTCCCAGGATTTATTTCTGTGGGGAAAGTTGAAGGATATTTGCTATCGTGATCCACCGACAACGCCTGACAACATGCGTCAGCGCATTGTCAATGCATGTGCGAACATTACGGAAGGCGAACTACACGCTGTTGAGAGGAATATCGTTACACGTATTGCCAAATGCATTGAGGTTGACGGACATCGTTTTGAGCATTTAATGCATTAATGTGGTATTTACAGATAATCACGCTATAACAGCATGCGTTCTCAGAAATGATAAGTTCACAAAGGTACATGTATCACATTGGAACAACCGAAATAAAATGTTCAAACGTACCTACGTTCTGCATTTTATTTTAAAAACCTACCTGTTAGCAACTGTTGTTCTAAAATTGTGAGCCATATGTTTGTGACTATTACAGTGCCATCTATCACAAAGCGAAATAACTGGCCCAACTAAAACATTCATATTTCTTTAGGTACTACACGAATCTGTAATAAAAATGGGGCTTCCTATTTCAAAAAACGCTGTTGATATCCTTTTGACCTATGGCAGGGCCGTCTAGCGGGCCAGCCATAGCCCCATCTGGTTTCCCCCCTTCAAGCTAGACAAGTTTCTTTCTTTGTAGTTTTTTCGTTTGACGCTTATTTCGTGGGATATTTGGCCCGGTCACCCTATATGCCTCCGTATGAGCCCTAATTTCTCGTATTTTATTTTCGCGGTCCCCACGCGATACGCACGATGGCGGCAATAGGATTGTTCTGTAGTCAGCTTCAAATGCAGCTTCTCTTAACTTTCTCAGTAGTGTTCTTCGAAATGATTGTCTTCCTGTCTCCAGCGATTCCCACGTGAATTCCCTAAGTGTATCCGTAACCCTTGCATGCTGATTGAACCTACCGGCAACAAATCTAGCAGCTCGCCTATGAACTGCTTCGATGTTTTCTTTCAATCAGATGTGGTGCGGATCGCCCACAATCGAACAGTACTCAAGAATAGGCCGCACTAGCGTCCTATATGCGATCTCTTTTGCAGGTGAACCACACTTTCCTACAATTCTCCCAATAAAGTGAAGTCGACCATTCGCCTTCACTACCACAATCCTCTTATGCTCGGTCCATTTCATATCGCTTTGCAACGTTACGCCCAGATATTTAAACGATGTAACTGCGTCAAGTAGGACACTACTAATGCTATATCCGAACATTACGAGTTTGTTTTTCCTACTCATCCGCATTAACTTACATGTTTCTGCCATTCCTCGCACCAGCTAGAAATTTTGTCTATGTCATCTTGTACCATCCTAGTCACTGATCTCCGGCACTTTCCAGTACACCACGCGTCATCAACAAACAACCGCAGATTGCTGTCTATCATGGGCGGCAGATCATTTATGTACACAGAAAATAGCAACGGTCCTGTCACACTTCCGTAGGAAACCCCTGATATTGCCGCTGTTTCCGATGAACACTCACTGTCGAGGACAACATACTGGGTTCTGTTACCTAAGAAGTCTTCTAGACAGTCACATATCTGGGAGCCTATTCTGTGTGCTCCTACCTTCGTTAAGAGTCTACAGTGGGGTACGGTGCCGAATGCTTTTCGGAAATCTGGAAAGAAGAAAACCGCCTGATGACCTTCATCTATAGTTCGCAGTCTATCATGTGAGAAAAGAGTAAGCTGGGTTTCGCACAAGCGATACTTTCTAAAGCTGGTCTGATTAGTGGTCGTGAGGTTTTTAGGTCTGTAGGAGATTTATTACATTCGAACACAGAATATACTGTAGAATTCTGGAGCAAACTGATGTTAAGAATATTGGTCTGTAATTTTGCGAGACCGTTCTTTTACCCTTCTTATATACAGGAGTCACCTGCGCTTTTTTCCAATCGGTTGACACACTGCTCTGGTGGAGGGATTCCAATAAATGCAAAGTAAGGGGCAAATGAGGCAGAGTACTCTTTGTAAAACTTTACTGGGATTCCATCTGGACCTGTCGATTTCTTTATTTTCAACTCTTTTAGTTGTTTCTCTATGCCAGGGATACTTATTACCAAGTCATCTATACGGGGCTCTGTGTGCTGGTCAAGCAACGGTACGTTTGTACGATTCTCCTGCTTGAACGATTTCTTAAACGTGGAATTTAAAATTTCGGCGCCTTCCTTTCGCTATCTTCTACTGACAAACCAGACCGATCAACGAGTGGCTGGATGGAAGCCTTAGGCCCGCTTAGCGACTTCTCCGTTAGATCTTTAGCTAAGACATGACGGTGGTAGCTGTTGTGAGCTTCGCGCATAGATATTTTGACACACGCCCGAATCTCTCCTAATCTTTGCCTGCCGTCATTTGTGCGTGCTCTTGTCAATGGAGAGTGCAACAGCCTTTGCTTCCTCAGCATTTATGAATTTCGTTATGAAACCATGATGGTATTTTTCCGTCAAATTTCGTTATTAAACCATGGTGGGTTTTTTTCTGTCCTTAATCTGCTTAATAGGCACATACTTGTCCAGAGCATGCTTTACAACCTTCTTAAACTTTGCCCATAATTCGTCTATGTCCATCATTTTGGAACTAAATTATTGCAGTTCATTGTCTAAGTAAGATGCTAACAACTGATTATCTACTCTTTCTAGCGTAAGCACTCTACTAGCCTCGTAACTGATTTGTTAACATCGGTAACCACAGTCGATATCAAGATATCATGGTCACTAATCCCCGTCTCTATACTGATGCCTACGATAAGATCTGGACTGTTTGTAGCTACAAGATTGAAGGTATTTTCATTGAGTGTGGGCTGCCGAACTAGCTGCTAGAGACAGTTTTCGGAAAATGTATTCAAAAGTACATCACTAGACTGTCTGTATCTAGTGTACGTCCGATTTTCTTGAACATGTCAGTGCTATAACGTCGGACTTCTATACATTGGATACAGTAAGATGTTCCATTTCCTTTTCTGTTGCGAATTATGTACAGTGAAAGATGAGCTGCCTTCTACTGCCCTATTATGTTTTAGAGCTCCTTTTCTAGGACTTTTCCTCGAGGTGCAGAAGAATGCAGTTCCGACACATCTATATTCAAACGCCGTTTTGTTTGGTACTTGATGATAACTCTCGAGTATTATATGTTCTCACAAGAAATATTGTTGCTACTCTGAGGCGGGAAAGGTTGCAGGGTGAAACTGCGTCTCTGGGTCTCACATTTCCTGAAATTGGAAGTAAGAGGAGAATATCGCCTCGCTGCTGATCCCCGAAGTGGGGAGGCAATTGCGACACTTGACTTGTTGTTAGGAAGTCTCTGGGTTAAAATACCAGGTGGTTATAATTAAAGTGCCGCTAGAGTCCAGTGTTGGCTGTAATTATCGTATGGCAGCGAAACATGGTAGATATTCTAATGCGTTAATGCAGAAGCGAGTTATGCTGGAAAAAAATCGTTCCTGCTATGGCCACAGTGCAAATCTGGTGCTGTGAAGGCCAGAAAGGCTTACAGTAATGTTTCCATATGTATGGACAAGGAACAAGACGTGGGCACAAAAGATCAAACACGTGAGAAAGGCATAACGTTCATTTTATTATTAACTGCCACTTACACAGTTTGTTCATTTTATTATTAACTGCCACCTACACCGTTTGTTAAGTATGAACACCGGAGACGTCGACGATGTGCTATACAGCGCCAGATTTGCACATGGTGGCCAACAATGGAACTTAACTTTTTACAGCGTAAATCGGTTCCGCGTTAACGCATTAGCTTATCTACCAAGTTTTGCTGCCATACGGTAATTACACCTCACACTAGAGTTCTATGAGCAGCTACACCTTAATTACAACCGCCTGGTAATTACACGACTATCATGTTTTGGAGCCGGCCGTGGTGGCCGAGCGGTTCTAGGCGCTTCAGTCCGGAACCGCGCTGCTGCTACTGTCGCAGGTTCGAATCCTGCCTCGGACATGGCTGTGCGTGATGTCCTTAGGTTAGTTAGGTTTAATTAGTTCTAAGTCTAGGGGACTGATGACCTCAGATGTTAAGTCCCATAGTTCTTAGAGCCATTTGAACCATCCTGTTTTGGATTTTACGTTGTTTTTCGAAACCTTCAGGGGATGTGTGGATGGTGTCTACAAAAAGGCTACAATCAATTTCTCTCCCACAGTGTCCGAATTCATCTAACTCACAATCTCTGGTCATCTTTATGTCAATGGACTTTGAGTAGCAAACGTCCTCCCTTCTGCCTATTGTTCAGAATTCATTTGCTCTAAGATCTGAGCAAAACTCAGTCAATAAGAGGAACTGATGCCGTTACCCATTATATTACTGAGATCGCTTCACATTGCAAGTGTTAAGTGTGATTTGATACGCAGGACAACTTTCGCATTGCAAGTGTTAAGTGTGATTTGATACGCAGGACTCATTCCATCTGGTACGTAATGCGAGTTAGGACGTATTCGAATAGCCAAGTATTTCCTATGCTGAGTGACCTAAGGTGTGCGCTGTTCCAGACCATTCCTAGTACATTTTGTAATCTGATGGACAGTAGAACCAAACTGTGAACTGTGTAGGCCGTCTGTAAACGCTACGAGCTGCCTGCCTCGTGTTTGTGTCTTTATTCCTTAAACTGTCCCTGGCGCATAATTAATGCCTTTCTTCCTTTCGTAATAAGCTGTAACTGTATGATCACGCGATAACTAAACATACGTCTCTGGTACAGTAAATTATGCTGCCACATCTGAAAAGCCACAGAATTCATTCACTGCCCAGAGGTCACGGCCGGCAGCCGCTAACCCATCTGCCACGCCACATTTCTATTTGGCATGCCCAGATAAGTGGGGCCGCGTTTGGAGCTTACATCCTTTGCGTAGTTTCACATGGGAACGTATCGGCTACCATTATTTCAAGTCAGTCAATTACCAGGGGCATGAGTAGACTGTTGATGGATTCTAAGATCTATTTCGCAGAGAGACTTTCAGTAAATGTAAGTTAAGAATAGCACAGTTTGAAAGTAGTTACACAGTAATGCCACCGGTTGCTAATGTGTCCTTAGTCTTGAAGAAAATGAAAGACATATTTAAAAGAGTTCTATATTCAAAGAGTTCTGAGGAGACCTCCTAACTCAATTAAAAGGCTATACAGTGATACTATGATGATAAAAAATAAAGGCATCGCGTTAAATTCCAAAGAAAACTTCTCGGAGACAATCAATTACCGCTCAACTGCACAACATATTCAACTGCATTGGAACTGCTGTGTCAAGCAATGACCTAAGTGGCAAATACAGCTCGTTGAGGTTTGACCCCAACTTGTGAGAAAAGTGCCGTGGATTCTCAGCAATCGACTCGCGCTGCGCCCAATAGCAGTTGGAGTCAACTGTTCAAATCAACATTCGATAGGGAGCAAGTACTACACGGCCTACTTAGACCTAGGAGCTGCGAGTCGAGAGAAGAATATCTTTTCTTCGCAATACAAATCCCGGCCGTCGATGCCTTGATTTATACGAGCAGCCGTGTTTGATAATGGAAGACAGGAAGTCGTTACATAGGTCTGTGACTATGGTGATTACAAAAATTGTAGCCCGCCGGTGTAGCCGTGCGGTTCTAGGAGCTTCAGTTTGGAACCGCGTGACCGCTACGGTCGCAGGTTCGAATCCTGCCTCGGGCATGGATGTGTGTGATGTCCTTAGGTTAGTTAGGTTTAAGTAGTTCTAAGTTCTAGGGGACTTATGACCTCAGATGTTGAGTCCCATAGTGCTCAGAGCCATTTGAACCATTTTTTCAACAAAAATTGTAGGCCCAGTTCGCAATTTATATCTTCAAGTGGATAAGGCGTTTCGGCAGACTGCCATCAAATGGTTCAAATGGCTCTGAGCACTATGGGACTCAACTGCTGAGGTCATAAGTCCCCTAGAACTTAGAACTACTTAAACCTAACTAACCTAAGGACAACACACACATTCATGCCCGAGGCAGGATTCGAACCTGCGACCGTAGCGGTCGTGCGGTTCCAGACTGTAGCGCCAGAACCACTCGGCCACCAGAGGCCGGGACTGCCATCATCACATCGAAAACTCCATTCTCCAATTTATCAGCCCCACAGCATTTCTTTCCAGATAGTGAGTAACAACTCCACCAAATACTGCTAAAATCGATCCAGTGGTTTAGGCCGAGCTTTTTGTCCGTTGCTTTGCCAAAGTACGCACAAGTGGCATATATTTCACATATTTTTAGCATATTTCACACATATTTCATCTGTATCTGTAGCGAATTTCAGCCTGCAGTTTCGTTTTCACGCACCTTAGAATTTATGACACTATATCTTCTGAAAAATGTCTCATACAAAAATATAATTTTGCAGGAACATTCAGAAATATACTTGGATACTGCCTACAGTATTTCTTGCGAATAGTGTCAGAGTAAAGACGTAATAAATTAAAATGCCGTGCATGATACATCTTTTTTTCGCGTATCTCAGTGTTAGTGGCGTCATATCTCTTGATCTGTGTGTCGTACCGTGTGCGTGTGTGTAGGCATATTCACCGGATACTATCGGAGAAATATGTTGCGAAAAGAGTTAGTTACTAAGAAGTAATAAATTTAAACGTCAGGCATGATGCGGCAGTACCTTACGCATCCCAGTGTTTGTTACGTTATATGTCCTGAACTATGTGTGATGCCATGATATAATTTCGTAAGTGCATTTAGCGGCATATGTGGACACTGTCTACGAAATTTATTGCGAATAGTGTCATTAGCACAGAAGTAATAAATTTAAACGTCATGCATGATGAAGCAGTTTTTTTTCTTTTTTTTTTTTTTACTCATCTCATTCTTTTTAAAGTCACATCACCTGAACTATGATAGGTGAGTGGTTCCTTTTCCGACAGCGATTGTTGCCTAACAGTAAGTGATATGTGTACCAAATTTGGTTGATATCGATTCAGGATTTTAGTAGGAGATGAAGAACATACACTATTTGATCAAAAGTATCCGGACACCTAGCTGAAAACAACTTACAAGTTCGTGGCGCCCTCATGGGTAATGTTGGAATTCAATATGGTGTTGGTCCACCCTTAGACTTGATGACAGCTTCCACTCTCGCGGGCATACGTTCAATCAGGGGCTGGAAGATTTCTTGGGGAAAGGCGGCCCATTCTTCACCGAGTGCTGCACTGAGGAGAGGTATCGATGTCGGTCGGTGAGGCATGGCACGAAGTCGGCGTTGCCAAAACATCCCAAAGGTGTTCTATAGGATTCAGGTCAGGACTCTGTGCAGGCCAGTCCTTTACCACACCGCCACAGGCCGTACATTTATGAGCAGGTACTCAATCGTGCTGAAAGAAGCGATTGACATCCCCGAATTGCTCTTCAACAGTGGGAAGCAAGAAGGTGCTTAAAACAACAATGTAGGCCTGTGCTGTGATAGTGCCACGCAAAACAACAAGGGATGCAAGCCCACTCCATGAAAAACAAGACCACACGTTAACACCGCCACCTCAGAATTTTACTGTTGGCCCTACACACGCTGGCAGATGACGTTCACCGGGCATTCGCTATACCCACACCGTGCCATCGGATCGCCACGTTCTGTACCGTGATTCGTCACTCCACACAACCTTTTTCCACAATTTAATCGCCCAATGTTTACGCTCGTTACACCAAGTGAGCTGTTGTTTGGCGTTTGCCGGTGTGGTGTGTGGTTAATGAGCAGCCACTCGACCATGAAATCCAAGTTTTCTCAGCTCCCGCCTTACTGTCATAGTACTTTCAGTAGATCCTAATGCAGTATGGAATTTCTGTGTGATTGTCTGGATAGATGTCTGCCTACTACACATTAAGACCTTCTTCCACTGTCGGCGGTCTCTGTCAGTCAACAAAGGCGGTCGGCCTGAACGCTTTTGTGCTGTACGTGTCCCGTTACGTTTCCTCTTCACTATCACATCGGAAACAGTTGACCTAGGGATGTTTAGGACTGTGGAAATCTCGCGTACAGACGTCTGACACATGTGGCACCCAATTATCTGACCAACTTGGAAGTTCGTCAGTTTCGCGGAGCATCCCATTCTGCTCTCTCACTATGTCTAAAGACTACTGAGGTCGCTGATATGGAGTGCGTGGCAGTAGGTGGCAGCACAGTGCACCTAATACGAAAAACGTATTTTTTTATGGGGGGGGGGGGTTGTCCGGTTGTTCTCGATCACATGGCGTATACACATGTGTAAATCCATTTTTATAGTATGTACGGATGTCACAACAGTAGAATCGCGCAGAATGAGGTCGCTTTAAGCTCTGGAGCAAACTGATGACGTCCATATGCACGACGCACAAAAATTAGTCATCCCCGAGAGACATGACGCTAATGCTGTGTGACACCGCCTTTAGTCTCGAAAATGACCTCAATTCGGAAGCAAGAGAGTACGTAGTCTTCAGGTACGGCATATATAGATGAAGCCTCTCGTTGATGATCCGACCCCATAGAGCAACCAAACTGGGAGGATGCTGACTGCTGCGTTTTACACGCTGTACTAACCTGTTTCAGTGACTGAGATCAGCTGACTGTTCTAAGGATCGTCATCTTCAGTTGATGGCGCTGTCTGAATACGGCCTAAGACCAGGCAGAAAAGGGTCATTTTAATAAAATAACCATCCCTATATAGATTGTTTTTTCACTGATTTTATATAGTTTAAAAGATCACTGTTCCCCAAAAATGTTACCAAAAATTTTGAACCGAGTTGTGGCTGGATACCTGAGTGTTCTCGAAACCAGGGATGTATGACAGTTGCTTTGTGAACTTAGTCACGCCATACTCATTATGGAGATTTAGAAGAAAGGGGAACACTTAGTCACTGAGGAGGTTATTTAAAATAAATATCCTGGTTCGTGGTAATCTGAATTAGTGGTCCCAAACACTAAAAACATTAAAGAACCGCCACTGGAATGCACGTCACCTTAACTGCTGACCTTACGTTCATCGGGTTACTGGTACAATGACTCCCCGCATTATTTGAAAACGGGCAAAACCGCGTCTCTTCCGATCACAGTACAAATACCCTCGAGTCACTCACAGTCCAGTTTGTATCTCCGTTGACCAATGACGTGGAACTTGACACTGTGAACAGTGTTCTTTTGCAAGTACGCGACTGCAAATGTCTGCTGCATACAGTTCCGCTTAGCCATTTTCGCACGGAAACTGGTTGAGGTGGACATGAATTCACTGTCAGCAACAATTCCTGACCAGAGTCAAACCGATTGTCGTTGAGAAGGTATGACACTCGTCTCCGATCCCTGTCGTATCTTCCTACGACAGTACACCAGTCGTCAGACCTTCAAAAAAGCTGTGACCAAAAGTGAGTATTCCGATGAGTAACAGTGGAATCAGGTCGCCATTTGCTAGTTGTGCCCTTACCAGATTAATCGATAGAGTCTGTATGCGATGTCAGTAAGGCCGTGTCACAGTGGCTCCGATAATGGTGGATTCGGCCGGCGACCGACTTCTGCCGGAAACGGCCGATCTTTTCAAATCAATATGTCACTACGTATGCAGTCACACTATAGCCGATCTTATCAGCCGAACGTGCAGTCTTTGGATGACAATCTGTGAAATTCAAATGTTTCTTTTCTTCCGTCAAATCGGCCGAAGTTCTCGCACACAATATATGAAGCATGAGAAACTAATAATTTTAATGCATGAAATAGTGTGTTTGTGGCAGCCTAAGGATGAAAATAGCAAAATTGGGATATAGTTCGGAATCTGTCGACTGAAGTCGCAGGTTTATGTGAAACCTCAAATAGCCAAAATCCTTATTGTAAATTTTAGGCATAGATTATAACCTCAAAAATTAATTTGTTCGAGTGAAAAGGATGGCGTATCTTATATGCTTATACTAAACCTTTTTTGTGGGAGGTTGTCATTAGTTGTCTATAAACTACTATTACTGCTTACTGGTATTTTATGCCAGTGTAGCGATTCTGTTAATATAAAGTGGTTTGCAAATGTGGTGTACAGTATGGATTTCCACTTCCAAGTGCTTTAGGTTTTCAGAGGATCTTACGCTAAATTTTATGCTTGCCTTTCACTCATATAGTAAATGACAGTCATTGGAAGTTAACTGACGTACTTACGCGCAACTTCAAATAAATACTGCTGAACAGAGTGATTATAACTTGCTTTTCTAGGTCACCACGAATTATCTCGAGTGTGTAACAAATCGTTCAAATGGCTCTAAACATTATGGGACTTAACACCTGAGGTCATCAGTCCCGTAGACTTAGAACTACTTAAACCTAAGTAACCTAAGGGCATCACACACATCCATGCCCTAGGCAGGATTCGAACCTGCGACCGTAGCAGCAGCGCAGTTCCGACTGATGCGCCTGGAGCCGCTCGGCCACGGCGGCCGGCTGAGTGTGTAACAGAACGTTTCTCCCGTCATCTCATACATTCGTAAAGCCTGTCTGGTAAGTCCTATAACAGTGTCTATAGTACTCACCATGTTCTTTACGAGAGGAAAACTCATTCGCATGCAGTCGGCGACTCTTTAATAGCAGAAGCCACTATGCAGCACTCGCATCCAAGCACAGAGGCGTCGTGGTTTCTACGCCACGCTAAGAGGTTAAAATCTAACCTACTTCATACATAGAATAGATTCTAACCTAACCCATTCTCTACGACCCTGCAAAAACTGCCAAGGAGATCGAACTCACTATGACGAGCCTATCGCCCGATGTCGGTGCCGCTGTGAACGCATCCTAGGAGAACAGAAATACAGAGGCGTTGATACGCGGACGCGCCGCCAACGTCACAGGCAGTCCGATATAAAAAGGCTGCCGCGGTCGGCGACGAAGACAGCTGCAGCAGGCGTCGACATGGCGAGCGCGGGTGAGTAGAGGCGCGGCTTGCCGAGCATGGTTCGTCGCTTGCATTACTCCACAATCGGCCGCCAGGGTGTACGCATTTGCACTAAACAGGAGAACACGGCAAGCGCCATAACCCGATCTCCCAGAAACTTCGCTCAGTGGGAGAGGGGTCAAAACAAGCGAAACCGTTTCTCGGCTCATCGGTAGATTAGCTTCTGAAAAAAAGACGGCTAAAGTTTTCGAGGTATTTTGGGGGTACTTAACGTGCCTTTTACGGCATGATTTTGTGAGATGAAATGATGACACAGTGGTTAGCGTCGCGGCCTTTTTTTTTTTTTAATTTTGCGCCCCGTGTTCGGAACCTGATTATTACTTTTTTGTTTTTTATCTATATACCAACGTTTGTACACGTTTCCTACACGAATATTGTCCAGTGGATATTGATATAACGTTGTGCTTAACAGTCTACAACTTATATAAGAACACAGGCTTCCGTGGTCGGTGTCATAGTGATTAAAATTCTTCTGGGTATTATGCCGCGTCATTGCTAAAAACTAACAACAATAATAAACTAAAACCGACGTTTCGGCCGAATTTCCCCGGCCTTCCTCAGGGCATGACTGGTTTTGCATGGGGATAGGTGCTACTATTTATTACAGACTATCGATGTCCGACGTCACGGTTGCCAATTAAAAGTTTTACAACCGAGACGTCAGACATCGATAGTCAGTAATAAATAGAAGTACCTATCCCCATGCAAAACCAGTCATGCCCTGAGGAAGGCCGTTACAATTCGGCGAAAGCGTCGGTTTTAGTGTATTATTGTCGTTAGTTTTTAGCAATGACGCGGCATAATACCCAGAAGAATTTTAATCACTAAGTCTACAACTTGTATGCCAAACGAATGAATTTAAAAAAAAAATAAAAAAAACAAGAAAATTATTTGTAATTATTTTTGGTGAAATTCCCCGAGCACATAATGATTCATAATCACTTGCAAGCGCCAGTTTTATGAAAAGACATCCGTTATGCATGGTTTGTCGCGAAATTATTGCCAACACACGTGATTTCAGCAGTGTTAACGAAGTTTCTTTCCCAAGTGAGATTCATATGAAGAAATGTCACTGTGGCAAACCTGCCTTCGCGTAATGCTCGTGATGTTCGTAACACTGTTTCGAGTGTTTCTGTGATAGGTATTAGCCAAGGGAATGCACCAAATCTTCCTAAAGAATGAAGATGTGAATGATTGCTTTGAGAATGAAATATGACAGTACGAGACTCTGAAAAGATTTTAACCCCTCAGCATACCATACACACATATATCATAGGCCTGTAAGAAATGTATGATGCTTACAGTGAAATTCAGTCGTAATTTTCCAATTGGAATAACGCACTTGGATCCCTAATTTGATAAGAAACATTCTTGTAGTATCCTTCTACGGTCATGGACAGGTAAATGAAAAAATAAAAATAAAATAAAAACAATAATCGTGTTTCGAACACGGTCCCGACCCTAACCGCTGACACACCTTTCCGTCTGAAAATATCGCTCGGTAAAGGCACATTAAGTGTCTCAAAACTACCTCGAAAACGCAGTGTCGTTTTTTCAGGAACTGTCAAATGTCTACCGATAAGCCGACATATGTTTCCGCCTAGTTTCACTCCTCTTCCACTGAGCGGAGTTTCTGGGAACGTCGTAAGAGTAAATATTAGCATTACTGTTGATTTATCCTCTCTTTATTAATCGACATCGAGAAGCAAATGCACAACTGCCAACAGATGAATTATGTTTTCTTTGTACCACTGGTCGAATCTCCAGTAACAGCCAGTTACCAACCGCTGTTTCCGATATTGCGCTTTGGGTGTAACTGTGCGTTGTAGGTGACAACTACAAGAATGTACTAGCTGCACACCATTCGTAAAAGCAACACTGAAGGTGAAACCTCGTCATTGTTGCTTCAAGGCTGGTACACGATGTTACCTGCACAACACAACAGGTATGTCTGGCGTTGAGCGGGAACCACTATTGGGTAGGCAGGCTCCGATCTCCGGGTACGCTGTGGCTTCCTGACGCAGATTCCGGCAAGTGTCGTATCGGTTTTTGCAAGCTCGTCAGACGAAGTTGTTACAGGAACATCAAATCTTGGACCAAGTGCAGCTAGACGCTTGTGTGTTACTTCTGCCGGAAATAATGGAAATTTAGTTAGGGTAACGAAATAGTTTCGAAACCAAAACTTCGTTCCTTTATTAGGCACTTTCATTACATTGCCTTGTGATATAGTTGCCATAATTTGTCTATTGATAGTGTAGTTGGGTGCTAATATTTTCGTCTCTTCTCATTATTTCACATATCATATTCCTGTTGTATTTTCGACTCCTTTCATAGTGAAGGGTGGATATCGAATGAGGATTAAGATAACTTTGTTAATAAACTTTGTGTTTTAGTAACGAAACTAGCACAGAGACAAAACTGCAGAATCGAAGCATACAGCAGAGCAAAAACTGTACTGTGCCTTCTTGTACTGTTATGCATATAGGGTGTAATGAAAATGAAGTGCACAAATTGCAGGATACATTCCTCACACGTAGAATCAATCACAGACTTGACTCGTGCAATGGCGCAGTGTACAGAAATGCGGAGATGGCAGATGCCCATTCGATGTATGGAGTAGCTGACGGCACTGGAACTCGCGTTCAACGTTAGTGCCGTGAGATATTTCCAGGACGAAGATACCTCGACAGAAAAACGTTTGAAGCCACTGATCGTCGTCTTAGGAAACAAGGGGCATTTAGGCCTGATACTGACGACCATGGAGAAGAAATAAAAACTTTGAGGTTCGCCGATGACATTGTAATTCTGTCAGAGACAGCAAAGGACCTGGAAGAACAGCTGAACGGAATGGACAGTGTGTTGAAAGGAGGGTACAAGATGAACATCAACAAAAGCAGAACGAGGATGATGGAATGTAGCCGAATTAAATCGGGTGATACTGCATGAATTAGTTTAGGAAATGAGACGCTTAAAATGGTAAATGAGTTTTGTTGTATGGGGAGCATGGTCGAACTAGAGAGGATATAAAATGTAGACTGGCAATGGCAAGGAAAGCGTTTTTGAAGAAGAGAAATTAGTTAACATGGTATATATTTTTAAGTTTCACGAAGTCGTTTCTGAAAGTATTTGTATGGAGTGTAGCCGTGTATGGAAGTGAAACGTGGACGAGAAATAGTTTAGAGAAGAAGAGAATAGGAGCTTTCAAAATGTGGTGCTACAGAAGGATGCTGAAGATTAGATGGGTAGATCACGTAACTAATGATGAATACAATTGGAGAGAAGAGAAATTTGAGGCACAACTTGACTAGAAGAAGGGATCGGTTGGTAGGGCATATTCTAAGGCATCAAGGGCTCACCAATTTAGTGTTGGAGGGCAGCGTAGAGGGTAAAAATCGGAGACCAAGAGATGAATACACTAAGCAGATTCAGAAGGATGTAGGTTGCAGTAGGTACTGGGAGATGATGAAGCTTGCACAGGATAGAGTAGCATGGAGAGCTGCATCAAACCAATCTCTCGACTGAAGACCACAATAACAACTCACGACCTGGGGTGGCCTAGAAGGACGAGGACACCGCGACGGGAGGCGGAAGTTCTTCATGCAGTTGATGACGACCCTAGTGTCAGGACAAGACATGTAGCTGCAACACTGAATGTTGACCATATGACTGGCTGGCGAGCATTACACAAGAAACCACTGTATCCACACCACTAACAACGTAAGCAGACACTATCAGAAGCTAATTTTCCTGCATGGTTACTCTCCTATAAATGGTTCATTCAACGAAGTGTAAACCCTAATTTTAGTGCGACTGTACTCTTCACAAATGAGGCATCGTTTCAACGAGATGGGACTGTAAATGTTTACAATCGCCATGTGTGTACAGACGCCAATCCTCACGCAACTGTTGAAGCAAGTCGTCAACATAGATACTCTGTCCATGTTTGGGCTGACATTGTTGGTGACTGTTTGCTAGGGCCTCAGTTTCTTCCACCCAAGCTCAACGAACAAACGTATCATAATTTCGTAGAGAATTTTCACCTGAACTGTTAGCAGATGTACCTTTAGCTGTGCCACGAAGCATGTACTTCATGCACAATGGCGCACCTCCTCATTTTGGTGTTAATGTCCATCAGCTTCTAAATAATAGATTCGGTGACATGAGCCAATTGTCTGGTGTCCACAATCCACATACTTTCATTTTTGGAGGCATTTAAAAGCTCTTGTTTGTGGAACCACAGTACGAGATGTCCACACCATCTGTGCCCCTGTTATAGAAGGGGGGGGGGGGGGGGGGAGCCATACACAATGCTCCAGGGATGCATCAGTGCATCCAAGATTCACTATAGTGGTGACTGAGGCATGTATCAATGCTGACGGAGGCCATACTGAATATCTCCTGTGAGAAGGAGTTGCATGTGGTATACTCATGTGTTCTGTTCGTGTGTGTTTCCCATGATGATGTGTTGCGGAAAATGAGTTATAACATGGAAACAAAGCATTTCCATTCTCGTGTTCATATAACATAATTTATTCGTCTACATGTGAGGAAGAGTTGCAATTTGTGCAGTACTTTTTTGTTCTACCCTGTATACACAGTATGAATAACCTAAACTTGCAAAGTAAATATTGCAGAAATGGAAAATGGTGTTGACGTGTGATTTTCACGGAATGGATTGGTAGTCAGGGGCTTGTATTGTTAGCCAGCAAACAGACTTTAAAAGACTTAGGAAGAGTATTTTTTTTTTTGCAAATATACACTTTTTAAATGGAACAATACCTACTGACATCAACCAATCAAAATTAGGGTAAATTGCAAAGCCAGTGGTGTCTATTGCAGGGTTTTGGTGTGAGTCGTTTACGCGATATAGTGTTCAGAAGAGTTTCCACACTGACACTTGTTTGTGCCATTCAAACTGCATAGTTGCTATGTACAATGTTGTTATCTTTGCTTATAGTGCACTTGTGTGTTTCTTGAGTGCATTGCGATTTGCTAGTCAGTTAGTGTATGAGAGTCCAAGCATTAGGTCGGGAGTGGACGGTGGTTTTTACCAAAGCAGAAAAACCTGACGAACTCATAGTGTATGGAGAGCATAGGAAGAATACAGTTCGCCCTTCAAGTTATATGTGGCAATGTGTCCAAATACACATCAACCATCTCGACAGTTTCAACCAGTTACGTAAAAGGGATAGCAAAACACCTGTACAACGTAACAGAAGGAAACAAGTGGCAACAGAAGAGGGAGAAATGAATGTTCTTGCAGTTGTTGCAGCTGGTTCGCTCGTTAGAGCCGGTGCAATTGCACGAGGAAGTGACATGAGTCAGGTAAATGTCCTATGCATTCTTCATCGACATATGTTCCATCCCTCACATATCTCTCTCATCAAGAGCTGCATGGAAGCGATCATGGGAATTTGTGAGAATCGTATTTTCTGTACATAGGCATTAAGACACGATAGTCTACTCCAGATGTATCATATATCTTGTTTAGTCATGAAGCCACATTTACAAATCATGGCCAGGTAAACAGCCATCAGGTGGAACATCGGCGACCATGGGGTGTAAACATGTGGTGTGGGATGTGAACCATCAGCTCATAAGCCCGTTTTTCCTACATGCAACACTGAAGTATCGCAGCATCCTAACAGACCACCTTCCACGAATATTAGAAGACGTTCCTCTGCAGACTAGGAGGAACATGTGGTACCAGCACGATTGCTGTCTGTGCACAAAGTACTACAACATGTCTTCACGAATTGTTTCCAAGTCGTTGTATTTGACACAGATGACATCTACCATGACCAGCCATTCTGCAGTTTTGACACTTGCAGACTTTTTGCTGAGGGAAAAGTTGAAAAACGCTGTCTACAAGGACATACCAACTACACCCTGCAATTAGCAACGACGTATTACTGCAGCCTGCTTGGACCTCTACACTGATATGCCACCACATGTGCAGCAGTCATTCCATACCAGACTGGAAGGGTGTATTGCCACTGCCAGTGGTCATTTTAAATACAACCTGTAATGCTCAGTTGTCACTGCCGGTGGTCATTTTAAATACAACCTGTAATGCTCAGTTGTCTCATTACTGTTCAGAATCCGCATAACTAGTGTACGAATAAGTGTTGGTTCGAGACTTTTCAAAGTATGATATCTCACAAACGACTTGCTCTAAAACCCTGCAAGAAACACCACTGGCATTCTACCAGTAATATACCCTAAATCTGTTTTTTCAATGTCAATAGGCACTATTCAATTTAAAAATGTGTATTTTTGGACAAAAATTCACTTTCTAAGTATTATTATACTCTCTTTATTCGATAACAATTCAGGCACCTGCCTATGAACTCCATTCTGTGAAAATTGCACATCAATACAATTTCCGTTTCTCCAGTATTTTCGATACAAGTTCTAGGTGATTCACCTTGTATATATAATTCCTTTTTCACGGAGGCCTGTAGCTTTCGCCGTTTTTCAGATGAACTGTTGGTGGCAGCCGCCATTTCCCAAGCTTGGACATGGCCTTCAATAGCTTCTGACGCCATATCATTTGATACCTCTAAGCTGTGTCCTAAAAACCTCTTCAGAGAGATTTCGAATCCTCCTAGTATTTCTCATCTTCAGCATTACATGATCAAACTGGTTGCAGGGAAATATGAGAGAGGCTTGATTATAAAAGACACAGACTCTAAAATGATTTTTTGACCGTTTCCTCTTGTAGGCTTTTGGTGGTGTGTCAATTCCATTGTCACTGAAACGCTTTTCAAATATAGAGATGTCCTGATGAAACATTCGCACATGCTCATCACTTATTACTCCAAGATTTTGAGGAAAGACATCTAGATGTGAATCCAAAAAGTTTTGTTTTGATGACATATGGCAACCTATAAGACGAAAGCAATTCACTCTGCCTTCTTGGCTTTCAGTTTTCTCATTTCCACCGTGAGAACATTGATTTAAATGCAAGCCAGGCTGCTTTTCTGATTCTTACAGCTTATTTTCAAATTCTTCATCACAAATGATTTCTTTAATTTGTGGACCAATAAAAAACCTTTCTTTTACCTTTGTCTGATTTAAATTTTTGAATTTACTCCTGAAACAGAAGAAAGCCGTTTTTTCCTTGTCCGGAGCTTCCACAAAAATTTTCGTTAAACTGAACTCAATGTGCAATGGTGATACAAAGGTATATTGTGGATCCACAACTGGTTCATGTGATATGTTTACTATTTCATGTGATTCTTCTTCCTTGTAACCAGTCCTCAGATTCCTGGAACACGAATTGCAGCATGTATGTGGCGCCTAGGACTTATCCTGGTCCCCAGCTCTACATCTAAAGTACAGTTCATAAGCCTTTCTAACCAATGGTAACAAGCTACATTGTTGAGCCTTCAATATAAGCCACACACATAACAAAATAAGTCCAGCTTATTTTTACATGGATGAGACATTAAAATGCACTGAATGAAATGTAATCTTGTCATTAAAACACTTGTGCTCTTCACATGCAACATCACTAGAATTTCCCAACCAGCAACACTTCAGTCAACAACAGAGGAAACATTTGAAAATAAGCAAAACATTTTACAGTTGGCATATTTGAACAATCATGCTTCAGTGAATGTTTCATATAGATTTCCATTGCCAAATGTGTGTACATCTATATCTGCAGTCGAAAGGTTGAGTAGAATAAGCAGGTTATTCAAAAATGAAATAAAATTTTAAAACCATACAAATTTGCCAATAAAGGTGTAAAATACAAAAGTGTGGATTTTGGGACAATGGTGTGTGATAGACAAAAAATAATTACAGATTCGTTATTTTCCGTCAGGTACAAGAAACATATTTTCATCTAAAGAAGATTTTTCGTATTGTACAGTTCAATTATAGCAGTTATAGACATGCAAATCAGCTTTTTTCAGGAAATATTATACTAGTTTGCTAGCAAACCAAGGCAAGTACATCTACATCTTCATCAGTAACCACTGTGACATACATGGCAGAAGGTACTTCATATTACATCACATATTAGGTTTCTGTCTATTCTATTCGTGTTTGGAACACAGGATGAATGACATACTAAATACTTTTGGAGTGTTAAATTTACATTTTGGCTTGGGTATTTCCTTTTTGCTTTATTTCTTTCAGTCATCTACATACCTGTCTTCTTACCAGCTGTAGCCTCGATTATTAGTCTGCCATCCCAGTTCTTATCCCAGTTCTCCATCTTGTGAAAGCCAGAACAGTATATGGTATTATTTAAAACCTTAATGTGTCGCATCTCGTGTTATCATTAAATATGTCTTCGTTAATGTAACTTCTGGTTAAAATTCTCCATCCTTTTTCAATATGACACAAACTTTATAATTTGAAGTAAATCAGGTTTGACTGATGGATTTAAAGTGATAAACAAATAGGAATATTTACATTTACTGTTAATGGCATTTGCAGAGCAACAATATAATTATAATGCCAGGTCCAATTTGACTGGGCATATATATGACTCAAGATGAAGAGCCCACTTTATCTAACTATAAACGAAATCTGTAGGATGCAGATGATACAGTTGTCTATAGTGAAGTATTATCTGGAAGAAACACCATAAACATTCAGTCAGATCCTGATAAGATTTCAAAGTGGCGCAGAGGTAGGCTACTTGCTTTAAATTCTCTGAAATATAAAACTGTGCACTTCACAGAACGAAAATAATAGTATTCTATGATTATAACATCAAAGAGTCATAGATCAGCGAACTCATAAAAATACCTAGGTGTAACACTTTTTGGGATATGAAATGGAATGAGCACATAGGCTCATTTGTGGGTAAAGCAGATGGTATATTTCGGCTTATTGGTAGAATACTGGGAAAATGAAAGCAATCTACAAAGGAGATCGCTTAAAAATTACTCATGTGACCCATTCTGGAAAGCTGCTGAAGTGTGTGGGTCCTGTACCAGATAGGACTAACAGGTGATATTAAGCACACAGAGAATGGTACCATGAATGGTCATAATTTTTTTTGTCCCATGCAAAAGTGTCACTGAGTTGCTCAAGAAACTGAACTAGTAGACTCATGAAAACTCGTATAAGCTGTTCCAAGAAAGCCAATGTACAAAGTTTCAGGAACCATCTTTAAATGATTGAATGCATTACAGCCTGCTACCTATTGCTCACATGGGGATTATGAGGACATGATTAGATTGATTACAGCACACATTGAGGCATTTAAACCATCATTCTTCCCTTTCCTAAATATGGGAATGGAATGGGAAGAAACCCTAATAACTGGCACAATGGAATGTGCCCTCTGCCACACGTTTCACAGTTGACTGTAGAAAATAGACGTAGATGTGTGCAGCCAATGCCATGTCACCATGGCGAGTTGATCACCTCTGTTTGTGTATTGAGCTGTGGGTTGACAACTTGCAGCATACATCCCTCACGTCTCCCAACTGTGAAGCGGAAAACCAGGCAGTTCCATTCTGCATCCCTTTTGTGCTCCCATCCTAATACCTTTTCAGCTAAAGGTCTGCCTGGCAACCAACGTGGCGCCATTGCCATTGCATATGGCGTCTGCTGTCTGCAGTGATTATCTCATAGATGAGGCATCAGTGTAATATTAGCATTTTGCAGTTAGACAAGGAGTACACTGTCATATGCTTAAATACTGAGGTACCAGACTGTCTGAAAGTCCATCCAACATTGAATGGAAAATCAATATGTCAGAGACTAAAAAAAAGAGATCAGAATGAAGAAAACTGTGTGTAGAGTAGTCCGACGTGCCCCTGAAGACAAAATTGGAACGCATTATGTGAAGTGACATGTAAAATTACCTCTTCTCAGGCATCTCTTGCTCCTTGTTGCACTAATCGATCTGTCATTACCCTCTCTATCACACTGTTTCATCTTCTCTTTCTTACCATCCATCCAGTGGTTGCACATGTTTATCAGTTTTGTTCCTTTTTCTTCCACTCTACGCCCGAGGGTATTGAATTTCCTTTCATGTCATCCTCGTCACTGGTGAGCTCAGTTTGGAGTCTCACACAATGAAATGTCAACACAGCGTAACCAAGCCTCCTAGTCATCACATGAAGTGACAAAATTTCTGCCCTTGTGAATCGTGGACCTCTCAGTGATGGCTTGTAGCATGGGAACTCCTGCTGAATCCCTAGGGACTGCACACTGGATTTTTCTCATGAAGACCATTAGAGTTTGCTCAAGATTGATGGAGGAAAATAAGTAAACTATTTTTTATCTGAAGGGTAATTGCCTAGCTGTTAATACATCTATCCCACTGAGAGACCAGATGCCTAGATAGCTAGTGCCTTCATGGAAAAATATCTGTGTTTGCCTATACAACTATTACTGTATCCAGGTGTGCAACTAGTCATCTGAAGCAAACTGATGGCCATGAATGTCCTCATCAAGGCATCAAAAATACAGAAATTGCACAAGGACAGATGGGTACTGTATTTAACATGTCTAAAGTTTTCCCAGTGGAACTTTTGATGCACAGTAGAAACAAACTTGGCAACAGGTGACCAAGAATTATCCTGCAACAGAATGCTGCCATCTGCCAGCATTCCTGGGCATTTGGCCTTGATGGCACACTTCCAGTTTTACAAAGTGTTCAGATGGCCATCACATCACATCATGTCTTGGCACTGTCACGTCAGGGTATATTCACACTGTCCATCACATGTCATGTCAGTTCAGTCAGCCCACTACTGAATGTTGAAAGTGAGATTATGAGTGATGCATAAAGTTTGAGTATACAAGTAGTATTGGAATTGAGTAACTAACAAGATAAGATTTATTAATGGCCAAATCAAACTTTATAATGTATATTCTTGATCAATATAATGTGATAAAGTGCTGAGAAGGAAACAACATTTCAAAACATGGACATTAATTTGCTAGTGAAAATATATACATAAAAACATAAAACAATATTTACAAGGAGATAAACAGAACCTCTTTACCTTATACATTGTTTTCTTGTCTTAAATTACTAAGAATATCATAAATAATTGTATTTTTCTCCTTCATTAGAAACTACTGTTTCACTTGAAATGTTATTTAATGAAAATTACTTCGTCAATATTATGTTCTTATTTATATACTGTGTGGGAATCAACTCTGTTCTGTTATTTTCCGCCTTCAGATGTCTGACTTCGCTTGTGGAAGAACACTCAATGAAAATACATTTAAGTCGTCAAAGAACTTGGCAATTTATCACAAGAACAAAGCACAACGGAATAAAGATTATGAACATACAAAAGCACGAAATCCACTGCTAGGAGGGAACACGGTGAAAATAAGTTAACTTCTGATGTTGGCAGGCGACAACGACGTGAAAACTTTTTTCCTGAGAAATTTTGACATGGCGTGATGTGATGTGGTGCTCCATTGACAGCCTGTGTGGAAGCGGCCATTTGAAATGCAGTGTGGAATGAAGGCCAGTGTGAATTGCCCTCTACTGACTTTGGACGTTAATCACCTATACCTGTTGTCACTCACATCATGACAGCGGCTTTCGTGCTTTTGCGTCTTGTTAATCTTTATTTTATCATTTTACTTCTGTGACACATTGCAGTGTTCCATAATGGCTTAGGTTTTTTTCCGTGAGTGTTCTTCACAAAAGAGGTTAGAAACCTGAAGCTAAAACATTCACTGGTTTTACAATACCCTGACAAAGGACATGCCCATACTGTGAAGAAACAAGAACGTGAATTGATGAAACAATCTGAATTCAATAACATTTCCTGACAGTGTAAGTATCACACTGTTAAGGGCCAAAAAATGTTATCGAAACTACCATAATGGATAAGGTAATGGTACTGTATTATATACATTGTATGATGTGAAACTTCCTGGCAAATTAAAACCATGTGCCGGACCGAGACTCGAACTCGAGACCTTTGCGTTTCGCAGGCAACTGCTCTGCGCCTCACGACCCCTCCTCCCAGCTTCAATTCCGTCAGTACCTCGTTTCCTACCTTCCAAACTTCAGAGAATCTCTTCTAAAAACCTTGCAGAACTAGTACTCCTAGAAGAAAGGATATTGCAGAGACATCGTTTAGCCACAGCCTGAGGGATGTTTGCAGAATAAGATTTTCACTTTGCAGAGGAGTGTGCGCTGATGTAAGACTTCTACATCTACATCTCCATCCATATTCCGCAAGCCACCTGACGGTGTGTGGCGGAGGATACCTTTAGTACCTCTACCGGTTCTCCCTTCTATTACAACCTCGTATTGTTCATGGAAAGAAAGATTGTCAGTATGCTTCTGTGTGGACTCTCATCTCTCTGATTTTATCCTCATGGTCTCTTCGCGAGATATACATAAGAGGGAGCAATATACTGTTTGACTCCTTGGTGAAGGTATGTTCTCGAAACTTCAACAAAAGCCCATACCGAGCTAATGGCCGTCTCTCTTGCACAGTCTTCCATTGGAATTTATCTATCTTCTCTGTAACGCTTTTGCAAATTCTAAATGATCCTGTAATGAAGTGCGCTACTCTCTGTTGGATCTTCTCTATCTCTCCTATCAACACTATCTGGTACAGATCCCACACTGGTGAGCAGTATTCAAGCAGTGGGCGAACAAGTGTACTGTAACCTACTTCCTTTGTTTTCGGACTTTATTTCCATAGGATTCTTCCAATGAATCTCAGTCTGGCATCTGCTTTACCGACGATTAATTTTATATGGTGATTCCATATTAAATCACTCCTAATGCCTACTCCCAGATAATTTATGGAATTAACTGTTTCCTGTTTTTGGCCTGCTATATTGTAGCTAAAAGATAAAGGATTTTTCTTTCTATGTATTCGCAGCACATTACACTTGTTTACATTTAGATTCATTTGCCATTCCCTGCACCAGGAGTCAATTCGATGGAGATCATCCTGCATTTCAGTACAATTTTCCATTGTTACAACCTTTCGATATACTACAGCATCATCCGCAAAAAGCCTCAGAGAACTTCTGATGTTATCCACAAGGTCATTTATATATATTGTGAATAGCCACAGTCCTATGACACTCTCCTGTCACACACCTGAAATCACTCTTACTTCAGAAGACTTCTCTCCATTGAGAATGACATGCTACGTTCTGTTATCCAGGAACTCTTTAATCCAAACACACAATTGGTCTGATAGTCCATATGCTCTTGCTTTGTTCATTAAACAACTGTGGGGAACCATATGAAACGTCTTGACGAAGTCAAGAAACACAGCATCTACCTGAGAACCCGTGTCTATGGCTCTCTGAGTCTCGTGGACGAATAACGTGAGCTGGGTTTCACATAACCGTCTTTTTCGAAACCCATGCTGATTCCTACAGAGTAGATTTCTAGTCTCCAGAAAAGTCATGATGCTCAAACATAATACATGTTCCAAAATTCTACAACTGATCGACGTTAGAGACATAGGTCTATAGTTCTGCACATCTGTTCGACGTCCCTTCTTGAAAACGGAGATGACCTGTGCCCTTTTCCAATTCTTTGGAACGCTACGCTCTTCTAGAGACCTATGGTACACCGCTGCAAGAAGGGGGGCAGGTTCCTTCGCGTACTCTGTGTGAAATCGAACTGGTATCCCATCAGGTCCAGCGGCCTTTCCTCTTTTGAGTGCTTTTATTTGTTTTTCTGTCCCTCCATCATCTATTTCGATATCTACCATTTTGTCATCTGTGCAGCAGTGCAGTGTTCCTCAGTGAAACAGCTTTGGAAAAAGACATTTAGTATTTCGGCGTTTAATTTGTCATCCTCTGTTTCAGTACCATTTTGGTCACAGAGTGTCTGGACATTTTGTTTTGATCCACCTACCGCTTTGACATAAGACCAAATTATCTTAGGATTTTCTGCCAAGGCAATACATAGAATTTTACTTTCGAATTCGTTGAACACCTCTCGCATAGCCCTCCTCACACTAGATTTCGCTTCGTGTAATTTTTGTTTGTCTGCAAGGCTTTGGCTATGTTTATGTTTGCTGTGAAGTTCCCTTTGCTTTCGTACCAGTTTCCTAACTCGGTTGTTGTACCATGATGGCTCTTTTCCATCTCTTATGATCTTTCTTCGCACTTTCTCATCTAATGCATATTGTACCATGGTTTTGAACTTTGTCCACTGATCCACAACATTATATGTACTTGAGGTAAAACTTTTGTCTTGAGCCGTCAAGTACACTGAAATATGCTTTTTGTCACTTTTGCTAAACAGAAAAATCTTCCCACGTTTTTTAATATTTCTATTTACGGCTAAAATCACCGATGCTGTAACCGCTTTATGATCGCTGATTCCCTGTTCTGCGTTAACTGTTTCAAACAGTTTTGGTTTGTTTGTCACCAGAAGGTCTAGTATGCCATCGCCACGAGTCAGTTCTCTGTTTAACTGGCAGATTAAAAGTGTGCGAACTTGGGACCTTTGCCACTTGTCACGGGCAAGTGCTCTGCCATCTGAAGATCTCATTGTGGTTTTATGTGTTTGTGTATATGTTTTGTCACTAGCAAGTGAGTGTAGATGTTTAAGACGTTTGGACCACATTTTTCTTATTATTTCACCTCTTAGCATTTTACCTCACAAATTTTATCAAAAACATCCATTATGAAGCTTGTTCTGACCATTAATAAACTTCATCATTGTCATTTCCTAAAATCTGATCCTATATTCCAATTTTTGTATCACAGATGGTATCCAACAACCTCACCTGCACCATTTAGTACTGCATTAAGCAAAGTGACAATGTATTGACGTTAAGTTTAGTGTGAAACACCACCAGCTGGTGGTACTGTAGCCTGCGGTTCCATTCCATTGACATGCCCCACTTACTATCAACTGATCCGCTTTTCCTGCAGTTGAAGAATCTGTAACAACTTATTATAATCAATGATACGAAACTGCTGAAAAAATGATTATATGAGAGTGTGGGTTCTAGTAAAAGTAATGCATGCATGCATGCATGCATGCATGCATAATATAGGTATTATTCTAATAACGGTTTCAGTGAGATTTATAAACAAATAAACAGAAGATTTCTTAAACACATACCTATAGTTTTACAGAGCCTGTATTTCACTGACTCCTGAACAATCACATATTAGTACCTCCTCAGTGGTACCGATAAGGTATTTCTTTGTGAAATGCAATGTGCATTCAGAATGTGTAGCTCATTGGGTTGGTTGATGACAGAGGAATTTTTTTGACTAGGACTGGTTGTTTATGTGGAGTATACACGAGTGATCTGGAATCCATACTCTTCAGCAGGAAAGTTCGCTTGAGTCTGCCAATGCAGATGGTCTTCTGACCACCAGGTGTTTCAATAGCAAAACGTTTTTTAGAGTGTGAATGTAGCAGGTATGATCCATCATACATAATCTGTAAAGGTTTTCTCATGTCTTATGACTATATGTGAAGAGGTCATGTGATCAGGTTCGATGCAGACAGACATTGTAGCACGATGTCGAACTGTAATTGGTTTAAGCGACGCTATCTGCTGTTTAAAGTTGAAAATGAAAGTTCTAATGTCACACTCCACTGGTTTCAGATCAAAAAAGTTGACTCGAAGTCTGTTTGTTATGCCATAACTCATTTCTGCAATGGTGTTCTACTCAAGAATCACTTCAGTGCAGAAATCCATTTAAATCTGTGGAAAGACATTGAAAAGTCAGGCTCTTAACCTTCGAGTATACGCGCTGTTTCTGGTAACGTACAGTCACATGTGGGATCTAGAAGTACCCCAACAGTGCTTAGGTGTGCTTACAAGTAATTACTGGAAATAACTTGGAAATTTTTATATTTACATAATAAAAGACAAGGAATTTATTATTTAAGTCGTTTATAGTGTTTATATTAATCAGTCTTATCAGAAACTTTAAGCCAATTACAAAAACATGTCATTTTGGTTTTCTGTTTGTATATCTCAGTTAAAATTACATAAAAAACAACAAATACTAACTTCTAACAACACTTTTTTTATTTTGTACAGAATTGGAGCATAAAATCAAATGAAAATTATAAAGCAGAAAAACTAACAAGACACATTATATACCTACAAAATCATTCATTTCCTTTGGCTTCACAGAACAAACAAAAATTCATTGCCTCTGAATGAGGCTTACAAACACATTGTTTGCAAGTGTTACATGTTAGAAAGCTCTTTTTATCTTTCGAATTTGGGCTAATATAACACCTTTGCTTTTTAGAAGCACTAGGACCAGTCTCATCTGCATTAGGCTTTGAAAACATTTGTTCTGTGCCAACCGATTTGCGTATAATTTCCTGTACGTATTTGGCCAGCTTTGGGTTATTTTCTAATCTCCTGCAAATGTACGGCTTTACAAGACTCATTGCAGTGGACTTTATGTATTCTCCTCTGCTGACTTTTTTATTTGGATTAGAACCGACCCAAAGAACATACCTGTTAGCAAGAGAAATATTCAGCATTGCAGCAAAGATTGCATTTGGCCATCTTCTTGTTCTATGAGAGCAAGAGTAATTTGAGTATTTCAAATCCAAGGCATCAACTCCTCCCTTAGTCGCATTGTGAAAGTCTATAATTGCAGGTTTCTTCAATTGTTGATTTACAGACACTTTGTGATGCATGGCAGATAGTAAAACTACACTTTTATACTTCTTTGGAACGAATGATACCAATGTCTTGTCTCGAACAAGTCCAAATAATGATGATTCAGTGAGTCTTCTTTTATCGGATAAAACCTGATGAGGAATTTCTCGTTTGTATTTTCGTACAGTACCCACGTATGTTAGTCCTCATTTCAATAATTCGTCTACTAACTCAACAGTGATATTCCTATGAGTTCCAAAAAATGCCTCTGCAAGTTTTAGCAAATCTTGTGTTGGCACTGCGAAAGAGATATTACTTTGGGTGAGCGGTTTTCCAGAGTATATAAACGCATTACATGAGTAATGAGTTTTCGCATCGCAAATACACTTCATTTTCGGCTCAGATTTTCCGGGTTTACTTTTGATAAACATTCTGAATGAGCACTTTCCTCAAAATTTTGCCAACATTTCATCAAATGTCTCTTCCAGTAAAATTAGTCGCCCATAGTGATCTAACATTTTCATGATTTGACTTGAATATCGACGTAAACAGAAGTAATCCAAGGTAAGCTCGTACCTCATAGCAATCTATGTTTTTCGCGTATTACAGTCTTAATAATGGAGGTGAATACTTGTCCTCAAGTTTTTTTTGGAACAGTGCGCAATAGTCTCAATCACATCATCGGTAAATAATAGTTCCCAACTCTCTACAAGCAGCAGGTCCTTTCAGTCCCGCGCGTTCTCGTACAATATTGTGCTGTAGTACACGAGATGAATGTGGGGCAGATTTACTCCATTTGAATCTGTTCTTACCGTAAAAATAGTTCCCTGAGCTTTCTTCGTCTTCTTCACTAGAATAAGAGCTTTCAATTAGCTCCATCTCTGAACCAGAAAGGTGTTCACTGTGTATCGAATCATGATCACTGATGTGATCAACATCTTCATCTGGATCATTTAGTTTTGTGTCTTCACGTTCTGCGTCAGTGCCTTCTTCCAACAGTCGTGCAATATCCTCATCATGAAGAAAGCGAGTCACTGTTGAAACTCTGCTGAAATAAGAGGAAATTACTGTATTAGCATATTGTAAATAAATACTACGTAAAATCATGTGTGGGGTCTACAGGTACCCCAACAATGAAAAACAGGCACTTACTGTTGCGAGAGCGCCGCGCACGTCCACCTATTGCACACTGAAAAACCTACAATGACGAGTCTGTAGTGCGCCAACAATGGAAATTATAAACCAAAAATGTAGCGTGGGGTCTGCTGAGACCCCACCTTTGTATTTAAAAGTTAATGTTGTCTTGGTGTTGTGATGCCACCTTTTAACTTTGCCGTTTGATACTGGGTGGTAAGCAGCGGTTTTGATGTGGTTTATAACTAGGATCTTTGTGAGATGAGTGACCAATTGATACTCAAACTGCCATTCTCTGTCAGTTGCGATGTTTGGGACTCCAAGCTCTGCAACATTCTCTCCAAAGACGTTTTTCAGTGGAACTACCTTTACACAGCATGTAAAACCGCCAATCATTGAAACTTCCTGACATATTAAAACTGTGTCCAGACCAAAACTCGAACTCGGGACATGGGCACATGCTCCCTTTTCTTCCAGGAGTGCTAGTTCTGCAAGTTTCTTGGAAGAGCTTCCGTGAGGTTTGGAAGGTAGAAGACGAGTTAAAGCTCGAAATAAAGCTTTGAGGTGCGGTCCTGTGTCTTGCTTGGGTAGCTCAGCTAGTAGAGCAGTTGTTGCAGAAGGCAAAGGTACCGAGTTCGAGTCTCTGTCTGACATAAAATTTTAATCTGCCAGGAAGCTTCATATCACTGTACACTCCATTGCAGAGCGAACATTTCATCCTGTCGATTATTCTTAAGAGACAGGTGAAGCATTGAGGCAAGGTAGTGGTCGAAATAGAACTAGATCAAGATGTGTATGTGAGAAGTGGCCGTCAGCTTCAGTGAAAGCTCCACAAACCCTGCTTGTATGTTTATAAATTTTTGTTTATTGATAGCGAACACATGTTTTCACCTGCAGTTTTGTATGTTGATTCGCCAATAGGCTTGCATAGTGGTAACATTGGTTCCCATCAGATCACTGAAGTTAATCACTGTTGGGCTGGACTAGCACTTGGATGGGTGACGATTCAGGTCTGCTAAGCACCATTGGTAAATTGGGTGCACTCAGCCCATCTGAAGCCAGTTAAAAGCTACTTGACTGAGAAGTGGCAGCGCCAGTCACAAAAATTGACAGTGGCGCGAAGAGCAGTATGCTGACCACCTGCCCTCGATATCCACATCCAGTGACGCCTATTGGCTGAAGATGACATGGCGTTCAGACAGAACCATCAGACCAATCAAGGCTTGTCGGTCAGAGAGTTTTATACCACTTTTCAATGAGGACCAGATGAAATGCTACCGAATCGAGATTACTGTGTCTTTGATGTCACTGTGAAAAAATAATGTAGTGGAAGAAAGACTTCTTGTCGATAGGATGGAGGAATGTATGGCCTGACTTTACCTGCAGAATTATCACAAAGTAGCTTTGATTCATCAGATAACAATATTGTTACAAACACTATTGGTAAATAAAGCAGCATTTAGTTTCTGAACAAGATCCTGGGCATGAGGTTTCCACAACAGCTTACTATCTATCCGAGCGCCTAGGAACTTGAACTGTTCCGTCTCACTTATAATATGCCCATTCTGTCTGATCAAAATATCGGTTCGTGTTGAACTGTGATTTAGAAACTGTAAAAACTGAGTTTTACTGTGATTTAGCATCAAACTATTTTCCACAAGCCACAAACTTATTTCACTAACTACATTATTTGATACTGTTTCAATATTACACAAAAGATCTGTCACTACCAAGCTGGTAGCAAACAGAAATATTTTTGAATTACCTGTAATACTAAAAGGCATATCATTTATATAAATAAGAAACAGCAGTGGCCCTAGCAGCGACCCTTGGGGAACGCCCCACTTAACAGTGCCCCATTGCGACTGAACATCACTACCACTCTCAATATTGCGGAGAATAACCTTCTGCTTTCTGCTGTTAAAGTAAGAGGCGAACCAATTGTAAGCTACTCCCCTTACTCCAGAATGGTCCAACTTCTGCAGTAATATTTTGTGGTCAACACAGTGAAAAGCCTTCGTTAAATCGAAGGAAACACCTAACGTTCACAACCTTTTATTTAATCCGTCCAAAACCTCCCAGAGAAAAGAGAATATAGCATTTTCAGTTGTTAAACCATTTCTAAAACCAAACTGAACATTTGACACCAAATTATGTGAATTTAAATTCTCCAGTAACCTTGTATGTACAACCTTCTCGATAACTTTAGCAAACACCGATGGCATAGAAACACGTCTAAAATTGTCAACATTATCCCTGTCTCCCTTTTTATAAAGTGACTTCACTACCGAGTACTTTAATCGATCAGAAAACCAACCACTCCTAAAGGAAAAGTTACAGATATGGCTAAGTACTGGGCTAACGTACATAGAACAATACTTCAGTATCCTGCTAGATACCCCGTCATATCCATGAGAGTTCTTGGTCTTTAGTGATTTAATTATTAACTCAATCTCGCTCTTGTCACTGTCATGGAGGACCATTTCAGTTAACAGTCTCAGAACACTTTTTTTCTAAGAGCACTATATGATTCCCTGTTGGGACTAGGTTTCTATTTAGTTCACCTGCTATATTCAGAAAGTGATTATTAAATTCTGTACATATATGCTACTTATCAGTAACACGGACATTCCCACTATGCACTGATTCTATATCCTCGACCTGTCTCTGCAGACCAGCCACTTCCTTTACGACTGACCATATGGTTTTAATTTTATCCTGAGACTTAGCTATTCTATCTACATACCACATACTTTTTGCCTTGCTAATAACATTCTTAAGCACCTTACAATACTGTTTGTAATGGGCTGCTGCATTTAGATTTTGACTGTTTCTAACGTTTTGATATAATTGCCACTTTGTTCTACAAGATATTCTTATCCTTCTAGTCAACCACCCAGGCTGCCTGTTTGTGCTACTGCCCTGTTTTGAACGTTCTAATGGAAAGCAACTTTCAAAGAGCACGAGAAAAGTCTTGAGAAAAGCATTATATTTATCGTCTACTGTATCAGTGCTATAAACATCTTGCCACTCTTGTTCCTTGATAAGGTTTACAAAGGTCTCTATAGCAACTAGATCAGCTTTCCTAAACAGTTGATGACTATATTTAACACGTGTTACAGCATAAAAATCGTTTAGCGTTAAAATTTGTGCATCTTGATCTGAAAGGCCATTCACCTTTTTGCTAACAGAATGCCCTTCTAGTAATGAGGAATGAACAAAAATGTTGTCTATGGTTGTTCTACTGTTCCCTTGCACTCTCGTTAGAAAGAATACGCTTTGCATAAGATTATATGAATTAAGAAGGTCTACCAGCATCCTTTTCCTTGCACAATCACTTATACAATTAATATTAAAGTCACCATATATAACAAACTTTTTGTATTTCCTATAAAGTGAACCAAGTACCTCGTCTAGCTTTAGCAAAAATGTTATGAAATCGGAGTCTGGGGATCTATAAATAACAACATTTAGACGTTTAGCCCCATTAAATTTAACCACACCTGCACAACATTCAAACACCTTTCCAGTGCAGTACTTTGAAACATTGTAAGTAGGCTGTTTAGGTTTTTTTATTGGTAACGGCACGTAGCGCTCTGTATGAAGATCACTGTCTGTGCTGTGTGCAGTCTGTGGCTGGTTGGCATTGTTGTAATACTCGCCATTGTGGCGTTGGGCAGATGGATGTGAACAGTGTGTAGCGTTGCGCAGTTGGAGGTGAGCCGCCAACAGTGGTGGATGTGAGGAGAGAAATGGCGGAGTTTTGAAATTTGTAAGACTGGATGTCATGAACTGATATATATATTATGACTTTGGAACACTAGTAAGGTAAATACATTGTTTGTTCTCTATTAAAATCTTTCATTTGCGAACTATACCCATCAGTAGTTAGTACCTTCTGTAGTATGAATCTTTTATTTAGCTGGCAGTAGTGGCGCTCGCTGTATTGCAGTAGTTCGAGTAAGGAAGATTTTTGTGAGGTAAGTGATTTGTGAAACGTATAGGTTAATGTTAGTCAGGGCCATTCTTTTGTAGGGATTTTTGAAAGTCAGATTGCGTTGCACTAAAAATATTGTGTGTCAGTTTAAACACAGTCATGTATAAATGTTCAAAGGGGACGTTTCAACATCAATTGACCCAAATGGGATGCCGTTTTTCACATACATGGCTACTCCCCCACACCGCAAAGAGCTCCTAGAAAAGCTGCCAGCCAACCTGTATCCTGGTAAAGGGAGCCTCTGAATTATCTCCTTATTTAAAAAGTGTTCAGATATACCAATAATTTCAGAGTCAACATCTATAGGCAGTTCACTAACATTATCTCTAATACCTTGTATATTTTGATGAAATATACTAATTCCCTCATTACTCAGATACGTAAGCTTTGACGAAAGTGGTTCCGTTGTTAGAGAGACTTCCCTTAAGCAGGAATACCTATCAGCTGACTTCAGTCTAAAAAAGGTGCAGCTCTAACACCTACTACTGCAGGAATTTTCCCATGAGTGATCCCACCACCCCCACCTATGTTGTCACCTAAATGTTAATGGCTTGTGGTCTGTCAATATTGTGAATCGCCTGGTTTCCAAAGATAACGAAAACATTTGACTGCTGAATACATAGCGAACAATTCATGGTCATAAGTATTATAGTTACATTGTGTGTTGGTGATAGATCTGGAGAAAAATGCAAGTGGTTTACATGTTCCTTTTCCCATCTGGTGTAAAGAAGCACCTATAGCACAGATAGAAGTATCATCCATCAAAATTAAGAGAATATCTGTTGCAGGATGAGCAAGCTGACATGCATTAGTTGGTTGTTGTTTTAACTTCTTGAACGATCTGTCTGCTTCTCTGGTCCATGTAACATGGCGATTATCATTCCTCATAGCGTTTTTGCACAAGTTAAACAAAGGTTGTTGGATTTCTGCAGAATATTCTAGTATACGCCTCTAGCAATTCATCAGTCCTAAAAAACTACTAGTTCTGCTACTGTTTCAGGACGAGCGAAGTCCTTGATTATTTCACTTTTTCTTCTAATGATGAAATTCTTTGATGTGGCACATGATAACCCAAGAATAATATGTCTATCTCCCCAAAATACATGTTCCCACGTTAATGTTAAGATAATATTTATCCAGCTGTTGAAGAAGCTCTTGCAGATGTATTACATGTTCTTCATCTTCTTAACATCAAGCAACAGACCATAATGAGTCAAGAAATCGGCACCAGTCGCTGGCTGGCAAACACCTGCAAGAAGAACTGGCTATGAAAATCTTTGGCAAAGGCCTGTTTGAGGATCAGTAGTCTTTCACTACTTTTTTGTTATCTAATACTGTTACTGGCATTACCGAAACGTGTGTTCCGGGGTCGACCAAAAACGGAAGATGTTTGTTGCGATACATTATGAATTGCCGGCGATATGATCCAGTTTCCTCACCCTGTGATGCACCAAAAGAGTAGCGTACTAGTTTTCCGTCTGAGCTTTAGCGGACTGTTGAGAAATAAATAGACATGGCGGTTGTTTTTTCTTCGTATACTGATTCAGTGTATTATGATATCAGCGCACGGAATGTTTCTGTGCACGCCGCGGTGATAACGAACTGCTTCTCGATCGTGACCGAGTTCGTAATTTCTGAATCTGGATCGTTAATTCCGAAGGCTGTCTTTCCAGATGGGAAAGTCTATCATCTTGAGACACAGACGAAACATTTTCCTTACTATATACGAACTGACTGGGCGTTATAACACCCAAGATTTTGTCGGTCACAGAAACCATTGCTTCGAGATTTACGTCTTGACTAGCTGCTAGTAAAGAACGTGCATTGATTGGCAGTCGATTGAAGAAGTATAGTTCTAAAAAAGTCATCGGTTACTCGCGTTTCGACAAGAGCATGCATATCTCAGAGCAAAGTAGATGATTTCTTGTCTCCTGGTTCTACTTCGGTTAGCATTTTTTTGATTTTATTTAAATCTGATATTTCAAATTCTGTAATAAGACGTGTAGGATTTGGGAAAGCTGATACTGGTTGCGATATAAAACCTGAAATTAGCGCAGCAGTTTCGCTAGCAAGTGATCTCAAACTCTGTGATCGCATTGCTAATATTCAGGTAATAAATTGACTCCATTTGCAACAACCATATCTTTATATCTTTCGTCAGAAAAGTGGTATTTTCAATGCCCGATATTTCCATACAGGTGTCGCTCTATAATGAGTATGCAACAACCATATCTTTATACCTTTCGTCAGCAAAGTGGTATTTTCAATGCCACCTGCGATATTTCCATACCGGTGTCGTTCTATAATGAGTATGCTATACCAAACGTATTAAAATTGCCGCAGTAAAATTGAAATAACATTTTTATTAACAGTCGCAATGGGAAAGATAAACAGATAAACAAAAGACTAACTGCTCAAATACATATACACAATTTTTACAGAGCTTATATCGCAGTCTAACATGTTGGACTGTGGTTTATGCGTTGCAAATTCGGCTTACGATCTTTGAGGGCCCCAAAACGGGGTGATTGTCCCATATAGCCACAGTGGCATTTGGAAAATAGCAAAAAAAAAACAAACCAAATCCACTACCCACCTGTTGAAGTTATGTGGTGGCGGTTGACCGTATGAGAGACTTTGTTAACGTAATGAGTATTACTTAACAAAAGAATCGTTACTTATTGAAGTCAAAATCTAGCAGTCTAATATATTTGTCTGGGAACTCTTCATTCAGTCAAATTGAACACAAAATCCACTGAAAATATTATATTTGTATCGATAGTCGAGCAGCGTTGACAAGTGAGATATCTTCACGTAAAGGACCTATGTTTGTTGTGTTACGTTTTTTTCGTTATCTGTCATAACTTGAATATTAGAAATTTCATAAAGCGAAAGTACTCAATGGACAGCAAATATGAAGCACTGCCAACAGTGCCTTCTGCAGCTGTTTTCCACGACAATGGAAGCCTATTTAGGCATAAAAACGCTGGGGCCGTTAGAAAGCAGAAATTGTTGAAATGGATTGGTGGGTCAAGAGGAATTTACTTTTTACACTGATTGTTAGCGTTATTTAGCCCTGTCGTCTTAAACGTAAAATGTGAAGCATAATGGCTAACGCACCTGCCTAGCAAGCAGGAGACCTGCCTTCGATTTCCGGCCTTGGTACAAAATTTAACTCACCACTTGTCTGTGTGCGTAAAATCTTATGTGTAAGAGACCAGTAAAGTCTCTGAAATTGTATTTTTTCATTTATTACTTTATTAACTATACAATTTTTTTTTTGTTCACACTTATTGCCGGGGTTTGTCGACGGTATAGGAAGACTGCTCACGCCACATATTTGATACAGTAGAATTCCCAGATTTTTAGGAAAGTCTGCTGAACTCATTTTATGTATTTCAGTTTAACACTGTACATAGTTGCTGCTGATATGTTTTACGTGTTACCAGAGAATTTCCGTTTTTCGGCTTCTTTACAGCCTTAGTTTTGTTGATAATCAGCTCCGACCATATTGGGTACTTGAATACACCGTCCATGCCAGTCCAAGTTGTTCATATGGAATTGGGAACCCGTTTTGTGTATTCTGCCAATAACTAATCCATGTAACTGGTTCAATGGAATTTGCTATGTCTGTAAGGGGGCCAACGATCCATAAAGTAAGCCCAGTGGTACAGTTTTTAGTGAAAGTATTTACAGTTAAGATTAATAGAGAAAGTTCGTAGCGTTTTTATTGACAGATAAAGGGGAAGTAATAATAGCCAATATGCTATTTGTGACAAACTAAAATTCAGCGGATGACAAATGTAACTTTGCACACATTCTACAGGATATTGTAAATGAAGTGGGAAAAAATACAAAGTACATTTTTGAGGTGTTCACTTACTACCAACACTCTGTGCCAGTAACGAAATGTAAATAACAAGTTGCTCTTAAAATTTTGGATTTAGGTTTGAATAATCCGCAGTGCTGCTATAAAAAGTAACATTTATTATGTTATGCAGAATGTGTCTGCAATGTTTTGTCTCTGTCTTTCATGTGTTTTGTTAAGAATTTGCCATTTAGTTCTTGTGGGTGTCTTGGTTCGTATTATTTACTAGACATACACTACCTTACAAAAAAATTAAACACCCAAAAAAGGAAGAGGAAATGAAACTGCATGGACTGAGAGGGTATGTGATGTTATTTCAGTGATTAAAAAATCGAGGCAGATTTACAAAAACTTTGGCTGTATCAGCCCACTTATTAGTATAACATTGCAGCTTCCTGTGGCCTGAATGTGTGCCTTGGTTCAGTTGGAAAGGGTAGTATAAAGCCATTCTATCCTTTTCTGAGGTAAACTGGAGAACAACTATTGTAATTGGTGCTAAATAATGCCACTGGGAAGGAGTTTATGTCCAAACTGGCCCCACATATGTTCTGCCAGGGTGAGGTGTGGGTATCTTGCTGGCCATTGTAGTACTTCAACATCATGCAGACAGTTCACGGAGACACATGACGTATGGGTGAGCATTGTCCTGTTGAAAAATTTCACTACGGTATTGACACATGAGAGATAGAATGCTGGATTTATGTTATGTACCCGTTGTGCCATGACAGTTCCCTCAATCACTATTTGAGTAACACCACTTTTTCTCTCCATAACATTGTAAGAATGAGACCTCTCCCCATGTCTCCTCCATATTTGCCGACAGTGATTATCCGAGGTAGTGCAGAAATGTCATTCATAAAGACAATGCAACACCCTCCATCAGCAGTGCATGCTTTCCCATCGTGGCACTATTCCAAACATAGCCATTTGTGTTGTGGTATTAACGGAGGAGGAGGAGGAGATTAGTGTTTAACGTCCCGTCGACAACAAGGTCATTAGAGACGGAGCGCAAGCTCGGGTGAGGGAAGGATGGGGAAGGAAATCGGCCGTGCCCTTTCAAAGGAACCCTCCCGGCATTTGCCTGAAGTGATTTAGGGAAATCACGAAAACCTAAATCAGGATGGCTGGAGACGGGATTGAACCGTCGTCCTCCCGAATGCGAGACCAGTGTGCTAACCACTGCACCACCTCGTTCGGTGTGTGGTATTAACGACCGTCTATGCATTTTGCGATAGTTTTGTAGTCTTGGTGCTGCTAGTCACCCACCAGTGATGTGGGAAGACATGAACTGTTGCAGTGAGTCTATTACCTGTTCTCAGATGTCAAGAACAGATGTGAAAGAGTGCTTCTGCTTCCTACACAATATGCCTACTCTCACTAGTGATAAGATGTGGTAAATTGAAATCTTGACGACACGTATGCCTCCCCTCTAGTTCCCATGCAGTTTGTCAGGCCACTATCGCATTTGAATGCCCCACAGATCTGGATACTGCATATTTCAACCAGCCAGGCAAATGAAGTTCCACAGTGATGCTCCTTTTGAACTCGTTTTCAGGTGCTGATAACGCTGTCTCACATTAGTTTGCAGCATCTCCACATACTTCACTGAGATCACCCAACATCTGGCACTGTTTGCACAACTTATATATCCTACCTGGCAACAAAGCTAAACATGAACAGCACAGGCTCCCTGGTGGCAATTCTACCTGTCACAGAGAATTGCAACTATAATAATTTTCAGACCTTCCAGTGGTGTGTACGTGTACAGGTTTATATCGACATCTGACCATGTGTTTCGAGTGCCTCACTTTTTTGGGAGGCAGGTTATATAGATCTAGATGGTGAACGTATTGAAGAGTGTGATACTGTTGTCCTTCAATGATTCTCCCCCCCCCACCTGCATGTACTGTCCATTGTTACCTTACATTCTAGATGAGAATCCCTAATTTCCAACTTAGTCTGATATTTTCAAGTTTTTAATGTGTCTGAAGGCTTGAAAACAAGAACAACCCCAATCAAAACTCTATTCTAGTGAATGTGCCATTAGTGTGTCTGTTTATGTTTTGCTAACATTTTGTCTTATTTGTGATATCACCCATTGGTCATTTCTTGAGGCTTTAATTTCCACAATATTAATGATGTTATTGGTCCATCAGTGCAGTATCACTTTATTTACTAATCCCATGTTGATGAAGTAATGAAATTATTATTCAAATATTTGTGATGTATATAGGTACTGAATCTCCTTCCTGCAAGATTCTTGAAGTTTAGATGTAATGTAATGTATCCACAGTCATGTATGATAGTGTCTAGAATCTTAAACATACAAAGAGGTATATATTTGTTAGTTTCCAGTTGCTGGTGTTATCTGACTGCCGTTAAGAATATTCAATGTGTGTAATGTCAAAAGCTTACTTTCTATGTACAACACATTGCTGAAAAGGGATTCTAAAACTGTGACAAAAGAAGGAAATTAAAAGAGGATAGATTGAGTGACAGTAGGAATTCTAGAATGAATGAAGGTAAAAAAATGATGATGATACATTTGAAAAACGGTCTTAACTCCAAGAAAAAAATAGATATACTGCAATCAAAGATTTCAAATTCAGCATATTTAGGGTTCAACCTACAGACAGTGACAGATGGTTCACTACTTTAAAGGGAATAGTATGATTAGATATGAATAGACGGGATGCTCACAGATGAACACTTAGATCATGGAGCTCTAAAAGAATAAGGAAAATTTTGTGCAGAAACAGAGAAGTGGATGTACAACAGCAAGAGTACGGGTTAAGAAATCTCTCAAATCCCAGAAGTGAAGGAGCTTCTTTTCCATCCCCTTATCAAAGCATTCATCCTCTTATCAAAGCAGTCTCATGTCTTGTTTTTTATTTTTGTCCTCTCCACAAGACTGAACCTGTAGGTCTCAAACCATTTATTATGATGTGCTATGATCATGCTAACACCTCTATTCTGCTACATCCATATACATAGACATCTTATTAGATATTCTTGTTGATAAAACATTAGTGCAGTTTTTTTTATTTATATATATAATGCCATTACATACTGAATATGTCTCTCACCCACCACATAGTAACTATCCAATTGTAAATATAGTCATGGAGCCAAGAAAGACCTCTCAAGGAGAAATTGTTTCAGTTTGTTTTTAAAGTTTTTTCTGCTCTCTGTAATACCTTTCATTTGGTGCTGAGATTATCAGATATTTTTATGAGAGTGTAATCTCTTATTCTGTGAGCTGTTATTCATGTATGATCAAGGTAACTTTTTTTTATTTCTAGTGTTCTACTTGTGAATGCTAACATTTTCAGATTGTGACCAGTGGTTATGACAATCTTCCTATCCCAGTAAGACAAACTCAGACATTTGCACATGTTCGTATTTAATTTGCCACCTGATGCTCAGTTTCATCTCGCAGAAAGTTTCAATGTGAGATACAGTATTTTAGAATAATAGAAGAGACATATTGGTAGGGTAAGTTAATGAGTTGGAGAACAACCACCTGTGTGAAACACTACTTTGTCTTTTCCACACATGATATCTTGAAAATAGTTGGCATAGGTGGGCAATTAAGTTATGTTTTTCTACATTTCCAAAAGATATTCACCACTTCATCAAATTGTCAACTAGTAGCCAACAAAGAAACATATGATGTTCCTCCACAAATATGTGATCGGCTCAACAAATTTTTGGCTGATATGGCTTAGTATATATGATAGATCTGGGATTCATCTGCAGGATAGTGAATTTTTTTCGGCTCGTTTATGTGCTTGTTGACGATGACTATAATGCCTGTATTATTTGGTGAGTTGTTACTATTACTCCTAATTTATTTACATTGTGCAAGAACTTTCCATACCATATTTAAACTTTCAACTACTATCACTAGCATCCATGCAGTATTCTGAATGAAGGGTGTGGCAACAGACTGATCTAATCTGTAACAGAGCCCACTGTCTAGATTAGCTTGGATGGTAATAGTTCTGTTCTGGATTGCTAAAGCCAATAAATATGATCAAAAGCAGCATTCCTACAGTCTTGTACAGTTTAGGTAGTGATAAAGTGACAATTAATGCTTAACAAATGAGCTATGCATGTTTCACAGAAAGTTGCTTTGTTAATGATTTCAGCAATCAAAGTAGATGGATGGCCTATACCAGTAACTCCTCTTTATCCAAAGATTATCTATTATTTCCATTGTTCACATTATGTATTTAGTATACTTACTGTAGGCCAAAGATAAGGGAGATTAGGGTGCATACCAAAGCATAAAACTATTTACCCTTCACTTGATGTGAAAATGAATATGAATGTAAATGGCTGATATTCAAACAAATTGCCACACTTCATGCACTGCACTTTGGCTTGTAAAGTACACACATAGGTCTACATGTAAACATTGATTTTGTATTTACTAAATTGTTGAGCTATTTCTTTGAAGCTAAATATGAAATTAGGTCATCATCCATTGTTCAGTGTGCCATATTTTTCTGTGCAAATTGGTAAATGTTATAATTATTAGTTTTCCATGTTACTTAATAGAAATGTGAAACTGTACTGCCATACGTGGAAAATGATCAGATTTGTGGATTGTTTCTGTCATGCATTATATCTGTTTTTTAATTGTATGCTTTTTTTCTTTGCAGGCATTCTCTTTATTGTGCTGACAGTCTTTGGATGCGCATTTTATCGGATTGTTGCAGAAACCAAGCATTCATCTAATTTACTACAACAAAATGTCTTCCATCTTTTGTCTACAAGAAATTCTGCAAAAATCTATATGTGGGATGTCTCTGGTGGTAAAAAATTGTTTTGTTTCACTTATTTTCTTTCTCCAACTTTCATCTTTTTTTTCCGTATCTTCAAGCTTTGCGCCTGATCAAAGTTATTGCCTGTAATGAATAAAGTGGTGTCTGTACCATTATTTGTGCATATTAGCTAATTATCAGGAAAAAGAAAACTGGCATTCTATGGATTAGAGTGTGGAATGTCAGATCCCTTAATCAGGCAAGTAGATTAGAAAATTTAAAAAGGGAAATGGATAGGTTAAAGTTAGATATAGTGGGAATTAGTGAAGTTCAGTGGCAGGAGGAAAAAGACTCTAGGTCAGGTGAATACAGGGTGATAAATACAAAATCAAATAGGAGTAATGCAGGAGTCGGTTTAATAATGAATAAAAAAAAATAGGAGTGCGGGTAAGCTACTACAAACAGCATAGTGAACGCATTATTGTGGCCAAGATAGACACGAAACCCACGCCTACTACAGTAGTACAAGTTTACATGCCAACTAGCTCTGCAGATGATGAAGAAATTGAAGAAATGTATGATCAGATAAAAGAAATTATTTAGGTAGTGAAGGGAGACGAAAATTTAATAGTCATGGGTGACTGGAATTCTACAGTAAGAAAAGAAAGAGAAGGAAACGTAGTAGGTGAATATGGATTGGGGCTAAGAAATGAAAGAGGAAGCTGCCTGCTAGAGTTTTGCACAGAGAATAACTTAATTGTAGCTAACACTTGGTTCAAGAATCATGAAAGAAAGGTTGTATACATGGAAGAATACTGGAGATATTAGAAGGTAACTGATAGATTATATAATGGTAAGACAGATATTTAGGAACCAGGTTTGAAATTGTAAGACATTTCCAGGGGCAGATGTGGACTCTGACCACAATCTATTGGTTATGAACTATAGATTAAAACTGAATAAACTGCAAAAATGTGGGAATTTAAAGAGATGGGACCTGGATAAACTGAAAGAACAAGAGGTTGTAGAGAGTTTCAGGGAGAGCATAAGGGAACAATTGACAGTAATGGGGGAAAGAAGTACAGTAGAACAAGAATGGGTTGCTCTGAGGGATGAAGCAGTGAGGACAGCAGAGGATCAAGTAGGTAAAAAGATGAGGGCTAGTAGAAATCCTTAGGTAACAGAAGAAATATTGAATATAATTGATGATAGGAGAAAATATAAAAATGCAGTAAATGAAGCAAGCAAAAAGGAATACAAACGTCTCAAAAATGAGATCGACAGGAAGTACAAAATGGCTAAGCAGGGATAGCTAGAGGACAAATGTAAGGATGTAGAGGCTTATCTCACTAGGGGTAAGATAGATACTGCCTACAGGAAAATTAAAGAGACCTTTGGAGAAAAGAGGACCACTTGTATGAATATCAGGAGCTCAGATGGAAACCCAGTTATAAGCAAAGAAGGGAAAGCAGAAAGGTGGAAGGAGTATATAGAGGGTCTATACAAGGGCGATGTACATGAGGACAATATTATGGAAATGGAAGAGGATGTAGATGAAGATGAAACGGGAGATACGATACTACGTGAAGAGTTTGACAGAGCACTGAAAGACCTGAGTCGAAACAAGGCCCCGGGAGTAGACAACATTCCATTAGAACTACTGACGGCCTTAGGAGAGCCAGCCCTAACAAAACTCTACCATCTTGTGAGCAAGATGTATGAGACAGGTGAAATACCCTCAGACTTCAAGAAGAATATAATCATTCCAATCCCAAAAAAAGCAGGCGTTGAAAGATGTGAAAATTGCCAAACTATCAGTTTAATAAGTCACAGCTGCAAAATACTAACATGAATTCTGTACAGACGAATGGAAAAACTGGTAGAAGCCGTCCTCGGGGAAGATCAGTTTGGATTCCGTAGAAATGTTGGAACACGTGAGGCAATACTGACCTTACAACTTATCTTAGAAGAAAGATTAAGGAAAGGCAAACCTACATTTCTAGCATTTGTAGACTTAGAGAAAGCTTTTGACAACATTGACTGGAACATTCTCTTTCAAATTGTAAAGGTGGCAGGGGTAAAATACAGAGTGCGAAGGGCTATTTACAATTTGTACAAAAACCAGATGGCAGTTATAAGAGTCGAGAGGCATGAAAGGGAAGCAGTGATTGGGAAGGGAGTGAGACAGGGTTGTATCGTTTCCCCGATGTTATTCAATCTGTATATTGAGTAAGCAGTGAAGGAAACAAAAGAAAAATTCGGAGTAGGTATTAAAATCCATGGAGAAGAAATAAAAACTTTGAGGTTCACCGATTACATTGTAATTCTATCAGAGACAGCAAATGACTTGGAAGAGCAGTTGAAATGAATGGACATTGTCTTGAAAGGAGGATATAAGATGAACATCAACAAAAGCAAAACGAGGATAATGGAATGTAGTCTAATTAAGTCGGGTGATGCTGAGGGAATTAGATTAGGAAATGAGACACTTAAAGTAGTAAATGAGTTGTGCTATTTGGGCAGCAAAATAACTGATGATGGTTGAAGTAGAGAGGATATATAATGTAGACTGGCAATGGCAAGGAAAGCATTTCTGAAGAGGAGGAATTTGTTAACATCGAGTGTAGGTTTAAGTGCCAGGAAGTCATTGCTGAAAGTATTTGTATGGAAGTGAAACGTGGACGATAAATAGTTTAGACAAGAAGAGAATAGAAGCTTTCGAAATGTGGTGCTACAGAAGAATGCTGAGGATTAGATGGGTCAATCACATAACTAATGATGAAGTATTGAATAGAATTAGGGAGAAGAGGAGTTTGTGGCACAACTTGACAAAAAGAAGGGATCGGTTAGTAGGACATGTTCTGAGGCATCAAGGGATCACAAATTTAGCATTGGAGGGCAGCATGGAGGGTAAAAATCGTAGAGGGAGACCAAGAGATGAATACACTAAGCAGATTCAGAAGGATGTAGGTTGCAGTAAGTAGTGGGAGTTGAAGCAGCTTGCACAGGATAGGGTAGCATGGAGAGCTGCATCAAACCAGTCTCAGGACTGAAGACAACAACAACAACATTAGTTAATTGGTAGATTGGCTCTATGTGGTGACGTGGATTATGTGAAAGATAAATAATTCAGAACAACAGTATAAAATAGAGCATTATATGCAGTTTTAGGTCGGACAGAGTGACATTCAACATAATGATGTTTTCAGGAGCCACTAAATTCTGAGAGCATATTTGATGCAGCACTTATGGTGTTGGCAATTCTTGCATTGTGTGCCGATGTTGCCAATTCATGGACTCTAGCCATAGCCAGTCAGGTGATAGTATACACAAAGTCAGTAAGAAGTGCTGTATCTAATTCTTTCTTTTGGCAGAATATATGAATTTATCACATTTGTTTTTTATATAGACAGTACCAGAATAACATTTACTGGTGTGGTTATTCTGAACTTGAAGGTTAGATACTGATTCTTGTATTTATTTGGTGAATGGGAACAACTATATATGCTAAATGACTGATACTAAACAAACCCTAAGACTAGGTTAGGTTGGAATGTGACAGATTGCTTGTGAATTGGCTGAGCCAATGATGTCAACACGAAAATGCAATTGCCATAATAGATTGGTGTGTAGTGTGGTGCGTGATATACATTCGTCCTTCCAATGACTTACTTGTACATGTCTCATTTCTGCTTTTGGCGTGATGATATGATTAGATTCTAATCTAATAAGGCAAGAAACAATAGAAAATTATGAGTGAGAATTCTGGTTCTGTACCAATAACTGACTGGCAATCTCCTGTATTCATTTAGCATCATTCATCACACAAAAGCTATTAACAACATTGACATGCCACACAACAGGCATGACACCCTAGGTGCACTTTTACCTAGATGGCCAATTCATGTGGTTCAGCAGTTCTGTCTTAATGGCTGAGGGAGCAAATGTAGAAACACATCTATTATATTGTGACTGTCCTATTCCGTATGTTACTGTACACTTGACAGCACAAAAAGTTTCTGTGGAAAACTGCACCAGAGTGGAAATCCATTTCAGACTGGTGCCAATGAAATGCAACATGCCTTGTCCCAGATAGCAATGAAAACACACAAAAGATGAGTTATTACTTAAAATATTACACAAAAATGATCCTGTCTATTGTATATCTATTCCAAGAACACACAAAAGCTCTTTTTCAAATAAATGATGCTGTCATTAGCTATAAATACACTACCCTTAATAGGGAAGTATTTGCAGGCTGTTGCTTTAGCTGAATGGCCAATGTAGGCATTCTGTGCAAAGGGGCAGAGATTTGATTCCATTATAAGCTGCAACAGATCCCCCCCCCCCCCCAAATCATAGGATACATAAACTATATTGAGAAGATATCTCTCAGTGTCCTCTTTCCAACTATATGCTATATCCTTTGCTTTTAAAAGTGTTGAACTCCTGACCACCAGTCTTCCAATGTTGGTATCCCACGAAGGGATATCACTTTTTAGGACTTGATGTGTTAAAGTCATAAGCTTGGTGGAGTAATATTGTGAGGCATTCAAGGGACACCTGGTATTTGCTATGACTTTATCAAGTCAAACCCTGAAATGAGACCCCCTCTCACTGATATCCTCCCCATACCATCCAGTGTCACCTCCTGTCACCCTTCTAACTTCACAAATATTCAATATTCAGACTGTATGACAGTCTGAAACCATTATACGTATCCCAAAGTTTGTACTCCCGCAAGTGTTCCTGCTGTAAGACCTGTCCTATGCACCCACCCATGACCACCTATTGTAGCTTACCATTGGTAAATCCTACAATATTAAAGGCAGAGCAACTTACAAAATGACACATACTGTTCATGAAATATACTGTGTCCGCTAAGAGGCTTTCTGTATAGGGATGGTCACCAGTTACCCTGGCTGAGCACATGAATGGGCCACAGAACTGTCTGTATCTGGGACAGGGTGTCCTAATACTAGCTTCCCAGAACTCTGAAAATGGAACTTGTCCTCCAACACATCCTTGCACTCTGACATCATCCTGGACTTAACCTCTGTTAACACATTTATTTCTCTCTTTTTTTTCCCCATTATCACTTTTTCATTCTCTCTCTCCCCCCCTCCCCCCCTCCCTCTCTCTTTCTCTATATGTTACTTCTATTATTTCTTTTTCTTTTATGTAATCCATTTTTTACTTCTCACTCTGACCACATCATCCCTTGATTCCAGCTGGCAGAGTGTTTACTAAGATACTATCTGTGTCCTCTCTCTATGACATTCAGTCTCCCCTCATCCTTAGAATAGGTGAGTCTAAGTGATCTTCCCTTCTTCTTTTAACCCTCTTGATCTTATCCCTCTCCTCTCCTTGAGTCAAGAACTATTATTTGTGAAAGCTAGGATAGTGTCATGTTTGTTAATATGTGTCTATTGACAGTACTGGAATTTTGTATCCTGAAGGTAAATTCTGGTCAGAAATTCTGCCCCATAATTTAATAACATTTATTCAGCAAAATATTGATATGATTTACCCCATTATAGGATCACCTTATCTGAAGTGAACCATTATTTTGTAGTAGTTCATCATGTTAGACACATGTGCCAGTAGCAGTCTTCAGCATTTATTGGCAGTCTGACATGGTGCATTATGTCTGTCACTGCACCTTTTGTTAAACATGGTGCACTTAAAACATACTACTGCATTTCCCAGTTCGAGTGATGGGGCTTGATGCTGACTGCATATGGCTGGACTGTAAAGAAAATGTGGGACTGCCAGGGAGGATCTCTGTAATAATTACTGACTCTATCAGTTAACATTTATTCAGCAAAATATTTATTCTGAATGGAAGAATGTAATATTTTTCAATGAATCAGTACTTTTCACAGTGAATGATGGTCCAGTAGGATGCCTGGTCTCTGTTATGACCCAAAATATACCCTGTAGTCATCTCTCAATGGTTATACTCGTATGTCTGACAGTTTGGGGCTGGATGTGTTCCCGAATATTTGGGATTCTTCAAAGGATAGATAGCCTACTTGATGCTGTCCAGTATGCTCATATTATGGATAATGTTACAATCCTATCAGGGTGACAACTATATACTAAATCTGTTTCTGGCTGGATAAATCAGCAATATGCATGTCAGCTGAGGTGCAGCAATGGTTTGCAGGACAGGATGAGATTTCTCATTTTTACTGATATCCTTCTGCAGTCCCATTGAAAATGTGTATGGAGATGATATGGGCTATGCCAGAAAATTGGCCTGACACAGTGCTAAGAAGTGACAATGATCTTTAGAATGTTTTCCTCGGTGCTTTGGACAAGGTGACAGCAAATAAGAGATTTATTACTTGCATCAGACTCACTCAATCTCAGGATGCCAGACTCTCATTGACATCAAATACCTTTGGAGAGGATATGAAATGGTAAAGAAACCATGTGCTGTGATCTGAATCCCACTGTCGTGCAGCTGCATGTCAGTCACCAAACTACAAAATCACTATGAGGTGTGGTCAGAAAGTAACAGGAAAGTTTTGTTTTTCTTAAAGAATGTTTATTTATTCATCAACATAAACTTCAAAATAATATCCCTGAAATATAACACACTTGTGCGAGCATTTTTCCCAATCTTAGAAGTGTTTCTGGAACTCACTTTTTGTTATGGTGTTTAGCTCCTTCAACAATTCTGCTTTTAGCTCATCAATGCTGAAAAACAATGTCCTTTCATTGTTCTCTTCAGCCATGGAAAGAAGTCATAGGGGGCCATGTTCAATGAATATGGTGGCAGAGGCAAACATAACGGTTTTCTTTTTTGCCAAAAAATCATGAATGAGCAGTGAAGTGTGAGTGGGAGCATTATTGTGATACAATTTCAATGAGTGGTTTTGCCAAAATTCTGGTTCTTTTCTTCAGATTGCTTCACACAAATGGTGCATAACTTCCAGATAGTATTGCATATTTGCCATATGACCATAAGGCAGGAACTCGTGATACACCATCCGATTGTAATCAAAGAAAACAGTGAGATGAACCCTCACAAGTGATCAAACTTATCAATTTTTTTTTCGGTCTTAGCTGTTCAGGTAGTATCTATTGGGACAATTCGGCCTTGGTTTGAATGTCATACCATTATATCCAGTACATGTTACAACATTCTTTAGAAGTTCTAGATCACTGTTGACTTCATGCAGCAATTCCTGAGCGATGTGACAATGTTACATTGTTTGTAGAACTTTGCTGTTACAAGTTTCATGCTTTTAATTTAAAAAAATTAAAATAAAAAAATTTAAAAAAGCATTGCTTGCCATTAGGTGAAGGATAAGCTGACATCATCAGCAACCTCTCTGATGGTGATTTGGTAATGTTCCAGAACGAATTTCTTTACGTCTTCCACATTGTCGTCGGTAATTGATGTCCCGGGCGGTCGTTGTCATTAATGTCTCCTCAATCCTACTTGAAATGTTTATACCACTTGTAAAGTCTTGTTTCATTCACAGCAGATACACCAAAAGCCGTAGTCAGCATTTTGAATGTGATATTGCGCTTTATTCCACTTTTCAAGCAAATTTAATGCAGATTCTTTGATCCATCTTTTTCAAAAGTAAAAATTAGTTGTGCACTAGAAAACACTTATAAACTTTTTAACTGTCAACATTATACTAAATACTCAAAACAGCTTAAAATGCATACATACATCAGGGACATTTGTAACAAGATAAAAAAAATTGAAAATTGTCTGTATGTAGTCCTTGAAATTAAAAAATTCCCTTTACTTTTTTATCATACTTCGTACACTAAGTACTATGATATTCCAGCATTCCTTACTGTTATTTCACTGTTAATTCCACCTCTCAACTTCAAATGCCTTTTCCACATCTGAAATCCTAGGAATGAGATGGAGCAGATTTGATTATGCATTTTTAGAGGCTTCGTGCTGAATGTCAGTAAAGCATAACTTGCTCATTTACACTCATCAATTACAAGTCTCCTCTATTTTTATGAACAGTAATGTGTAGTCTGTAACATGATTGGCTTCAGTGTAACATGGTGGGCTCTCTCTCTCTCTCTCTCTCTCTCTCTCTCTCTCTCTCTCTCTCTCTCTCTCTCTCTCACACACACACACACACACACACACACACAGTCATTAATTATATGTTTTCACTCATCTACATATATTTCATTTTCAGCAAATGTAACACTGCTCCTGCAGAATCAAGTGACTTTCTCTGAAGATGTTGGAAACCCAGTTTCATGTGACAACAGTTCTTTTGATCTGTGTCTGAAATGGGAAAAAGAAGGCAGCAAGCTTCCAAATGCAAAATTAACTTTAAGGCAGTTCCAGATAAGTGAGGGTGTTGAATGCCATAAATTAAATGTGTCTGCTGCTTGGAATGCAGATATAACATCTTGTGTGTCCATAACAGGAGAGCATCTGTATGGTGGTCCAGTTTTGAAACAATCTCAGTACTGGCCCAGTGAGAAAAATGAAATGCAGAATGTGCCACGTGCCACTGGACAGGGCACAATTAATGGAGTTGCAGAATCATTCTGGATAACATCTGGAGGAAAAGTTTTTTATGTTCCACGTGATGTTCCATTGTTTATCTCCCAAGACAGTCGCCAACTTTGTTTTCGAAGCAAACTTGCATCACCCTACCTCCGAGATACTGAAACCACTGTTAATATGAAACTTTATTACTGCCAGAGCAATGATGCACAGAAGCTGCACAGGGCAACAGTTAAACGTTTCTTGGGGCTTCCATCAGGCATTCCAGACAAAGAAATGATACAAAACCCAGTATGGTCTACTTGGGCAAGATACAAGAGAGAAATAAATGCCACAGTTGTAACAGACTTTGCTGCTCAGATAGCAGAGTATGGCTTTAACAGGAGCCATTTAGAAGTTGATGATCGGTGGGAAAGTTGCTATGGTGATTTTAAATTTAATGAAGGATTCCCAGATCCTGGACAGTTTATTCAAGACCTCAACAATAAAGGTTTTAGAGTTACCTTATGGGCTCATCCATTTGTCAGTACTGTATGTTCAGCATATTCTGAAGCAAAGTCAAGGAACTATCTTGTGAAAAATCTGGATCAAAGTTGGGACAGAACTGTATGGTGGAATGGAATTGCTGGTCTTGTAGATTTCACAAATCGTAATGCAACATCTTGGTGGAATGGGAAACTAACAGCTTTAAGAGACAACTATGGAATTGATGGTTTTAAATTTGATGCCGGTGAAACTTCTTACATGCCTGGATCTCCAGAAGTTGGACACCTTCAGTCTCCTATAAGACTGCAGCCAAATATTTTCACTTCACAGTATGTGGAAAATGCAGCGTCACTTAGTAGAAATGAATTGATGACTGAATTCAGAGTAATGTACATGAATCAAGGTCTGCCAGTGTTCTTGCGAATGTCAGATAAAGAATCTACCTGGGGTTATGAAAATGGCTTGAAATCTTTAATACCAACCTTATTATCACTCAATATTGTTGGGTATTCATTTGTTCTGCCTGATATGATTGGAGGAAATGGATATAGTACTAAACCAAGCAAAGAACTTTTCATACGCTGGTTGCAGGCCTCTACCTTCATGCCTTCTCTTCAGTTTTCATACACTCCTTGGGATTACGATGACGAGGTACGTAAAACTCATTTTTGTACCAAAACTAGCTGATGATTGTCTTTCAAAGCCCAATTCCTTACTTGCCTCATTCTTATATTAGATAGGAAAAGCAATGAAGTCTTTGTGTTGGGTAACAACAAACTTAGTTTTTTTTTTAATGTTTTTAATAGTGTACTGTAAATACAGTGTACTATTTGTAAAGTAAAATCTTTTATAAATAAATTGTAATCTAAAGTTACATAAAACTATGAATTGGGTACTAATAGTGGTTGTTTCCAATTACTTTTACACTTCATCTCTTTCTTGATTCCCTAGCAGTGTGCCAGGAGTGTCTTATCCCCACTAGCTAATATAACAACAACAAAAAATCAATTTTTGAAAATGTAATGTTATTGGATAGATTAAAAAATGTGCTCACCAAGTGGCACCAGGAGAAAACATCTATGAAGGTATTGAAAACCGCTAGCTTTCAAAGCCAGGGGCTCCTTCTTCTGGCAGAAGGGTTGAAGAGGAAGGAAGGAAAAGGAATGGTGAGGTTGTGCATGGCAAAAGGGAACTTGGATTGAAGGGGGAATCATGCTTGGGAAGTCCATGAAGTTGTGTCTAACACCCATGCCAAGGTGCCATACATGGTTAACCCACTTGTCTAGTAAGCAGGAGACCCGGGTTCGACTTCATACAAATTTTCATTTGTCACCAATCAAGTCTTTCATTGCCCAAATGTGACAAAGATTGGAATTTCTCCATTCTGAATGCCTCATTTGTGTCCCTCATCAAACCCTCTGATACTTCTTTAAATAATTGGCTGAAGTGCTCAAACTGATAAATGTGATTTATTCAGCATTTAAAGGTGTCTTCTTGTGATAATCAGCAACACAGGTGGCCAGATGTGAGCCGTTTCCCCACCCCCTTCCTCCTTCAGTCAGTTTCTGATTTCCTTACTGCTGCCTTCTGTAGTGCCAAATAGTACCACAAGGTCCAAACTACTCAGAAACTCCAAAAAACCAGATACATTGACCAGCCCTAGTCCATTATCATTCAACACTGCTTCTGAGGCTAATGGTAGAACTATGTTTTATGTTCCCTTTGCTGGTATAAGTATGATACTAAATTGGGTATCCAATCAGCGAGTCTTTGCTATGGTGGATTGATCAGTATGTACTATTTGATTAATGACTGCACTTAAAATTGTTCAATGCGTTCATCTGATAATACAAAAGATGGGTTCTTAACATTGAAAATAATGTCTCATACAGATAAGAAGTCACATGGTGTTAAGGTTAATAGAGCATAGTGAACTAAGATTGCCTTTACTGATGACACAGCTGTAACTTGTAGAAAAGGATCAACACACTGACAGTTGGTCCAAGTGGTCAACATTAAACATTCATATCTGGAGAGATGGTTGGTGGGGTATTTATGAATAAAATTCAAGAGTATTTTGCTATAAGTCTAACCAAGATATGTCCCAAGCAAGGTTGTCAGGGCTATGAAAGATCACCCATGCAAAGAAAACTTCATCACAGGTTTAAATGAAATCTTATCTTTGTTGATAAACTGAAGCTGCCCGAGACCAAAACAAACAGGTGAGAAATGCAAACAGCATTTATTTAGTTCAGAATATAAAATTTTGCATGCCAGTCATCCAAAAAAAAGTTTGAACTTGTGTAGCAAGTAAATTGATCAAAATTATCGATACATTCACTCAGTTGTCATACTGACACCAAAATTGGAAATAATACTGAAAAAGACTTCAACAACAAATTTAGTCTTGTGAAGTTCTTTCTCTGCAGAATTTTTTAATATCGTTCTTTCTTTTAGTTATTACAAGAATGTGGAAATTACAGATGTTGAGGTAAGTGCTTTTGGAATAGAAAAAAAATGCCGAATATCACTCAACAAAGAAAATAGATATGGACCTAATAAAGTATCTGTAGATTATGTGAAGGTACTTACTTTCCTCATAGTTGTAATTACCATGCACAGTGGCTAGCACACTGGACTCGCATCCAGGAGGATGATGGCTCAAACCCAGATCCGCCCATCCTCATTTAGGTTTTTCGTGATTTCCCTAAATCACTTCAGACAAATGCCAGGATGTGTCCTTTGAAATGGTATGGCTAACTTTCTTCCCTAACCTGACAGGACCAACGACCTTGCTGTTTGGTCCCTACCCCAAAATTAACCAACCAACCATAGTCGTAATGTGTGCTAATTCACTGGAGCAATGAAGAGCTTCAAGAGTGAAATGAATAAAACTAACTTAACTTATGACACACAGTCATTGATATAATTCAAATAGTGCTTTGTTTGCTTAAACCTAATTGTAATAAAGGGCTACAGGTTTGTTTTGTTTCAGATATTCTGGTAGATTTCAGTACAATTTAGTGGTCATAAAAAGTGCCAACAAATTGATCAACATAAAAACATATTGGGGCAGTTATTCACATTGATCACAGAACTTCTGTCTATAATTCTGGATACAATATCTTTCATTTATAACTTCTTTACTGTTCAGTCTGTTAAAAATCAGAGGAGAATAACTGAATGTTTCTTAAATGTATTGCATTGTTTGATCTGCATGTTATGTATTTATCTCTTTAACAGACAGTAGAAATTGCAAAGAAGTTTACTAGCCTTCATTCAGAGTATGGAAATATGATCATTGATTTAGCAGAACAGAAGGTTACGAATGGAACACCTATTAATTTGCCAATCTGGTGGCTTAATCCTGCTGACACAACTGCACTTGGAATAGATTCAGGTCAGAAAAATGTTTTATCTTAAGTTAATTGGTAACCATAAGTTATTGAGTAACCTGTTAAATTGTGTGTAATTCATGTAGAGCACATGAGTACTTGAGGAATTTTGAAAAAAATGCATCTTAAGTTGTGACATTGATGCCCATCACTATGTTGAATAGTCAATACTTTCACAAAATAATTGATTATCCTATAGCTGCCTCTTCTTTCATTTTTTGATATTTTCCATTGTTCTTTTGAGTGTAAATTTACAATAAAACTAATAGAAGTGAGTACTCTTACATGAACTGAAACCAAACAAAGTGGGAAAGAAGTCTACCTACTAGGGGACAGTAGCAGATTGAAAGAGCCAGTTGGATGTAGAGAGACAGATAAGTTTTTCTTGTGGAGATTTCTTTAATCAGTGAAATTGGAGGGGGAGGGACAAGACAGTTATGTATGGCTTTGGTTCAATGGAAATATGGGGCAAAGAACAAAAATGGATTTAATGTTTGATTTTCATCTTGTCCTGTAGTATCTCCCATGTCCATGTTGGACTTTGCTGTATAATGTTGAAAAAGTGTCATTTCCTCCAACATTTTATGCTCTGCTTCTTACTCACTGGTTCCCTTCACCCTTCCTTTCTCCTCTCCTCCCTCACTATTTCCTTGTCCTCCTCCTCCTCTTAATTAGTCACAATTGTCATCATCATCATTAATATCACTCTTTTCAAATTTATGTGATGAAAATCCATTGGTTCTGATTTATCTGAAACCTTCTTATACACATGTTTATTGGTCTGCTGCTAGGTAAATATTTTTTATATCTTTATGTAGTTTTTCAACCACTACCTGTGACATTTTCTATAATTTATTTTGATTTTCTCTCTTTTTCTGCCTTTCTCATAACATTTTATAATGTTGAATATTTTGAACAGTACATGAGGAGTAAATGGAACATACATTTGCATTTGAAAGTATTGCAATATGCCTTGTATATGTTCACAGATATTTGAAAAGTGTGTTACCCGTTTCAGAATATCTATTGGGTGAGAAATTGCTTGTGGCACCAATACTAGAAGAAGGAGCAACAAGCAGAGACATATATTTACCTGTTGGAACGTGGGAACAGAAAGTGAGAAGTGATGCAACAACTGTTATTACTGGCCCTGCATGGATCAGAGGTTATAGAGTTGAACTTGATGAGTTAGCGTATTTTGTACGCGTGTCATGAATAAGTTCATACAGTTGCAAAAATATTTAAATTCGTATGCAATGTATTAATCGTTCATGGAGAGTTATGAGCCATAGTAGTGCAAACAGCCACATGAAATGTGTAACACCTATTGTCAGGCATTCATGAAGTTGTATGTTCTGAAGATAAGTAAGAAGAGATAAATATCTTTTCTCTAAAGTGAATTCTCTGGTTCAGTTATATGAACCTGTGATGTCGTTTAGCCTGTCTGTAGCACATAATTTTGGTCATGTTGTCTCTCTTTAACGTAACTTTTACTTTAGTTTCCTATTTTTAATTTTCAGAGTATAATTTTATAAATTGCTGATTCTCATTAAAAGTTGAAGTGTTTGTCATGCATTGTGTTAAATATTTCATGGTGTTACACTTTCAGTGCTCTCTTATATGCTTTTATTTTGTGAGTTGAATCTTGTATGCATATTTATACACCGTGGAATGCAAAGGCTGTGAAACTTGGTGTTATACTGTATCCATAGTTATTATGTTACTAAGTTTGTATACTGATATTAATGTCTGAATTATTAAACCTGCCTTTCAAGTTTGCTTGTTGCTGTCTTGAATTGTAGTTTTTATTTTTATTGCACAGTCATATTGTTTACAAATTTTGGATTGTTGTTATGTCATTAGCAGATCAAATTACAGCATTGGAGTTGCTGTAATTAGATAAATTAAATTTTTATCAACTCTTGGAAAGGATAGAAGAAAAACATTGTCCTGCTTGTTGTTTTCACACTCTATAGCTTGTTACAAATTATAACTTCCTTAAAGTTTTCTAGTTTGCATAATTATAATTTATTTGCTCATACAGTATATTCCAAATGAGGTTCACAGTTGTTAAGTGCTGGACTCGCATCAAGGACAACGGTACTTCAAACCCCCCATTCGGGCAACCAAACTCACGATTTTCAATATTTCCCTAGAACGAATAAATCAAATGTTAGGATGTTTTCTGCAAAAAGGAAGTGGCCAATTTCCTTCCCCATCATACCAAAATCGAAGCTTGTGGTCCATCTCTAATGCACTCATTATCAGTGAGACATTAAACCCAACACCTCCGTACTTTCATTGACAGTATATAAGTAAGTGGATCAATATATTCATTGGCACTAAAAAGTGTACATATAAATAGTTTGTTTGTAGAACATCAAGTTCTACAATGCACCCATCAAATAGCTCGTACTGTGTTATATATCAGTCAAATATCACTGTACATTGGAATGCCAATTTTTCTGTTTTGATTTATTTATACAAATAATGTGTAATGTAAGTATATATGCCCTGCAGCATAATACAATTACTGTAGGAGCATGTTCAAATCATTTAACCATATGATTTATAATTTATTTCCAATAAAACACATTTGTCTTGATTGTATTTTACTGAATGACACACAAGTTCAGCAATAGTCTGTGAATTTGCCAAAGATTGAGAAAATTTGAGTGCTGAATAGTAAGAATGATTATAGTTTTCCATAAAAATACATTGTCATTTCTAGATACTCCTTTACAGTCAGAATTGTTTCTCTTTCTTGAGTAAATATGTGGATTTCAGATTTCATAGCATATTAATGAATTTGTTGGGACCATTTAATGCAAATGGATGGTGTTGACATGTGCAGTGATCAGAAAGTTGCAATCATTAAAATCTAAATACTATACAAAGAACAGTCAGCTGCTTTAAATTATGTGGAGCAAATATGTGAAGCCATGTATAAGCAGTAGAAATGGGGTTAAAGACATTGAAGAAATAATTTGGTTTGAGAGGCATGTTTGTTAAATCAAGTTTGTTTAAAATAGGAATCATATTGAAAGTAGGACTGTGTCTTGTGAATAGGAAGGTCGTTAGAGACATCTTATTTTCTCAGTTAGGTGAGCACAAATGAAGGATTTGATCATGTGGGTATTGAAGAGAGAATCCTTACATTTGAATGAAATTGTTTCAAACAATCAGAAACATAAATTAGTATTACCAGGCTGGAATATGAATCGTGATACATCAACTGTGTCATTTGTATTTATAATTGTGTACATTTATTTCTTTGGCTGTTTGATTGATCCATGTTTTTGTTCTTTATATTCCTTGCAAATGCCAGATTTTAGTAGACCTTATGTGGTGATGATATGAAGGTAATTAGAGATGGGGTCTGGAAATGCCTATGGTGTTTTATTGTGCTGATAATTTATATTGTCTCAACTGTGGTAGGAATAAACAGACTAGACAGGTGCTTTCTGACAAGTTCATTTTTTTCCCCTTAATAGTATGAGTGTAACATTTAACGTCTAAGACTGATCCTTAATACTGCACAAAAACACAGAGCTTCTGGTACGTTAACATTACAGTATTGTGCAGTTTCTTTTGGAAATATACTTGTATTTTGCATTCTAGTATTGTTTCTGAAGTTCATTTCTGTCCGATTGCTATATGATTTATACAGTTCATAAATATATATTGTAAACAGGAGACCAAATATCAGTTAGTATCAACTCTGAAACAATTTTGTTAGTATAAAATGGAAGGTATATTTATGAATATTGGTTAGTAGAAAGGTAACAGATACTTTCACAATTGTTCTATAACACTGTGACATAAATAGAATTTGTTACTGGCGTAGATGATGAGAGAAAATCTGATACAGATTAAAAACAAAGAATCAATCCTGTGATGATTTCCAGAGGATATGATGATAGAAAATTACTTAAAGACTGTAATTAATACAAACAGATAGTTGCTAAACAGTGTAGATTAACAGTAACTATTAACCTGACAAGAATGAGTGGAAAGTGCTTACAGTGACCATGTATCTGCAGACGTGTTGTATTTTATTTTACATTCCCATGGATTGTGGTGTATGATGAAACATAACTGGATATTGTTATTTTTGCACTAAACCCAGTCTTTCACTGGCCATCATCAAATCCACTAACGCTAAATATTAACAACTAATAAAGAGAATTGTCATAAAATGTTGCCGTTAAATGTTTACATTTTTATGTAATTGTATTGCATTGCAGCAACTGATTGATTGCTTTCCTGCCACTCCTTTCTCTTTATAATTACATTGGTATGTCATTCCAGAAGAGTAAAAATGTGGGAACTGTCAGCTGTGTAACTTGCAAATCCATTTTTAAGATCATTTCTGTCATGCATTGGCAGTGTTTGCATGTACTGGATTTGAGTAAGCTATTTATAATATGTTTAAGGAGAAATATTCTCTTGAATATAAATAAAGAATACATATATTTTTACATATAAGTTATTTAAACAAAGAAATAAATGTTACTTAAATACTGTGTAAAATATTATTTTTGATTTCCCCTTTCTGTTGTGTATCAAAGTCTCCTTTTGGTTTTTAAGAAGCCCTGTGACTTGTTTGTTGAATAGTAAATATAAGTATAAATGCAAACAAGAAATTCTGTAAACATATAATCACAAAAATGGCTGTGTATTGTAGATATTGTGATAAAAGTTGCGTGGTACATCATCATATTAGATTTGTGTTGCTGCAGCAGATAGAGAATGTTCACATACGTCATTTCAATGAACCCAGCTGCTAAGTAAAGTAGGGAAAAATAGTGTCAGATTTTATACATACACTTAACAAATGTGTATGAAGTAATGTAAATTACTCAGGGGCCTACATAGTGATATTACAACTTAAGATGATTTTCTCATAAAAAAGAACAAAGTTAAATACACAGGCAGTGAAACAGCATAGGTGCCAAATTTTGTAGAAAGCGCTTTACGTTTATTTTGATAATAACTTCAGCACAAAGCATCTAACAAGCGTGGCATTATAAACCAGATAATTGGTATGTGCATAATAAACTACACTTCTGGCCATTAAAATTGCTACACCAAGAAGAAATGCAGATGATAAGCGGGTATTCATTGGACAAATATATTATACTAGAACTGACATGTGATTACATTTTCACTCAATTTGGGTGCATAGATCGTGAGAAATCAGTACCCAGAACAACCACCTCTGGCCGTAATAACGACCTTGATACGTCTGGCCATTGAGTCAAACAGAGCTTGGATGGTGTGTACAGGTACAGCTGCCCATGCAGCTTCAACATGAAACCACACTTCATTAAGAGTAGTGACTGGTGTATTGTGACGAGCCAGTTGCTCAGCCACTATTGACGAGACATTTTCAATTGGTGAGAGATCAGGAGAATGTGCTGTCCAGAGCAACAGTCGAACATTTTATGTATCCAGAAAGGCCTGTACAGGACCTGCAACATGCAGTCGTGCATTATCCTGCTGAAATGTAGGGTTTCGCAGGGATCGAATGAAGGGTAGAGCCTCAGGTCGTAACACATCTGAAATGTAATGTCCACTGTTCAAAGTGCCGTCAATGCAAACAAGAGGTGACCGAGACATGTAACCAATGGCTCCCCATACCATCACGCCAGGTGGTACACCAATGTGGTGATGACAAATACACACTTCAAATGTGCGTTCACCACAATGTTGCCAAACATGGATGCGACCATCATGATGCTGTGAACAGAACCTGTATTCATCCAAAAAAATGACGTTTTGCCATTTGTGCACCCAGGTGTGTCGTTGAGAACACCATCGCAGGCGCTCCTGTCTGTGATGCAGTGTCAAGGGTAAACGCAGCCATGGTCTCCGAGCTGATAATCCCTGCTGCTGCAAACATTGTCGAACTGTTCGTGCAGATGGTTGTTGTCTTACAAACGTCCCGATCTGTTGACTCAGGGATCGAGACGTGGCTGCACGATCTGTTACAGCAATGCGGATAAGATGCCTGTCGTCTCGACTGCTAGTGATACAAGGCTATTGGTATCCAGCACGGCATTCCATATTACCCTCCTGAACCCACCAGTTCCATATTCTGCTAACAGTCATTGGCTCTTGACCAATGTGAGCAGCAATGTCGCGATACGATAAACCGCAATCGCGATAGGCTACAATTCGACCCTTATCAAAGTCGGAAATGTGATAGTACGCATTTCTCCTCCTCACACGAGGCATCACAATAAAGTTTCACCAGGCAACGCCAGTCAACTGCTGTTTGTGTATGAGAAATCGGTTGGAAACTTTCCACATGTTAGCATCTTCGTACTGTCGGTTAAATTTTGCATCTGTAGTGTAAGACAGACTAGATATGATAAGAAAACCTGCCACATAGGAAAATATTGAAGTCCAAATAGCAAACCAAATATAATACAAGGAATAGCAAAGTTCACAGAGATCTCTGTGGAATGCTGTGATAGTGAAGTGCTGAAGCAGCTTTTATTGTATTGACGGCTAGTAATGAGGCATACTGCAAGAGACCATACACCGGGTGGCTAACAGTGTCTCCAGGAGATGCTGTAGCCATTACACACCAGTTATGTGTTTTCCAGTTTGGTTGTGGGCTGCAAAATACCTCTCCTCTTGTACCATCCCAAAATGGCATGGCCAAATGAGGGACAGGATGGCTGGCATGTGGTCGTGCAGTGCTGATGTTTATATTTGGTGTAAGTAGGGTGCCAGTAATGGTTGTTTGACTGTCCTTTGCTTCAGGGCACCCCTTGAAGGGGAAGACAGTGGGCATGTTGGTAGATCAACTACCAGTGATGTTGTCTGTGATTGGAACATAGGGAGAGCAAATCAGAAGTGGCTGTGATGAAAGGGCAGGTGCTGGTTGTCCTATGGCTTTGGAGACTGTGATGGTCCTAAGGCTGGAATGAAAAGACTTGGTAGTGCATGGTGTAGTTGTCACATCTGATCTCAGTGTGCCTGTGATTGTCCCAGGAGTGTTGCAAACCATCACAAAGTGACAGTCACAACAAGAGACGATGGATCAGTCCTGGTGTGATCCAAACATCATGCAGACAGCGGAGTGCTGACTTGGAACAGTGTGGTGATGTCCTCCTCTCACCACTTTGGCTGGAACAGCAGACTAAACCTGCAATGAGGGCAGCTACGAAACAGCATAGCTGGACTGCAGCTGTTTATTTATTTATCAGTCAGGATCTGTGGAACTATGTGAGCCACAGCTACTTGGCCAAGAAATGTATCAATACAGAATTTTCAGAAACTATTTAAAATTTATAAACAAAATAATTACTAAAGCTTGAAAATTTGCATGAGAATATACAGATAAATAACACAGGTAACTGAATACAGAAGTGCTCTATTGTACACTGATAATAATTCCACCTGAAATATTATTATACCAGTGGGAGACTGTACTCTTTAGTGATGTAGTAATTGATTTAGTTTCTTCTGCAGTTGTTTCCTGTAGCTCCATGCGATGCAGCTGTCCAGGAACAACAGCTTTCAAAAGTAGTTCTTATTTATCTGTAACAACAAAATTTTGATTTAACTTGTTGATTATTAACTAGAAGAGATTATTAAATTTTTGTTCAGTTCTGGTAGATCACTAACAGTTTCATTCTCATACAAGAAATGTAATATGTTGAGCACCCACATTCTGCTTTGATACCTCTTTCTTAATTCACTGCATACTTTTAATTCAGTTCTGAAAGCTGTTAATTCTCTTGGTACAATGCATTGTATTACCCTGTTTGATGACATTTCTCAGCACTTTGCAGTAATTGAAAATCCACTACCAGGCTCTCTGACTGTCCTTCAGATAATGATATAGGTCCCATTCCCATCTTCATGATTTTCTAATGCTATTATAACAGTAATGAAAATTCCTGGATGGAACGATATGTAAAGTAAGACAAAGGCACTCGCTCACAGGTAGCAGACTGATGTGAAGAGTATAGACACACATAACAGAGAACACTATTCACTTTTTTAAGTTGAAGTACACACATACAACCAGACACCCACACACTCCAAGTTATCCACATCAGTTGCTTATTAGAACTGCAAGTCTGCCTGCAATTTTTTTAATGGGGAAGCAGTATAAGAGAATTTGATAAAGATTTATCATAGGGTGGTCCATTGATAGTGACCGGGCCAAATGTCTCACGAAATTAACATCAAATGAAAAAACTACAAAGAACGGAACTTTTCTAGCTTGAAGGGGGAAACCAGATGGCACTATGGTTGACCCACTAGATGATGGTGCCATAGGTCCAATGGATATCAACTTTGTTTTTTTAAATAGGAACCCCCATTTTTATTACATATTTCTGTAGTATGTAAAAAAATATGAATGTTTTAGTTGGACCACTTTTTATTGCTTTCTGATAGATGGCGCTGTAATAGTCACAAATTTATAAGTGTGTGGTATCACGTAACATCTGCCAATGAGGACGGTATTTACTTCGTGATACATTACCCGTGTTAAAATGGACCGTTTACCAATTGCGGAAAAGGTCGATATCGTGTTGATGTATGGCTATTGTGATCAAAATGCCCATTGGGTGTGTGCTATGTATGCTGCTCGATATCCTGGATGACATCATCCAAGTGTTCAGACCGTTCACCAGATAGTTACGTTATTTAAGGAAACAGGAAGTGTTCAGCAACATGTGAAATGTCAACCACGACCTGCAACAGATGATGGTGCCCAAGTAGGTGTTTTAGTTGCTGTCACGGCTAACCCGCACATCAGTAGCAGACAAACTGAGCGAGAATCGGGAATTTCAAAAATGTCGGTGTTGAGAATGCTACATCAACATCAATTGCACCCGTACCATATTTCTATGCACCAGCAATTGCATGGCAACGACTTTGAACGTCGTGTACAATTCTGCCACTGGGCGCAAGAGTAATTACGGGACGATGACAGATTTTGTGCACATGTTCTATGTATCAACGAAGCATCATTCACCAACAGCGGTAAAGTAAACCGACACAATATGCACTATTGGGCAACAGAAAATCGACAATGGCTGCGACAAGTGGAACATCAGCAGCCTTGGTGGGTTAATGTATGGTGCAGCATTATAGGAGGAAGGGTAATTGGCCCCCATTTTATCGATGGCAATCTAAATGGTGCAATGTGTGCTGATTTCCTACGTAATGTTCTGCCGATGTTACTACAAGATGTTTCACTGCATGACAGAATGGCGATGTACTTCCAACATGATGGATGCCCGGCACATAGCTCGCGTGCAGTTGAAGCGGTATTGAATAGCATATTTCATGACAGGTGGATTGGTCGTCGAAGCACCATACCATGGCCAGCACATTCACCGGATTTGGCGTCCCCGGATTTCTTTCTGTGGGGAAAGTTGAAGGATATTTGCTATCGTGATCCACCGACAACGCCTGACAACATGCGTCAACACATTGTCAATGCATGTGTGAACATTACGGAAGGCGAATTACTCACTGTTGAGAGGAATGTCATTACACATATTGTCAAATGCATTGAGGTTGACGAACATCATTTTGAGCATTTATTGCATTAATGTGGTATTTACAGATAACCATGCTGTAACAGCATGCATTCTCAGAAATAATAAGTTCACAAAGGTACATGTATCACATTGGAACAACCGAAATAAAATGTTCAAACGTACCTATGTTCTGTATTTTATTTTAAAAACCTACCTGTTAGCAACTGTTCGTCAGAAAATTGTGAGCTATATGCTTGTGACTATTACAGCACCATCTATCACAAAACGAAAAAAGTGGTCCAACTAAAACATTCATATTTCTTGACATACTACACGAATATGTAATAAAAAATGGGGATTTCTATTTTTTTTAAATAAATTAAAAAAACACAGTTGATATCCATTTGACCTATGGCAGTGCCATCTAGTGGGCGAACCATAGGCCATCTGGTTTCCCCCTTCAAGCTAGACAAGTTTCGCTCTTTGTAGTTTTTTTGTTTGACGCTTATTTTGTGAGATATTTGGTCCAGTCACGATCAATGGACCGCTCTCTATATTGTTCTGTATTGTATATCTTCATGCCAAGTTTCCCCTTTAGAAGTAAGGAGATTAGAATTTAATGTCTCATTGGCAGTACGGTCAGTAGAGACTGTTTCCCTTTTCAGGTTGATTGTAAACTTCTGAATTGCAAGTGGTGTTGTATCTCTAAATCTTTTGTTCACTACTTTCTGATATAACACTACCTAATTACTTTCAATATTACTATCTGTCCATCATGATCTGACAGTCCATTATTATTTCTTCCCACACTGTGTCTTTCAAATGGAGAACATCTATGAAGGATCATGCCGCTGTTTCCCTGAACTATAGTTGGAAAGTATTGTGTCTGTACCATATTGAAAGATACAAGTAAAGCCATTAACATTCTTTTCTTTGGATAATTAATTAGAAAGTTTTTTTTTTAAATCCCCAAACAAAATCAGCTTCATGTCTTTCTTAAGAAGTGAGCTTAGCGCACAAGTCTGGAGAGGAACAGTCTGTAGTCTGAACTGTAGAGGCCCATAATGAAAGTTTTTTTCTTGGTAACCCAAACTCCTGCACAACCTCAAAACATTTGATCTTTAGAAAGTTTTGATATCTCAACTCTTTATAATGTAACATCATTCTTGTCATAAATCCTCCTTTCTGCTAAGAAATTCTTGAATAGAAATGAAATAACTGTACCTCTTCGAAGGAAGCATTAGTATTTCTTCACTACATAGATGTTCCTGTAAGATACAAGTAATGACTGTGTCAAGCTCCTTACCAGTTCAGCTACTTTAATTCTCCTAATATTTTAGTAAGTGTACTACGGCCAACGGCCTTGCCGCAGTGGCAACATTGGTTCCCATCAGATCACTGAAGTTAAGTGCTGTCAGGCTGGGCTACCACTTGGATGGGTGACCATCTGGTCTGCCGAGCACCGTTGGCAAGCAGGTGCGCTCAGCTCTTGTGAGGCCAACTGAAGAGCTACTTGATTGAGAAGTAGTGGCTCCTGTCTTGTAAACTGGCATATGGCTGGTAGAGTGGTGTGCCGACCACACGCCCCTCCATATCCGCATCCAATGATGCCTTCAGGCTGAGGATGACACAGCAGCCGGTCGGTACCATGGGGCCTTCATGGCCTGTTCAGCAGAGTTTAGTTTTAAGTGTACTACGACTTCTGACATGCTTTTCCCATTTATTGAAGTAACTTTCAGCATCAACCCTGAAGTGGGCATGGCGATTTCCATAACATGAGTGAGCGCACATTAAAAAAATAGCTGTTTAACGTATATAAAAACATGTATGAGCAAAATCACAGTTTAACCTTAGCTTAATTAAATCATCTTAAAATAAAGTTATATTACATGAGGTAAATCACCATTTAATAAAACAAACTTTCATTGTATCACTCTGTCGCCGCATACAAGTGTTACCCCACTGTAATGACCGTCTTGGAGCATTGGCCAGTATAGTTGCATCATATCCCTGCCAAATACTTACTTGACTACTAATTATCTCACAGACAACTGCCTCATTGTGGGATTGTGCTGCCAGCACAGAGTCTGGGTTATTTTGTTCTCATATAGCTTTATTTTACATTACTCCTGCTCACTCGGACATATAACAACGCAACTTTGCACTGTGTTGGTTGAAGCAATGATGAAGGAACAAGTACAGGCTCACAACTGTAAAACAACAATGGAATGTTACAAGACAGTGTTATTTGTGGTTGTTGCACTTTATACATAGGTGTGCCCAGTTGAGAGCTAAAGGAACCTTTGCTAAAGAAGTGATACTCTTATCTGACTTCATACTAAGAAAGGTCTAGCCCTTCTACATGCTATCACCGGAATTTGGCCTTGAGCAAGAACAGATCCACCAATATACTGTCGCTTATAATCTTCACCAACTAACCTTTCACAATCCTAATCTGGTGTAGGCTGTGTATAGTATAACCATCTTGTGAATACTGTTGTAACTCGCAACATAAAAACATGAGACGACACTTGCGGAACATGTATATTTAATGATGTCACAGGACAATAGATCACAATGGATATAACTGATGGCATAGCTATGTAGCAAGAGAAGTACAGTACAGTTCTAGCTATCATAGTAAATAGCACAATAAGAGAGAGCAGACTGAGAGCAGTCACTGGGCAGAAATCGCATATATATATATATATATATATATATATATATATATATATATATATATATATATATATAAAACAGAAAGAAACTTCCACATGGGAAAAATATATTAAAAATAAAGATTCCAAGACTTACCAAGCGGGAAAGATTCCAAGACTTACCAAGCGGGAAAGCGCCGGCAGACAGGCACATGAACAAAACACACAAACACACACATAGAATTACGAGCTTTCGCAACTGGCAGTTGCTTCGTCAGGAAGGAAGGAAGGAGAGGGAAAAATGAAAGGGTGTGGGTTTTAAGGGAGAGGGTAAGGAGTCATTCCAATCCCGGGAGCGGAAAGACTTCCCTTAGGGGAAAAAAAGGACAGGTGTACACTCGCACACACACACACATATCCATCCGCACATACACAGACACAAGCAGACATATATGTCTGCTTGTGTCTGTGTATGTGCGGATGGATATGTGTGTGTGTGTGCGCGAGTGTACACCTGTCCTTTTTTTCCCCTAAGGGAAGTCTTTCCGCTCCCGGGATTGGAATGACTCCTTACCCTCTCCCTTAAAACCCACACCCTTTCATTTTTCCCTCTCCTTCCTTCCTTCCTGACGAAGCAACTGCCAGTTGCGAAAGCTCGTAATTCTATGTGTGTGTTTGTGTGTTTTGTTCATGTGCCTGTCTGCCGGCGCTTTCCCGCTTGGTAAGTCTTGGAATCTTTATTTTTAATATATATATATATATATATATATATATATATATATATATATATATATATATATATATATATAAAACAAAGATTTTTAATATATATATATATATATATATATATATATATATATATATATATAAAAAACAAAGATTCCAAGACTTACCAAGCGGGAAAGCGCCGGCAGACAGGCACATGAACAAAACACACAAACACACACACAGAATTACGAGCTTTCGCAACTGGCAGTTGCATTGTCAGGAAGGAAGGAAGGAGAGGGAAAAATGAAAGGATGTGGGTTTTAAGGGAGAGGGTAAGGAGTCATTCCAATCCCGGGAGCGGAAAGACTTCCCTTAGGGGAAAAAAAGGACAGGTGTACACTCGCGCACACACACACACACACACACATATCCATCCGCACATACACAGACACAAGCAGACATATATATATATATATATATATATATATATATATATATATATATATATATTTCACATTGCTGGTAGTACTGTAATGCATCTGGGCTGCCATTGTGTATGGTCTCTTTGCTTGTGGTCACGCTTCACAATAATGGATGCAGAGTGACTGTCATGTGATTACACCAGACATCAAAGACATTGGCTGGTGCCCGACATCTAGGTGGTACCTCAGTGGATTACCAACCCCATCCTCCAAGGTGAACCAATGAGCTGCATCTTGGTGAGTTACCCCCACTCAGATGGGTGCCTGGGCAGCACTCTGAACCATGTCGATGTTTGTGGAAGAGTTGGATGGCTCCTCTAGTTTTACCAGCTCCCAGCCAGCATATGAGGTGAAAAGGTCCTGCCTGGTGGTGAATTCGCAGTCTTGATGGTTCCAATGCTGGTAGCAGAGGCCACTCAATGTCCATGTTGGTTCCTGACATAAAAGGGTGCTGCTGTGCCAGAGGTGCCGGTACTGCAGCCAGATCTTCCTCCAACACCCAGCCCATGTCAGGTGGCCTATAAACGGAGGGAAATGAGGGTGTGGCCATGGTTGGTGAACAGGGCTGATAACTAGAGGGCAGGAACAGCTTAGAAGCAGGACAGAAGATAACAGAGGGTCCGACAGAAGAGAGTGGAAAGGTATGACGAGAACATTTGGTGGGGATCCACTTGTTGTTGCTAGCACTGATGACAGTTGTGGACAAGATGTTCAATGGGTGGGTCTATGCCCAGTCAGTACACATGGTGCCAGGTGAGCAGTTTAGTCTGCGAAGTGCCCCAGTGACCTTAGTGCAAGAGCTGTAAGACTGTCCAGTGGAGAGGTTCCGGTTGGCGACCTGGGAAAAGCACTTATCCATGTTAAGTAGATAACTGTGCCCATCAGGATCAGCTGGTGGTGGAGGTGGAAGTAATGCCACATTGAGCTGAACCTGTTGGAAGATAGTGTTGTCAGGCATGGCCACAGCCACATGCCCCTTCCCCCCTCCATGACAGGGAAAATGTCCACCAGCTAATCGTCCGTCCAGAAGCACAGTATCTCCAGTGCAAAGATAATCACAAGTGCCTCTTTTTCAATTTGCAAATATCTCTTCTGTGCAGCACTGAGCAGCTTTGATGCAAATGCAGTAGGGTGTTAAGAGCTGTCCACACCACTATATGCACAATGGCCTCCTGGCCCTGTTCAGAGGCATCTATCACCACCACTAGCTGTTTGCTCAGTTGAAATGTGGTGAGACGCAGTGCCAATAGGAGGCCCTGCTTCGAGATCTTGAATGCTTGTCCATGTGCCTCCGACCATACAAAAGACTTGTCCTCCTTCTGCAGGTGGCTGAGTGGGTGCACAATTGACACCACACCCATGATAAATTTTCAGCAATATGTTATTTTTCTGAAGGACTGGAGCCCCACTAGACGAGGAACTGCAGTGGCAGCTTTGACCAACTTCTATGAGGACATAATACCTATGTGAGAGATGATATGTCCTAGGTATTCCACCAACAGTTAAGAAAAAAAAGAGAGATTTCTCGAGATTGAAATTGAGGCCTGTGGAGTGGAAAGTGTGGAACAGCCACCACCAGTTTGCTAAGTGTTCCTTCCATTGTGATCCCTGTCCCAACAATGTCATCTAGATCATTTATGCGGTCTGGTATATCCTGCAGTAGTTGCTCAATGAACCAGTGGAAGATTGCTGGGATTCTGGCCATCCTGAAAACTAAACATTTGAAATGATATAATTCATGCCACATGTTGATTACCAAGACATTCTGCAATTCCTCATCCAGGGGTAGATGTAAGTAAGCTTAGAGAGATTGACCTTGAAAAAATATTGGCCTCCCTTGAGTAAAGAAAAAAATCTTGTCTGGTTCTGGAATGGGATACATATTGATCTCTGACTGGGAACTGAGTGTAACCTTAAAGTATACACACAGGTGCAGTTTCCTCAACGTTTCTTTTCACAATAACTGAAGGCCTGAAGGCATTGACTATTCACTTGCAAACAAAAATTCAATGACGTCCAAGGTTGTTAGTCTATTTAACTCATTCTTGATGCCATCCTCCACTGCAAGGGGCACAGGTCGTGCATGGAAGAAGCAACGATTCACTGATTTTTGCAATGTATTGTACACTGTAAGGTTCTTCACTTTCTCTAGAACCCAAGAGAAAAAGTCTGGATACTCCTTACTGTGTCTTTCCAGTTTCCAAACTGTACTTGTTCTCAGACCAGTTGGACCAAGTCATGGGTGGCAAATCTGAAAGTGGAAAAAACAGAAATACTGAATAGATTCTCTGTATTCAATCTGTGAACCACAATGCAGATAAGATGTCACATGACATTTTTGTATGTCACCACAATTATGTGTTGTTATTTGAGTGGAAAGTGTTGTTTGTTGTATGCCACCAAGCAGTGAGCTGTGGATTAAAGGGTCAGGGTTCTCAGCTGGAGATATGTTTGAAAGTTTAACAGGAATTCAAAAGCACAGGTGTCAAACTTTAGTTGGACTTGCTTATTATGTTAAGTGAGCATGTTGAACAGTTTCTTAGGTGATACTGCTGTGGCGTGAGACTCTGGCGAAATCACATTAATGTCCATTACTTCCTGATGAGACAGCTGTTTTTTATCCAGAGCATAGCAGATAGATGCAAGATGTCCTTGCTTCCAGCATTCCATGCACTGTGCCCACATGCCAGGGCTGATTCCTCTGGTATGTGTTTGAAAATAGTAAAGGCATGATTGAAATGAGTTCCAGTCAGAGGGACAAGACTTCTTTCCTTGTTTATGAGATGGAGTTGGAGTGTAACCATGTCTGAGCTCTACTGTTGCTGGATTTGCTGTGCTGCCAAAGTTGGACTCCTCTCCCAGGTTTTATGTGCCAGCACCACCTTTCTATAGAATTCTAATCAATGACCACAGCCTGGGGAACACTGAAGGATTGAGCCATTTTTGAAACATCCTCCTCCAAAACAAGATCCTCAAATTGTAGAGCTTTCTGATGCACCTCCTTATACGGAGCCACCCAGATGATTCATCCCTAATCATTACCTCTGCAGCAATTCCTTAGGTACTGGAGTCACAAAATGACATTTCCTTCTGAGGCTCTACAGCTCAGCCACCCACATGCGATAAGACTGATTAGGCTGTTTACAACACTGATAAAATTTCACCCAGGATGCAATGACATGATGGCAGTATCAGTGAAATAATGAACGTAATACAGCACACATTTTGTCAAAAGTCAGGTTTGTGATTCATTCAGAGGGGCCAGTTGCACAAAAGCCGGTATGTACTGGGTGACACCCACGACAGGAAAAAAGATTTTATCACGGCTGGATCCATTATCTGGAATGTGTTGGAAAGTGCCGCCATAGGTGCTTCTCATATGCTGCTCACTCTTTTGTCATCTCATCGTAAGGCAGGAATGGTGGTGAATTTGTAGCTGACAGGTTGGGGAGCAACATGGACAACAAGACTTGCTTATATTTCTGTCCCTGTAACTGCTGTTGCAGGGACTGATGTAGCATGATTTCCATCGACACATCCAGTAAGGAAGCCTAGTGCACAAAGTCCATGGTCACATAACGAACAAGAAACATGCCCACAATCGTCACCTGTTATGCCGTAACTAACATAAAAAACATTACATGACATGCACAGAACGAGTATATGTAAAGATCTCACAAGACAGTGGTTCACAAGAGATACAATGAATGGCATAGCCACGTAGAAAATTAGGTACATTACAGTTCTAGTTGGTGTGGTAAATGGTATGATGAGTGAGAGAAGACTAAGGGTGATATCCAAGCAGTGATCACAGAGGTATACGGCGTGTCACAGGTGGTGCTCAAAGGTGACTGTGCAGTTGCTGTGCATAGTTGCCCAGCTGTGACCTCTCCCTCTGGTGGTCACACTTTGCAGTAGTGGATGCAGTGTGACTGCCATGTCATAGGTGCCATTCGTGCAATGTTGAAGACATTGGTGTGTGTTTGATGTCTAGGTGGTAACCCAGTGGTTTACCACCTATATTCCCGACTGGTACCACTGAAATCGGTGCCTTGTTCGCAGTTATCATCACCATCTCAAGTCCCATTTTAACATGCCTCTCACTGCTGTCAAAATGAGGTTGCTAGTAACACTGAATAGCTGTAAAAACCTACTGTTAGTGGACCATTGATGTTCTTGTTAGGTCTATAGCCAGATCATGCAGACATCTAGATACAGTGTTTCTATGGTCCATCTGCCCAAGATCTTTAGCTGAGAATGATTGCAGAATCCGATTCATACCATGAATGGCAGCACTTTCGTACACCTCAGAAGGCTAACAACACATGCCCCAGAAATTGACACTGATGCCTCCTAAAACAAGTGAAGTCCCAGCGCCCCTTTGATGAAAATTGGCAAAAATGATGAATCGCTATCAAGTACCAATGTCAATACATTCTGCTTGCTGACTCAATGTCCATTTGTTTTTAATATCAGATACACTGCCCAATGGAAGCATCCGACCCCACCCGTCTGCTTTAACCTGTGACGTAAGGGTGTTGTGGTGTGTGATGTCATTACGGCATGGTGTTAATGAGTTGGTTGTGTTTGTAGATGTAATCTTGTGTTTCATGGTGCCCTCTGGTGGTGTGTATGTATGTGCTGAGTATAATGTGTTGTATTGGGTTCATTTGAGCCTTGGTGTTGGATGTGTGAAGTGTTTGTAGTTCGAAACATAAAGTTGGAAAGTTTTTCCAATTATCAATTTTTTTGTTTATGTGTTTGGCACATTTTGGTTAGGTGTTATTGGATTCTTGTTTGTAGTGTGGTAAGACATTTAATTTGTGCATGTGTCGGGTGAGGGGGGGGGGGGGGGGGAGAGGGAGGGCATGGCTGGCTGACCTAGTTTGCATTGCCGGAATTTGGTGGTGGTAAGTAATTGTTTTTTTTTCTTCTTTTTTTCTTCCCTATTCTTCTCGAGTTGTGATGTTTTGTGCATTTATGGTGTACTGAATGTGTTTTAATTTATGTAGGGATGAAACTTCGTGGCAGATTAAAACTGTGTGCCCGACCGAGACTCGAACTCGGGACCTTTGCCTTTCGCGGGCAAGTGCTCTACCATCTGAGCTACCGAAGCACGACTCACGCCTGGTACCCACAGCTTTACTTCTGCCAGTACCTCGTCTCCTACCTTCCAAACTTTACAGAAGCTCTTCTGCGAACCTTGCAGAACTAGCACTCCTGAAAGAAAGGATATTGCGGAGACATGGCTTAGCCACAGCCTGGGGGATGTTTCTAGAATGAGATTCTCACTCTGCAGTGGAGTGTGCGCTGATATGAAACTTCCTGGCAGATTAAAACTGTGTGCCCGACCGAGACTCGAACTAGGGACCTTTGCCTTTTGCAGACAAGTGCTCTACCATCTGAGCTACCGAAGCACGACTCACACCTGGTACTCACAGCTTTACTTCTGCCAGTACCTCGTCTCCTACCTTCCAAACTTTACAGAAGCTCTTCTGCGAATCTTGCAGAACTAGCACTCCTGAAAGAAAGGATATTGCAGAGACATGGCTTAGCCACAGCCTGGGGGATGTTTCCAGAATGAGATTTTCTCTCTGCAGTGGAGTGTGCGCTGATATGAAACTTCCTGGCAGATTAAAACTGTGTAGAGCACTTGCCTGCGAAAGGCAAAGGTCCCGAGTTTGAGTCTCGGTCGGGCACACAGTTTTAATCTGCTAGGAAGTTTCATATCAGCGCACACTCCACTGCAGAGTGAAAATCTCATTATGTAAGTATGTTTGATTTGTGGATTTTTGAGGTAGTGGCTTTGGTTTTATTTTTCGTAGGTGTAGGTGTTGGTGTTGGTGTTTTGGTATCGCCATCTGTGGTTGACCTCCAAAGGTCCAGGGACATGTCCTATTCCAATTTTCATAGTTTTAGTTGTAGGTGTTGGTGTTTCGGTATCGTCACCTGTGGTTGACCTATATAGGTCAAGGGAAGTGTCTGATCCCTGTAGATTATTATTATTATTATTATTATTACTGTTATATTATTATTTTTTAGCAGAATGTAGTAATTTTGTTTTTTTGTTTTTTTCCTTTTTGTTCATCATTTTGTAATTTGGGATGGTGGCTTTTTTTTTTGGTGTTATTGTTTAAAAAAGTATTTTCGTGTTTATTGCCATGTGTATGTAGGGACATCATAGGTGCCATATTTGAGACACTTAGAGTAGCCATTTCCACCATATTCATGACATCATGGGTCAAAGCAGATGGGTGGAATAGGACACTTCTGTAATCCCTGTGTGTGTGTGTGTGTGTGTGTGTGTGTGTGTGTGTGTGTGTGTGTGTGTGTGTGTGTGCAGATGGGTGGAATAGGACACTTCTGTAATCCCTGTGTGTGTGTGTGTGTGTGTGTGTGTGTGTGTGTGTGTGTGTGTGTGTGTGTGTGTGTGTGTGTGTGTGTGGAGGGGGGGAGGGGTGGGCTGTGGGGTCCTGCCTACTCATCCCGTATAGAGGTTTGTAGTGGGTGACTTTGTGTCCTCTGTTGAAAAAAGTGCCAAATCCTAGTCAACTGACAGGATGAGAGGGTCCAGTACCATGACCTGCTTATTCACTGGACCTCAACACAAGTGATTTCTGGTTATGGGGCTATCTCAAAAGTATAATGTATGCTGGGCCCATTCCAGATGTGGAGATATTAGAGCAGCATATTCATGCCGCCTTTGATACTGTTCGGATGCTGCCTGGCTGATGTGAACATATGAGACAGAACATGCTACAGCAAGTACATGCATATGTTTAGGGACATGGGAACTATTTTCCACACTTACTCTTAACTGTGGCTGCATGATGCAGCATGTATTAGACTGCAGTCCCTATAACAATGTATGATTGAATAGGTGATCTCTAGCATAGAAACCATGCATTTTCAGACATAAGTTCATTAGATTGTTTTTATTCCATATCCTCTCATCAATCACTCTTACAGTTTGTATATGATGAAAAGCAAAATGGAGTGTAGAAAGGAATAGTTACTGAAAAGAAATGCTGAGACTGATTTTTTTTTAATCATGCCCTAATAAGAGGTCCATTCTGTCCAACATTTTGCCTGTCAAACCTAGAATATATACGATACTGCAGTTCCTGTGTTATACTGATTACAATGGAAAGTTCCTTTGGAACAGACACTGTGACGACCACAGCAGTTATGGAATACATCAAATTAATTCATAATTGTGAATAAGGACTACTATCAGCTGTAGAATGGAATGACAACAATGAAAATTTGTGCCAGACTAGGACTCAGACCCAGATTTACCACTTATCATGAGCGGTTGCCTTACCATCGTGCACAACTCATGGCCAGACCTAAACTTCCATATGTTGTCAACCATGTATCTATGACCTGAACTCGTAGATCCTTTATGTATATCCCCGTACAGGTCAGACATTGTACCTGAAAGTCGCTTGCCTGCTATCAGCAGCTAAATACCATATTGGGAGTGCCTGTGTTATTCTGATTACAATGCACGTGCATGTCCAAAGGAACAGGAACTGCAGCGACGACATATGGAAGTTCGGATGTGGCTGTGAGTCATGCACAGATAGCCAAATAGTAAGGCAATTGCTTGTGACAAGCAGAAAACCCGGGTTGTAGTCATTCCAGTCTACAGCTGATAGTAGTCCTTATTTGCAATTGTGAATTAATTTAATGTACACCTAGAATAGCTTTCCCATGTTGTGTACAAGCTGTTATGTAAACACTGTTTGGTCTTTTACATTTGTATGACTACCATCAAGTCATCAGTTAGGATGAATGGTCATAGACAATAGGTGTACAGTGGCAACACACATTATCCTATTGCAGAGCATGCCCTATATCATGACAATCATGACCTCAACGCCTGTTTCACCACACGTGCCATCTGGATTATTCCCCCAGATACCAGTTTCTCAGAACTGCACACATAGACGTCCTTGGTTCTCGGCACCCATTTGGCCTTACTTATGTCATTGTCTTCAGTCTCTTTGTCTCTTCTTAATAATTATTCATTTCTTCACTCCATTTCAATTTTCTGACCTGTCTATCCTTCCCTCCCCGCACACAAATTTTTCTCTACTACTTACAACACACGTAGCTTTTCACTTTTACTAACTCTTGCATGATGTTTTATCAGTAATCTGTGTTTTGCTTATTACTCCATCTTCAATCCACAACAATCAGTTCTCTCTTCTCATCCCATCTGGAAAATCTTCCTGGGTTCTGGGCGACTTTTCTGAACTCTCCCCATTCCTTAAACCTCACCAGCCCTTTACCTTTATCCCTCTTCCTTCTCCTTAACCATTCTGCCAGGAAAAGGAGCCATTGGCTCTGAAAGCTTGCACAGTTACTTAACCTTTATACATGTCTTTCCTGCCATTGCTTGCTCAGTATATTTCCAGTTACATTATAATTTAATTGGAAATGTTACTTTTAAAGTGCCAAATTCTCTCTTTAATGTAACCATATTGTGCAAAAAATGAGTAAGGGAGTAGTTCTTATTTTTGCCAGAACATGAACCATAAAATATACCAAGACTTTTCACAGCTAAGTAAAGGTATTTGTAACAAAATGAATGAATTGTTGAACAAACGTCATCAATACCTTTTGTGAGGATGTAGAACCATGTTACAATTAGCACTCATGCTCCCCACTCCCTACATTTTTTGACAACACATTCAGGATGAGGAAAAATCTACCCTCTACAATTGATAAATGATGGATGTTGAAATCATACAAAGATAATACAGTGCTAGTTATAATGTTAGACAGAGACAGATAGTTAAAATACATACATATGGCTTCCTTTCACATGCTGCTCTTTCACCTTTCCTTCTCAGCTTTCTTCTTTCTCACATAACACATTGTCTTCCAATTTGTGAAAATCATTTAAAGTTTTTAAATTCTTCAATTGAGACTCTATACCTCGTATTTTTTCAGTTCAGTGTACTTAAGTTTTTCCTTGTATCTCTGTGGGAATACCCAAATGAAATATTGAAGTTTGTATTAAATATGTCTATACATTTCATAAAATGCCTTTGTTGAGTAAGAATCTTTGAATAAACTGATCATTTTACTTATATCTAGTTCCTTGAGAGGTATACCTTAGCTGTATGTTTTAACCCATTATAACTATTCCTACCTGGAAAGGAGGCACCAATGGTGTAGCGACCTTGGGAGTCAACACATTGACCATGAACAGTGAGAGTGTAGTCAATGTGATGTGCTTGTAATTCAGTCGGTTTCTTGTATGTGAGCTATAAACATTGATTATCTTACCTGTTATATAAAATGTATCTAGCTAGTGTTTAACAGATATTTAGTATTCGATTTAATCTCCAGTCAATCCTGTGAGGAAGTTATTACATACCTGTAACAAAATTCCAATAGTGACGAAATATCAATATATTCTATTTTAAACTGTTGTGAATTATATGCAGTTTCACATTTCTGTTTTTAAATTTCTTCTTAATGGAAAAGAACTTCCCCCACAGCAAACAAGTGCGCAAGCAGGATCAAAAATTGCTGAGCATACAAAAAATACAGAAAAATGAAGAATATTCATCATGAGAACAATAAGAGCACTCTTGATTAAATAACATTGTTACCATTCTGACTAACAAGCCTGTATTTATGGTTTATGCTAACTGAAAATATTTTTGGTGGCATGATATCAGAAGCAATGCAGAACATTTTCATTGCGCATTAGCTCACTTAAATAAAACTCTAATTGTTTAAGCTGAAGAGGTGTTACCAACTTATTGATACGTAACATTAAAAAATTGTCTAATCCACAATTCCACACTGTCACCTGAACTAAGTACTCAAAAGTTGCTATGTGAAGAGCAATTGGGGAACAGGTTCCCCAGACAGTATTTGTCTGACCATAAGATGCTGACCGGAACAGAGATGCCATCTGAAAATTGTACTCTTCTGTCACAGCTTAAACAGCTGCCATTTAGGATTTGGACAGTTTTTCTGGCAAGCACAGAGATGCCTTTAAGCACTATAACAGATAAAATTGATGCCTGCTGAGCAATGTTTTCAGAACAGCAGGAAACAATGATATAGGAAATGATTTCACAATGATTCATGGCTGAGATGTGGCACCCCACCAGACCAAGAATGCACTTTGCTACAGGAGCACACAGGGCAACACAGAATCAGCTGGCAAACAGTGTGCATGAGCTGAGTGTATAGTTAGTGACTCTAAGACACTCACAAGAAGTAGCACCAGGAGCATGCCACAAGTGGGGCAGCATACCTTCACCTCAGAAACAGGACAACTAGGAACTGCAAGAACTCAGTAACTGGTATCATTAGCAGTTCAGATGGAAGGCAAAAATATGTGTGGCACCTCTCTGGCATGTAAACATCACAGACAGCAACTAATGGATGCCAGAGACTGTCACTAACCCACAGTACCTCTCTGGGGACACCACCTTGATGAAGCACTGTCTGTACAGGTAGAGAGGCTAGCATATTGTGTGAAGCTGAGGGCTATGCCAAAGGTAAAGGACCTACTGCTGGAAGGGCCTCAGCTGATGGATCAGACTAAGAATGTCCCACAACATCCCATCTTTCCTATCCGCTCCTAGTCCTACCCAATTTCCTGACCCAACCCAAGGTTTGATGCAATCCATGTGGAGGGGAGCTTGGCACATGAGAAGATATGTCACAAATTGAGCCTCAGGGATACTGGGTGACCTCCCTGAGTAATTAGCCTTACACTGCATTGGGTATTTGTGGTGTGGTCCTTGTAGATCCCCAAATCTCGTGGGACCAATATAGACAAGACTGAAGAAAACAAAGAAAAACAAACTGAGGGGCAAATTGAGACCTCAGATACCCAAACATCGGGGTCAGAACTGATAGAAGGCATTCCCATTACTGAATCAGGGTCTAGACCTGAGTCAGAAGTGGGAACTGTAACCAAGAAGCTAGACCAGATTAAGATCAACGGTTTTTCTGGGACCCAAAGGAGGAAACTACTCAGGGAACAGAGGAAAAAGGAAGGGAAAGAATGGCTTTCTAAAGACAAGTGGAGAGAATTAAAGGGACTTGAACGTAAGACCCCCAGGGAGAAAATGTCTCAGGTTGAAGGGGATACACAGACCCCCACTACATCAAAGACAGGTAACAAGCAAATAAGGGAGGATTCAAAGACTCCCTCCTCCCTGCATAAGTCCAGAAAAAACCGGGGCAAGAAATAGAGAAACATACCTATAGTACTGCAGTCTCAGTTTTTAGGATGGCAGTTATCCAGGAAGGTTATCCACTGGTGGCCATCACCTTGCAGCACAAGGAATTGGTACAGATGGCCCTCTTTGAAAAGATTAGGGGGGCAGGGGCGATGCTGGCCGAGGACCCAATTTCAGGAGGGTCTATCTAGATCATGGCGCCCTCACATCTGTCTGTGACGGGGTGCACACAGTGGAATGGCCCAAGGACAAGGTGCCCATGATATCCATGTGGGAAGATGTGAAGTTGCTGGTTAAGATGGTAGCAGAGCTTCTTAAGACCACAAAGATATCAATATGGGTACCAAAAATCCTTAAGGAAGTTTCTCCTAAGATTCTGTTTGGGAAAATAAGGGCCCAGAACCCAAAAGTCTCTACAGAAGACTGGAGAGTGATCAACCAGAAGATTGCACTGGAAGAATGAGCCCTGGTGCTGGAGGTCAGAGAGAAGTCCCTGAAGGCGATGCGGGAGCAGGACCTGAAATTGTTAAGGGTCTCGCAGGTCACCATCAGGGTTCTTAAAGACCTTAAAGATGGCAGCAAGATGGAGATTGGAGGTGCTTCAGATTAATATGCAGCACAGTAAAGGGGCCTCTCCTGCCCTGATTCACTGCTTGGGGATACGTGGCCCTGATACAAGAACCCTATTTATATAAAGGTGGTGTATCAGGCCTCAGTGGCACTGGAGGTAAGCTGATTTATGATAGAAATCTAAGAAACTCCAGAACATGCATCTATGTAAGAAATGGAATATCTTTCATGCCAATGATGGATTTCTGCTCCAGGGAGCTAGTGACCATTAAAAGGCAGCAATGTGAGGAAGGTAACACAAGGGAAATTGTTTTGGCCTCAGCATTCCTTTCTTACGAAGACAGCTCTCCTCCTCCTTTGGAGGTGAGGAGACAGGTAGAGAAGTGGAGAGCATGGCTCCACAATCCACACTTCACAAAATTCTCACTAGAGCACCAATCAATCCAGGAGGTACATTGAGGAAGGAGGATGGGAAATATACAAAGACAGCACATGAGATGCTGGAACTGCTCCTCAAAACTCACTTTCCTCAATATGCTCTGCCGGCTAACACAGACCAGAATGTGATCCCAGAGAGACAGTGGTTCTCAGGCACTGCAAGAGAGGACTGGGAATCGGCCAAGGAATGTGTGAACTTTAATAAAATCCAATGGGTAGTGGGAACATTCTAATCATTCAAGTCACATGGCCCAAATGGATTTTTTCCAGCTCTCCTGCAACAGGCAGGAGAGAAGCTCATAAGAATCCTATGCTGGCTATTTCGGGTTAGCCTAGTAGTAGGAATCATTCCCAATGCTTGGAGGGCAGCGAAGGTCGTCTTCATTCCAAAGCCAGGAAGAATTGATCGTACCAAAGCCAAGGAAATGAGACCAATCAATCTGTCCTCCTTCATTCTCAAAACATTGGAAAAACTGGTTAATGTATATGTTGGGGAGAGGTGGCTAAGTAAGGCCCCTCTACATTCAAATCAATATGCATATCAACAAGGTAAATCATGTGAGACAGCTCTCTACCAACTCGTTGGGAAGGCGGAGAAAGCAGTTCACTTCCAAGAAATAGCCCTCTGCATCTTCTTGGATATCAAGGGGGCCTTCAGTAACATGACCTTTGATTCCATGGTAAGGGCAGCAGAGGATCATGACCTGGGGACCACTATATGCAGGTGGACCAGGGCCATGCTTAGTCGAAGGAAGGTGGAGACTACCATGATGAATGAAAATATGGTAATTAACACCACTAGAGGCTGCCCACAAGGAGGAGTCTTGTCCCCTCTATTGTGGAATCTAGAGGTGAACAAACTCATTGAGGAATTAAATCCTAGACAATGCTTCTGCTAAGGATACGCAGATGACTTTGTCATAGTAATACTTGGCAAATTTACTGACACGGTTAGAAATATGGCACAAGGAGGATTGGTAATTGTGCAAAATTGGTGCATTAAACAGGATCTGAGAGTTAATCCTAAGAAGACTGCTGTGGTGCCATTTACGAAGAGACATATTCAACACTCAAGTAGGAATCTAAAGCTCTTCCATGAAACTCTACCTGTGAAGGGGATAGTCAAATATCTAGAGATAACCTTAGATGAGAAGCTAATGTGGACCCCTCACGTTAAGAGCATCTGCTCCAAGGCAAAAACTACTCTAGCGAATACTAGAAGGGCTTGTGGCAAAAACTGGGGTCTAAGCCCCAGGGGTGTGCCCTGGATATACACCACCGTGGTTATACCTAGGATTTCCTCCAGGGTTGTAGTGTGATGGAAGAAAGTAGAATAGTGGGTTGCAGCTAAGGAGCTTCCTACGGTGCAGAGATTGGCGTGCTTAGCCATAACAGGTGGAATTAGCTGCACACCAACCGCTGGAATGGAAGCCATGTTGGACATACCTCCACTACACCTATGGAACTCCCAACTACTTCGACAAGCGTTACAATATAATAATTGGAAGCAGGGAGCAGTGGGAAAAAACAGCTTGACACTGTATGGGAAATATAGTTTGGTTCACCAATGGGTCGAAAATAGACCAAGGCATTGGGGCAAGGATGTATGGGGTTCAGCCAAGACTGGAGGGCATCATCTCTCTAGGAAAACTGGCCTCAGTATTCCAAGCTGAAATTACTGCAATCAATCATGTGTGGAGGAGAATATGCAAATGTACTACAAGTACCATAATATCTACATCTATTCAGACAGCCATGCAGCCCTGAAACCATTGGTATTTCCCGCAACAAGATCTAAGATTGTTGCAGAATGCCACAGGACTCTAGTGGAGCTAGGGGGAAGCAATAGAGTAAACCTAGTGTGGGCCCCTGGCCACTCATGGATCTGTGGCAATGAACAAGCTGACAGATTGGCACAGAGTGCAACCAGATGCACCATGTGTGAAGATGTTCATGAAAAATTTGTTGTAACAGCCGCCCACCTATGCTCAAGTTATCACATTGGAAGTTACGGCTACTACATCAGCCACAAAACTGCAGACAGCAACACCTTGAAGCAAGTCAGTTTCATGCAAGTAGCAGAGGGTGACTCACACTGACTTTTTGTGACAGACATATCAGGAACCACATTCCTGGTGGGCACAGCATCAGACCTCAGTGTATTGCTTCAACACCATTTTAAGGTGGAGAATACAATAACAGCACAGATATTGACAGCAGCTAACAACTCATCTACCTACTTGTGTGGAAGGAGGTGCATGGAACTGGATCTCAGCATGCACAAGATATTTCATTGGTGCTTCACTGCAGTTGACATCATGGACCTAATTCTAGGTACCAACTTCCTACACTTGTTATGCCTCTCTGCTGATCTCAACAGCAGGCTGTTTGTAATGGATATGGCACTACTGCAGGGAAGCCTATCTATTCACAGCATTTTACAAGACTTCCTGGAACTAACACCACCATCATCAACAGCAATGCGGATGTACAGACACAGCATCATGCCTTGCATTAGGATGTTGTCTGGATCATCAGTGGCAGCAAAGCCTCACTAGCTCACACCCAAAAACATTTTTGGTAGCTCAAAATGACTTAAACTGTCAGATACAGGTAGGTATAATGGTACCTTCTGACAGTCAGTGGACATTGCTGTTCGATATGGTCTTAAAGAAAACAACACGTGGCACTTGTGCAGTAACTACAGGGCATTGAATATAGGGACTGTGCCAGACAGAAATCTGATCCTGCATATGTTTGACTTAAACAATACAACTGAAAATTCCCAGATATTTAGCTTTGTTGACTATGAGAAAGCTTACTCAAAAATACCAGATGTTAAGAAAACAACCATTATAATAATTTCTGGCTTATTCAAGTACAAGTTCACATTGTACAGATTGAAGAATGTGGAAAAAACTTGCAAACAGTTCATCCATCATGTTCTAAGAGGTTTGGGCATTGTCTTCTGTTGTATGGATGACATCTTGGTATTCTGTCTCAATAGAACAGCACACAAAGCAACTCAGACAGTTTTTCCAGCAAATAAAACAGTACAGCACAGTCATAAAGCATTTATACAATCAGAGACAGAAATATGTTAGCAACTCATTTAGTTTGAGTAATTGAACTCCTTAGTTAAAATATCATTACTGAAATAGAATCCCTTATTTAGGCAAACTAACCAGCATAATTCAATAGAAGTTTTTGTTGTATCTAAAAGTCCTTGTTAAAATGAATATCCCCCCACTATTCAGTTGCTCAGGAATGTAAATCTTTCATTGTAATTTATGAAAATCCTGTCTGCCTGCTGGGTGGTAACATGCTAGCTTCCCATGAAAGTGGGCCCAGGTTCAATTCCCAGCCAGATAGGAGATTTTCTCCATTCGGGGACTGGGTGTTGTGTTGTCCTCATTATCATTTCATCCTCATCACTGGCGCACAAGTCACCCGATGTGGCATTGACTGAAATAAGACTTGTACTTCGCGTCCGAACTTCCCTGGATAGGGGCCACCTCGCCAGTGATGCTGTACACTCATTTCATTTTTTATGAAAATCCAGCAAACAACAATAGGTAAATTCAGTTTTAATTGTTGTAAACTTATAAAAGAGGCAAGTTGGAAGCAATTTTATATCAATCTGTGGTGAATTTGAAAGAAGCAAGACCCCTGTCCACTGATATGGGGAAATGTGCCACAGATGATGCAGTATAAATTACACTGGAAAGTGTACCAGAATTTATCTAAATTTCATGTCTAGGAGTTTATTCAATAATGCAGTGACTGTTTTAAATAAGTAATTGGATAGTGTTTGTATAATTAATGTTAATCTTCCAATAATAATTAGTGTAAAACTGTGACAATAGGGGCAGACTGTGAACTGTGATGTTTCGAAATGATTTCCTGATATTTCCAGATGATAATTCCCGTTCCTCTGGTGTTCTGGCTGGCTCCTACCATTAGTGCCAATGGTGCATCATAAAACACTGTAGCCTAGCTGTTACTTGCACACATATCACTTTGGTAGCTATTCCTTCATCGAATCTGGCTAAAAAGTGGTTTTCAAAATTAGGTTATTGTAAATGATTTAATCTACACCGAGATTACAGTTCAAACACTTTAATTGCACCATAAACTGCTGCTTATGGCCAGTTTGAGTCTCATTGACTTAAATTATGCACAGATAAGTCCACAGCCACATATTACACTCTGTTGATGACCTGTAATATTGTTTGAGTGCTCTAACCTAACAGTCTATTCACAAAAGTTAAAGTGTGGTGAACAAATATTTAACAAAGACATAGAATTATGTTTTTGAAACAGTATCTTTCATCTTCTGAGAAGGCTTAGGGGAGGACCGAGGACAGAGTCTCCACAGTGACTTCCTCATCAAGGTCAGTTGTTGGCACTGGTGGCATAACCTGGGACATTGGAGACAAAGAACACACAGGACACAGCAACAGACGCGGCAGCAGCTGCAGCCTCAGGTGCAGTGGGAGCTGCACTGGTGATGGCAGTCGAGGAGGCAGGGATCTCAAATAGCAATCTGCCAGGCAGCTATCTCCACTGCGGTGTGAACCAGACCATCTGCAACACAGGAACAGGTCTTGGCAGCAGTGGAGGTGGGGGAGGCAGTGGGCCCTCTGGAACAGGCCTCACCGTGCACAGCCATAGCTTGTGATGAAGCAACCTGGGATAATTTTACTTTCCCTCTTGTTTTGCCATCTGCCTACTTAATTTTTTTTTCATTTTTGAAATAATTACCATTAACACAGTATAATCTGTATAATCTGTATTTTCATAATAGAGAAAGGATGGCCCTCAGTTCGAAAGAATTTAATGCCAGATCTAATTTTGTGCTTAGTTTTATGTATGTAAGTGATTTTATAGTTTATTTTGACTATTCCTAGTTAGTATCTTTTGTTATTGAGTGATATCAGTAATTGTTTCGTAACTTAAATTATGTTGTTGACTTAAAAACAAATATAAATTCTGTACTAATTATAAACATTTAGAAGACAAAATACTAGTAATCTTAAAGTGTTTATTTGACTCTATTTGAAAACATGTTAGCAAATCCAGCACTTAATTAATTCCAAAGTAATAAAGGGTTTTGTTAAAAGTATTGTTTGCATAACTATATTTGTTCATTTCATGATTTAAACAAATAATTCGGCCTAACTCTTGTAGTAAAAGAAACTGTTAAAAAGAACAAATTTTTCGATGTATTCATTTAAATGAATGAGTTAGATTTTAATTGTAATTTCTGTACATTAAACTTCAAACAATGTGTAGTTTCAGCACCTATTAGTGTGATGATATATAAGGGCCTGACTTTTGGTCACGAGACAGTCAGTCCACGGGCGAGTTTCAGACGAGGAACCTGTGTTGATTAGAACAACAACCATGAATCAACTTAACAGTGAAATAAGTGTTACGTCAATAGGCCATGTGTTAAACCATATGTACCTGATTATTCTTCAAGAAATGTGAACTCTATGGTTAGGTTTTACTGCTCGTAGATGTTCAACAGGAAACTATCATAGCAGTATGTGGATGTTCACCTGCAACCTATTAATGAGGCTTATCAAATGTTAAAAAATAGTGCACTGGCCATATAAATGTGTATATGAGGGGTTGTGAAAAGTGAAAGTAAAAGACTGTGAAACACAACTGTGCATCTGTCAGTTACATCATTTACAGTAGACAATAGTTGTACTTCCACAACCTATTTTTCAGCCAGTGTAGCAGCCAGTACATCGACACCAAGGATAACAAACAAGCGAAGAAATAAATAAAGCAGGCAGAACAGCTTTAAGTTGATGAAAGTGATGGGATGTCTGCACATCAGGAGTGTGGAGACACACAGATGCTGGCCCCAGCGATGCTCAATGATGGTAGGAACGCTAATTGGCCAACGGCCAAAACCAAAAGCCCAGACAGGTGTACCTGGCCAGAACTGTCATAGTGCCAGCGACCCTGGTGGACAGTGTCTCAGATGGAGCAGGTGAAGGAGGGCTTATGGTTGGTGTCCATGTAAGAGCTCCATTGAGCTCTTGTCCACCAGTGGACGAACCAGATACATTTTTCCACATCTGTCCAATGTGCTTTGCCTCGCCATTATAGTGAGGATGAAATGGAGGAGCTGTGAGATGGCAAAGACCACTAGCCTGACAAAAAGATGCAAATTCTTGAGAAACAAACTGGGGGCCATTATTGGGAATCAACATGCAGACACTCCCAAAGGCACTGCAATGTCATCCACAGTGAAAAAGATGCCTGTGGGGCTGCCTGTTGTTGAACACAGTGAGTGCAAGCAGCATAATGCCCCATCTAAGCCCAGGCAATACACGTGCCAACAGGCCAAAGCTCTGGTGCAAGAGGTCACCCAATGAGTGGCATGTAGAAGCCACAGTACATTACGGCACAAGGAATTAGGAATCACAAACCATGAACCGGAAAGCAGTGTTCTACTTAGCTAACAAAAGAAATCCATCAAACACTGAAAGGCAGTGCTGGAGGAAGAAGTAATTACATAAGTGATCCAAGGCATGGCCTGGGGGCTTTTCTGGTCACCTGTGCTGCACAAAAGAGAGGACCAAACTAAGTACAGGATCTGCGACAATGGCAGGTGCTATCATAGTACTACTGATGGGAAAACCATTGGCTGTGTTCTCATTCTCAGTATCTAAATAGATACAAAGCAACTCATACTGATCAAATGCTGGTTCTAGCCCAGTTAGAAGGCATTATAAGGCATCAGCATCGGTGTGCTGAGCTGTCAGCCTGTAATGGATCTGATAACGATAACAGGAGATGAAGAGAGCCCATCAATGCATATGATGTGCTGCATTGTCCAGCATGGAAGCTGAAGGGTTGAAAAGCTTGTGATCCATGATTAACTGGAACTTACAACCATACAAGAAGATGTGAAATTTTTTGAGAGCAAACACAAAGCCTACTTTTCAATATGGAATACTGCTGCTAAATAGGAGCTCATGACCTAACATCTTAGAAGCATAAGCAATGGGATATTCAGACTGGTCCATGTATTTGTATACCAACACCATGCTGAGAGGCATCTGTAGCCAAGACAAGATGCTGACCCGGATGAGAAGTGGTCAGACACGGGGAAGATTGCAGCTCAGATTTAAGCAAAGGAAAAGCTTGGTCACAAGCTGGGGACCACAAAATTGCACATTTTTGTGCAGAAGTGTGTACAGGGACTCAGCAACAGTGGATGCATCTAGCAAAAACTTATGGTAGTATGCAGCTTTACCTAGAAATGCATGCAGTTCCTTAATGGAAGTTGGCCGCAGCAAAGCTGCAATTGAGTCAACATAGTGATGCAACAGTTTGACCCCTGTGCAAGAAAATTAAGAACCTAGGTACTGAAATGATGGCTGAAAAAAAAAGAGTTTTGGCAAGATTGTACTTGACTTCAGACTGCAAAACAGGAAACAATGATCAGAGATGGCCATGCTGGTCTTCAATGGAAGAATCCAACACAACAGTATTGGTGAGGTAATTGATGCACAGGGGCTGTCACTTGTCCTAAAAATGCTGAAAAATGGTGGGCGCATTAGCAATGCTAAAAATCTACATCTACATCTATGCTATTCACAATAATGTGCATGGCAGAGGGTTCAGTGAACCCCCTTCAAGCTGTCTCTCTACCATTCCACTCTTGAACGGAGCGCAGGAAAATCGAGCACTTACATTTTTCTGTACAAGCCCTGATTTCTCTTATTTTGTCATGATGATCATTTCTCCCTATGTAGGTGGGTGCCACAATCAGAGGAGAAAACTAGTGATTGAAATTTCATGAGAAGATCCCATTGCAATGAAAAAGTCTTTGTTTTAATGATTGCCACTCCAATTCATGTATCATGTTTGTGGCACTATCTCCCCTACTACGATAATACAAAATGAGCTGCCCTTTTTGTACTTTATTGATCTCATCTGTCAGTCCCATCTGATGTGGATCCCACACCGCACAGCAGTACTCCAGAATAGGACAGACAAGTGTGGTGTAAGCAGTCTCTTTAGTAGACCTGTTGCACCTTCTAAGTGTTCTGCCAGTGAACCACAGTCTTTGGTTGGCTCTAAGCACAACATTATCCATGTGATCATTCCAATTTAGAGTATTTGTAATTGTAATCTCTAAGTATTTAATTGAATTTACAGCCTTCAGATTTGTGTGACTTAACACATAATCAAAATCTAGTGGATTTCTTTTAGTATTCATGTGAATAACTTCACAACTTTCTTTATTCAGGGTCAATTGCTACTTTTTGCACCATACAGATATCTTATCTAAATCATTTTGCAATTCGTTTTGGTCATCTGATGACTTTACAAGACAGTAAATGACAGCATCATCTGCACACAATCTAAGACGGCTACTGAGAGTGTCTCCTATGTTGTTAATATAGATCAGGAACAATAGAGGGGCTATAACACTTCCTTGGGGAATGCCAGATATTATTTCTGTTTTACTCGATGAATTTCCATCTATTACTAGGAACTGTGATATTTCTGACAGGAAATCACTAATCCACTCACACAACTGAGGTGATATTCCATAGTTTGATTAGAAGACACTTGTGGGGAACGGTGTCGAAAGCCTTCTGGAATGTTGACACTGGGATAGGCCGAAAGGTGTACTGACAATGAGAAGCTGCCTCATGGCCTCATCCAAGGGGAGCTGGAGGTACACTTCCAACAAATAAATCTTGAAAAAGCAGTGACTACCTAATAATTTTGCGATCATCTAATCATGGTGCGGCAAAGAGTACATACCTATCATGGACTGTGCATTAATCGTGACACTGAAATCACCACAGAGGTGAAGCTTATCCATCAGTTTCTTAATGATGACTGGTGGTGTAGCCCATTCACTGAAAGAAATGGGTCGAATGACATTGAGTGATGTCAAACGGTCCAATTTGGCCTTGGCAAAGTCTTGTAATGCGACAGGCCCCTGTTGTGCCTGCAAAAAATGAGGGCAGCTGGACTCTTTCATGGTAACGTGGGTGTGGAAGCCAATAGCACAGCTGAGCTCAGTGGAAAACAGATAAAATGCAGAGCAGATGGACTCCATTTACTCATATGGAATTTGATCTGACACTAAATTTTGGAGAAACTAAAAGTATTAAATGGATCTAACCCAAACATGGGAATGATCCACAACAAGGAAGGTGAGATGGTGAACAACAGATTTGTAAGAGACAGGAGCAGAGAACTGACCTGGGATCATAATCTCCTGTCTGTTGTAACTAACCAACTTCTGTGAAACATTTATAAGGAGAATGGAGCCCAAGACCATCTACATTTGTGCGTTTACTTAAGTTACTGCAGCTGCTGTGTCCACTTCCATTTTTGGTGGTTTAATAAATACATACAAGTCAATAAACAATCTGTTCTATGAAACAGCCACTGTAGAAATACAGTTTATGTCCATCGGTACTACTGTGTATGCCACATTTGAAGAGGAATTACACACTAATCCAATGTGACCTTACTTTTCAACACTTGTTGCTAACTGCCCAACACTTGTGGCATGCAGCACACTCTGTTGGACGAATCAGTGTGGGCAAGACAGAAGGGGATGACACAGCTGCTTTGTAATGCAGTCTGCTACTGTTGTGCCCATAACTTATGCTGCTCCATGTGATGCTGAGTCGAAGATTGTATAGCTGCAATGGCTTCCCCATCATCCTGAACACTTGCAGTGGGCCTAAGAGAGGTTGCCTGACCAAATTTCAATACCTCCCCTCCCCCTTCCCCCACCCCCATGCAACAATATGATTGCCTGAAGCCCATGACACATCAAAGAAGTGTTGTGCTATATTGAGCACATCCGTAAGCTTCGGATTCTCACATTGAAGTGCATTTTCATGAACTTCGCTATCTGGGACCAGATGAATAATAACATGATGCACCATGTGATCACATTAGGATTTGTGATGTTTACTAGTGACAAATTTACAGTCACAACTCAATCCATGTAATTCTGCAGTCCAGACTTTGTAAGATTAGTTTGGGCATTTCTGAAAATGCTAAAATTCCACATGTGTTGCCATTATATGTGTTCTGTCACAGTAGTAGGTTGAGAGAAACTTGCACATTTCATCAAATGATAAGCTGGCCAGTTCTTGCAAAGACACAAGTTGGCTCAACAACTGATAACAGCTTGTTGAAGTCTAGGAATAGAAGAAAGCCCTGCACAGGTTTGCATCACCATGTGAAAAACCTGGAAATGTTGGTGTATCTGCATCTTGTAAGAGTTCCAGTCATCAGCAAATTCATCATATGCTGGAAAGGGTGATGGTTGCAATGATGAGAGAGTAACCTGACATGAATACACAGATGCCACTTGATTAAGAGCAGTGGTGAGAGCTGCTGTTGTTCTGCAAAAGCTTGCTGCTGGGCAGTGATACATTGGAGTATTTCTTCCATCAAGATATTGGTGTGAAACTGACATTCCATCACTCTTTTGGCTGTTCAAAGATGTACTGCAGTTGTTACCGTACATTTCCAATGCAATGTCACTCTGTAGCCTCTATGACTAACCTGATGTTTGGCGATGACTTGTTTGAACTGTTTCATGAGGAGTTGTGCTCCTATCATGAGCAAACCTCAGTGAAATGTAAAACATTGCTTTAAACACTTAAGTGACATCCTTTTGCACAAAGAGGCATGAAGAAACTCTTTAGCATAATTCTCCTAATAGCACAAACAAGAAAGGTTAGAAGGAAAGATTATTGGTCAGAAGACCCTCTAATGGCAACCATAGTATTTTCATATATTATGAGTTTCAATAGGTTTGAGCAGAATTGGATATTGTGTCATTTTAATGACAACACAAAATTGAACATTATGTCTGGGAGGCTCTTCAGAGTAATTAATTATTTCCCCAATAAATTCAGGAGACTTTACAAACAAGAGCAACAGTTGTCTCTGGATGAGTGGATGATTCTTTGGAGAGAAAACCTGAAGTTTTGAACATACAATGCTGCAAAGACTACAAGGTGTGGGCTATTTGTTAGGATGGTGTGAGAGAATTATATCTGCAATACCTCTCAGTTCTTGGCCCTTATCTTGATATGTGGCACCATATCTACCAGAATAATTATTGTAACAGCAGCTCTACTGCAGAGTTACAACTGTAAAACAGTGACAGAGTCTGTGGTACGATCAGGGTGAACAGAGCTTTACAACAAATTCTGGAAGCTAGAGCATCAAGAATAAAGTGACATAGTCTTCTTTAGAGAAGGTGAATTCATGACGTATCCATCTTAAATACAGGAAAGAAAAATACAAAATCTGAAGAGGATATATTGAAAGCTGTGTATGTAAATTAGTACAGAGCCCATATAAAATGATTTTATCATGTGGATCAGTAGCTTTCATACTATTTTATCCTTGAATTGAAATGAACAAATAAGTCATCCTTTATATAAAAAGCTGTGGACTTTTCAATTTGTTTAGAATTTACAATGCTTTGAAAAAGAAAAAAGTGTAAGGAACTGTTGTGACAGTGCCACGACATTTAACAGTGCCGCCACGACAGTACGCGCAAACGGTGATAGAGGCGCTCTGCAACTCGGTTGAGCGCGGGAGCGCCACCTAGCTACGAACGGTGCCGGCTGCATGTCACAGCACGGCAGTCGAATAAGAGATACTGAGTTGTTATCATGTAACCAGCTACTGTTCCTAAGTGAGTGTGTTTGAATATCCACACAATTATTGGTGATTAAAGGTTATAACACTTTTTGGTGACGAGGATGGGATATTTTTCACTGCGTTGTGGATTTGCGTGTTCATGATGGGGCAGACATGGAATCACTTATGCAAGTGCTCATTGAACAACAAACACAGCTGACAGCTGCTATTCAGGCACAACAAACACAGCTGACGGCTGCTATTCAGACGTTGTCGACATCGCTACTCATCGTCTGTCTTCCTCTTCTCCGCCTCCATTCCCTCCTTACGACAAGGCCGCTGAAAACTGGGAGGATTATGAGAAGTGTTTGCGGCAACACTTCTTGGCTTTCTGCATTGTCGACGCTCCTATGTGTAAGTCGTTATTTCTATCTTGGATTTCCCCTCGAGTCTATCAGCTGCTATCTCAGTTAGCCCCTCTGCGGGAACTTGCCTCTCTGTCCTTCCAAGAAATGTGTGACTTATTGTATAACTATTACTGAAAAAACACCCATGTTGTTGCCGCCCGCATGGCGTTCTACCAGTGTCGTAAACAGCCCCATCAATCTTACAGGGCTTAGGTGGCGGAACTACATGGTCTGAGCAGGAAATATCAGTTTGTCACGGACACTCATCATGAGTCTTGTGCTGATTCAATGGCTGGGGATGCTATTCTATGGCTTGCTCCTGATAAAGAAGTTCAGCAACATGCCCGACAACTGCCAAATCCGTCATTGTCGGAAGTTCTAAGCATTGCTCAATCCTTTGAAGTGTCTCAAACAGCTGGCACGCAAATAGACACGTGGTGTGATGTAGGTGCTGTACAGTCAACTTTCGACACGGACGATTTGCCTGTTTCCCAGGAGAACGAAGATGTGGTGGCGGTTCACTCGCGTAAACAACATCTCAATTGGCCGCAACGCTCGCAGTGAAAACAGCAACCACAGAAGCAGGTTCGTTCTTCACTTCCTTCTTGTCCACGTTGTTTCGTACAGCATGACAGGCCGCGTGTCCAAAACGTTGGGCCACATGTAATTCATGTAGGAAAAAAGGCCAAATTGCTTCTTTGTGTCAGTCCCCTAAAGTTCCTGTCGACGAGGATGAAGCATCGGTCATGGATGTTAACTGTGTGCTTTCTCAAACAAATAAGTTGTTTGTTACTGTTCGTGTTCTGGATAAAGACATCCGCATGCAAGTGGACACTGGCTCTGCAGTAACTCTCATTAATTCTCGCACTTATTTGGAGCTGGGCTCCCCTCCCTTGTCTCCAGTTACGAGAAATCGGAGAACTTATAATAAACAGAAAATTCCTATCATTGGCCAGTTTGATGCTTCCACTGCCTACAAGTCTGTTGTTAGGCCCCTCACGTTTTATCTGTTGGATCCTGTGGGCACTGAAAACCTGTTCGGTTATGATGCTTTCCAGTTGTTATGGTTCTCCACTGATGATGATGTGCACCTTGTATCTGAGGATATTCTGTATCAACAGCTGGATGGATTGTGCTCTGAATTTTCGTCCGTGTTCTCTGCTGGTCTGGGTCGCGCCAAGGTTTTTGAAGCACACATTACTCTTAAACCTACAGCTTGCCCTAAGTTTTCCGGGCACGCCCTATTCCGGTGGCGTTGCGTACACCTGTCATGGCTGAGATAGACAGGTTAACAGCTTCAGGGATTCTCCTTCCTGTTACCTCCAGCGAATGGGTATTGCCAATCGTGGTGGTTTCTAAATCAAACGGGAGTCTGCGATTGTGTGGTGATTTTAAACCCACTGTCAACGCTCAGAGCCTCATTGACACTTATCCTTTTCCCCGTCCTGAGGAGTTGTTTACCAAGCTCGCTGGGGGCCAGTTTTTTTTCCAAACTTGACTTATCGGAGGCATACCATCAGTTGCTTCTTCCAAGAAATTTCTAGTCATCAACACTCCTTGTGGGTTGTAACAGTACCAGCGGTTACCATTTGGTGTCGCTAGCACACCAGCCATTTTTCAGCAGTTTTTGGAACAGCTCACGGCTTCCGTTCCCAGCTGCATAAACTATCTGGATGACATTGTTGTCACGGGGGCCTCCACTGAGGATCACCTTCGCAATTTGTGTTCACTGTTTCGGGTTTTGCATCCGGCTGGGTTGAGGTGCAATCTGGACAAGTCACAGGTCTTCCAACCCTCCATTGTCTATCTTGGTTTCCACTTGTCCCGTGAGAGTATACGTCCTCTATGTCAGCATGATGCGGCCATTAATGCTCTACCACGGCCGTCTATAGTCAAAGAACTTCGGGCGTTTCTAGGCAAGATTGCTTATTATCACAAATTCATTCCATCCGTGGCGGCGGTAGCTCATCCTCTGCATCAGCTGTTACGCAAAAACGTCCCTTTCTGTTGGTCCGACGAGTGTGAGCACGCTTTTGTCCACCTGAAGGCTCATTTGCAGTCGGTGCCTTGTCTTGCCACATTCTGTCTGGGTCAGCACTTGGTTCTGGCGACTGATGAGTCACAGTATGGCCTAGGGGCTGTTCTCACCCATCGGTATGAGGATTGGTCGGAACGAGCCATCGCCTATGCTTCCAAGACCCTCAATGATGCACAACGGCGTTACTCTCAAATCGAAAAGGAGGCGCTTGCTATCATTTATGCTCTAAAAAAGTTCAGCGTTTTTTTATATGGTTCTAAGTTTCACCTCATCACCGACCACAAGCTGCTGGTCTCTCTGTTCAGCCCATCGGCATCGCTTCCAGATAAGGTAGCTCACCACCTGCAACGTTGGGCCTTATACTTGTCTCGTTTTCATTATGAGATTCACTATCATCCCACGGCCCAGCAGGCCAATGCTGACGCATTGCCGCGATCGCCGATGTGCCCCGCCCTGGTTTTCGATCATGATGAACTACTCTGTTTCCACATTGATGAGGAAGAACATCGTGCGGTCAAGGGTTTTCCACTTACAAGTTCGCAGGTCACGTCGGCTACTGCTCGGGACCCGGTCCTGCGTCAGGCGATCGGTATTGTTCAACGGGGTTGGCCGGACAGGACCAAGGGCCGGGCATCAGATCCCCTTTGCAAATACCATGCCTTGCGCCTCTGTCTGTCTGTTCGTGAGAGTGTTGTTCTTCTGGCCACGGATGGCGCATCTCCACGGGTCGTGGTGCCAGCCTCTCTTTGCAAAGGTGTTCTCCAACTGTTGCAAGAAGGCCATTGGAGTATTTCTGGCCCGCAGGTACATTTATTGGCCCTGTATTGATTCAGACATCACCCACATGGTTGCTGCGTGTGGTCAGTGTGCTCAACAACTGGCTGCACCTCGTACAACGCCCTCTCCATGGCCTGATCTGGCACAGCCATGGCAACGGGTGCACGCTGACCTTGCCAGCCCCTTCCTCGGTACTTATTGGCTACTGTTGATTGACGCCTTTTCGAAGTTTCCATCCAAAATCTTTGCGCTAGAAGATCTTCCATCCACGATCTTCACGGACAATGGCTTTCAGTTCTCTTTGCAGGCCTTCCATGATTTTTGTACTGGACAAGGGATTCATCATGTTACAGCACCGCCCTTCCATCCGCATTGAATGGGGAGGTTGAGTGCCTTGTCCACACTTTCAAAACCCAAATGAAAAAATTCCTTAGTGATTTTTCCACAGATGACGCTCTGCTGCAATTTCTGAGTTCTTATTGCTTCACGCCTCTGCGTGATCGCAGCCCTGCTGAACTCTTGCATGGCCGCCAACCGCGCACTCTACTGCACCTGCTTCACCCTGTCAGGCCTTGTGCTGTGTCTCCTTGTGCGGGAAAATACTCGGTGGGCGCCAGCTTGTGGGCACGAGGGTATGGATCTCGCCCTAAATGGATTCCAGAGGTGGTCAAGGCTCTTCGCGGCCGCCGGCTTTGTGGAATACGTACGGGCGATGGCATGGTTGTTCGCCATTACGACCAGATGCGCCCATGAGTGGTGGCCACGCTGGTGCAACCGCCCCTTCCTTCACCTCCACCAGCCCGAGAAGCCAGTCCTGTTGCTGCTGCTGATCTACCGTACGTGTTGATGCAGCCAACGTCACTACCGCTTCCGAGTACGCCAGAACTGGCCCCCGTTGCAACGCCGCCTTCTCCGGAACCCATCTCGCTCGAGCACACCCCCAGGTCCACGCCACCTATGGATGCTCCTCTGGAGTTTTCACCCATCATCTCGTCCAGGAGGCACGTTCCACGCATGAGCTTCCGTCCTGGACATTTTCGACCATACTCTCGTGTCTCTCCGCAGGATCTTCTTGGGGCCTCACAAGAGGCCATGGATGTCTCCGCACTGTCCATGTCTCCAAGAAAGTGAGTGGTTTTTTTTTTTTCAAGGGGGGAAACCTGTTGTGACAGTGCCACGACATTTAACAGTGCTGCCACGACAGTACGCGCAAACGGCCATAGAGGCGCTCCGCAACTTGGCTGAGCGAGGGAGCGCCACCTAGCTACAAACGGCGCTGGCCGCATGTACAACATGGCAGTCGAATAACAGATACTGAGTTGTTATCATGTAACCAGCTATTGTTTCTAAGTGGGTGTGTTAGAATATCCACGCAATTATTGGTGATTAAAGGTTATAACAGGAACTTCTCCTATTGGTAGTCAAATACTACAGTGTTGATGATGATAATGAAGGTTGTCCTCAACCAGAAGAGAGATATGCCCAGGGCATCCTCTAATGAAACACGGAGAGAGCACCATATAAAGATCCACTTGGTAGCCTGTCAGCTCACTTGAAGCAGCATGAACCTGTTCCACTTCAAACAATGGAAAAATGAAAGTTCCTACCAGAGCCAGTTTGGGCTCCCCACAGATAAATGTGAAACAACTTAGATTTGCAAATTTTGTATGGTTCTGCTTCATAGAGAGAAATATTTAACAGTGTACCATCCATATAGGTTCTACGCTAAATACAATATAAGAAATAACAGTAACTATGAAGGACAATCAAGTCAAAGGGGTCAGTGATAATACTTGCAAATTGTCTATGTGTCTCAATGCAGCACAGCACATAAAGAAACATCAGCAATTTTTACAACAAAGGAATAGATCAACAAATGGACACTGCAAAAATAGATGTATTTGTTTGTTTCTGTGATGTACTGTAATGCATTTATTGCTGTGCACACTAATATGGTGAACTAAGATGATTATTTTTACATGTAGTTTAGAATTAAATCATGATTATAAACTATAAAAAGTGGTATTTTTCTGCATGCATCAAGAATTATTGTTTTGTGATGTGGAGAAATGTTTTATGTTCAAACACTAAAAGTTTGAAACAAACATGATGCAAAGTTGATGAGACGTACGTATGTTTATACTTACATGCACAAATAAAACAGCTAGCTGAAAAAATACCCTTTTGTATTGTCAAATGACTACACTGAAAGATGATTAGAGGACCTGAAAAATAGTTACATTGTGTGGACTGCAGGCAAATCAAGCAACAAGCAATACCCAACCATAGTGGTAAGTTGGACCAAAAATATACAGTCCATAATGTTTTAACTGCCTTCATCCCAGCATCAAGATCACAGCGGAGGTCAAAAGTGTTGGAAAGCTTCCATTTCTAAATGTGTTGATCTACAGAAAGAACAAAGGTGTTATAACCTTTAATCACAATAACTGCGTGGATTTTCACACACTCTCTTAGAAACAATAGCTGACCACATGATTACAACTCAGTCTCTCGTATTCGACTGCTGTGCCGTGACATGCGGCCGGTGCCGTTCGTAGCTAGGTGGCGCTCCCGCGCTCATCCGATTTGCGGAGCGCCTCTATCGCCGTTTGTGCGTACTGTCGTGGCGGCACTGTTAAATGTCGTGGCACTATCACAACACTTTTCCCCCCTTGAAAAAAATAAACACTCACTTCCTTGGAGACATGGACAGCGCAGAGACATCCATGGCCTCTTGTGAGGCCCCGAGGAGATCCCGCGCAGAGACACGAGAGTATGGTCGAAAATGTCCAGGATGGAAACGCGTGCATGGAATGTGCCTCCTGGATGAGATGATGGGTGAAAACTCCGGAGCAGCATCCATAGGTGTCATTGACCTGGGAGTGTGCTCCAGCGAGATGGGTCCCGGAGAAGGCGGCGTCGCGACTGGGGCCAGTTTCGGAGTATTTGGAAGCGGCAGCGACGGCGGCTGCATCAACACGGACGGTAGATCGGCAGCAGCGACAGGACTGGCGTCTCGGGCTGGTGGAGGCGAAGGATGGGGCGGTGGCACAGGCGTGGCCACCACTCGTGGGCGCATCTGGTCGTAATGGCGAACAACCGTGCCGTCGCCCGTACGGATTTCACAAAGCCGGCGGCCGCGAAGAGCCTTGACCACCCCTGGAATCCATTTAGGGCGAGATCCATACCCTCGTGCCCACACGTCGGCGCCCGCCGAGTATTTTCCCGCACTAGGGGACACAGTACAAGGCCTGACAGGGTGAAGCAGGTGCAGTAGAGTGCGCGGTTGGCGGCCATGCAAGAGTTCAGCAGGGCTGCGATCACCCAGAGGCGTGAAGCGATAAGAACTCAGAAATTGCAGCAGGGCGTCATCTGTGGAAAAATCACTAAGGAATTTTTTCATCTGGCATTTGAAAGTGCGGACAAGGTGCTCGACCTCCCCATTCGATTGCGGATGGAAGGGAGGTGAGGTAACATGATGAATCCCTTGTCCAGTACAAAAATCACGGAAGGCGTGCGAAGAGAACTGAGGGCCATTGTCCGTGACGATCGTGGATGGAAGACCTTCTAGCGCAAAGATTTTGGACAAAGCCAGCGTCGTCGCCGCAGTGGTGGGCGACGGACATCTAACAACAAATGGAAACTTCGAGAAGGCGTCAATCAACAGTAGCCAATAAGTACCGAGGAAGGGGCCAGCAAAGTCGGCGTGCACCCGTTCCCATGGCTGAGCCGGATCAGGCCACGGAGAGGGCATTGTACGAGGTGCCGCCAGTTGTTGAGCACATGGCCACATGCTGCAACCATATGGGCGATGTCCGAATCAATGCCGGGCCAATAAACGTGCCTGCGGGCCAGGGACTTAGTCCGAGAAATACCCCAATGGCCTCCGTGCAACAGTTGGAGAACATCTTTGCGAAGAGAGGCTGGCACCACGACCCGTGGAGATGCGCCATCCGTGGCCCGAAGAACAACACCATCACGAACAGACAGACGAAGGCGCAAGGCATGGTAGTTGCGAAGAGGATCCGATGCCCGGCCCCTGGTCCTGTCCGGCCAACCTCGTTGAACAAAACCGATCACCCGACGCAGGACCGGGTCCCGCGCAGTAGCTGACGCGACCTGCGAACCTGTAAGTGGAAAGCCCTCGACCGCACGACGTTCTTCCTCATCAATGTGGAAACAGAGGAGTTCATCACGATCGAAAACAGGGTCGGGGCCCATCGGCATTCGCGACAATGCATCAGCGTTGGCGTGCTGGGCCGTGGGGCGATAGTGAATCTCATAATGAAAACGAGACAAGTATAAGGCCCAACGTTGCAGGCGGTGAGCTGCCTTATCCGGAAGTGACGCCGAGGGGCTGAACAGAGAGACCAGCGGTTTGTGGTCGGTGATGAGGTGAAACTTAGAACCATACAAAAAAACGCTGAACTTTTTTAGAGCATAAATGATACCGAGCGCCTCCTTTTCGATTTGAGAGTAACGCCGTTGTGCATCATTGAGGGTCTTGGAAGCATAGGCAATGGGCCGTTCCGACCCATCCTCATACCGACGGGCGAGAACAGCCCCTAGGCCATACTGTGACGCGTCAGTCGCCAGAACCAAGTGCTGACCCGGACGGAATGTGGCAAGACAAGGCGCCGACTGCAAATGAGCCTTCAGGCGGACAAAAGCCTGCTCACACCCGTCGGACCAACAGAAGGGGACGTTTTTGCGTAACAGCTGATGCAGAGGAGAAGCTACCGCTGCTGCGGATGGAATGAATTTGTGATAATAAGCAATCTTGCCGAGAAATGCTTGAAGTTCTTTGACCGTAGACGGCCGGGGTAGAGCGTTAATGGCCGCAACGTGCTTACGGAGAGGGCGTATGCCCTCACGGGACAAGTGGAAACCAAGATACTCAATGGAGGGTTGGAAGAACTGTGACTTGTCCAGATTGCACCTCAACCCAGCCGAATGCAGAACCCGAAACAGTGAACGTAAATTACGAAGGTGCTCCGCAGTGGAGGCTCCCGTGACAACAATGTCATCCAGATAGTTTATGCAGCCGGGAACGGAAGCCGTGAGCTGTTCCAAAAACCGCTGAAAAATGGCCGGTGCGCTAGCGACGCCAAATGGTAATCGCTGGTACTGATACAACCCACAAGGAGTGTTGATAACGAGAAATTCCTTGGAAGGAGCGTCCAACGGCAACTGATGGTACGCCTCCGATAAGTCAAGTTTGGAAAAAAACTGGCCCCCAGCGAGCTTGGTAAACAACTCCTCAGGACGAGGAAGAGGATAAGTGTCAATGAGGCTCTGAGCGTTGACAGTGGCTTTAAAGTCACCACACAATCGCAGACTCCCGTTTGGTTTAGAAACCACCACGATCGGCGATGCCCATTCGCTGGAGGTAACCGGAAGGAGAATCCCTGAAGCTGTTAACCTGTCTAGCTCAGCCTTGACAGGTGCACGCAACGCCACCGGAATAGGGCGTGCCCGGAAAAACTTAGGGCGAGCCGTAGGTTTAAGAGTAATGTGGGCTGCAAAATCCTTGGCACAACCCAGACCAGCAGAGAACACGGACGAAAATTCACAACACAATCCATCCAGCTGTTGATACGGAATGTCCTCAGATATGAGGTGCACATCATCATCAATGGAGAACCCGAACAACTGGAAAGCATCATAACCGAACAGGTTTTCAGTGCCCGCATGATCCACCACATAAAACGTGAGGGGCCGAACAACAGACTTGTAGGCAGTGGAAGCATCAAACTGGCCCATGATAGGAATTTTCTGCTGATTATAAGTCCTCAGATTGCGCGTAACTGGAGACAAAGGAGGGGAGCCCAACGCCAAATACGTGCGGGAATTAATGAGAGTTACTGCAGAGCCAGTGTCCACTTGCATGCGGATGTCTTTATTCAGAACACGAACAGTAACAAACAACTTATTTGTTTGAGAAAGCACACAGTGAACATCGATGTCCGACGCCTCGTCCTCGTCGACAGGAACTTTATGGGATTGACACACAGAAGCAATGTGGCCTTTTTTCCTACATGAATTACATGTGGCCCAACGTTTTGGACACGCTGCCCTGTCGTGCTGTACGAAACAACGGGGGCAAGAAGGAAGCGCGGAACGAACCGGCTTCTGTGGTTGCTGGTTTCGCTGCGAGCGTTGCGGCCCAACGCGACGTTGTTTACGCGAGTGAACCGCCGCCACATCTTCGTTCTCCTGTGCAACAGGCAAATTGTCCTTGTCGAGAGTTGACTGTACAGCACCTACATCACACCACGCGTCTATTTGCGCGCCAGCAGCGTGAGACACTTCAAAGGATTGAGCGATGCTTAGAACTTCCGACAACGACGGGTTTGGCAGTTGTAGGGCACGTTGCCGAACTTCTTTATCAGGAGCAAGCCGTAGAATAGCATCCCTAACCATTGAATCAGCATAAGACTCGTGATGAGTGTCCGTGACAAACTGACATTTCCTACTCAGGCCGTGTAGTTCCGCCGCCCAAGCCCGGTAAGATTGATGGGGCTGTTTACGACACTGGTAGAACGCCACGCGGGCGGCAACGACGTGGGTGTTTTTTCGATAATAGGCAGACAATAAGTCACACATTTCTTGGAAGGACAGGGAGGCTGGTTCCCGCAGAGGGGCTAACTGAGATAGCAGCTGATAGACTCGAGGGGAAATCCAAGATAGAAATAACGACTTACACATAGGAGCGTCGACAACGCCGAAAGCCAAGAAGTGTTGCCGCAAACGCTTCTCATAATTCTCCCAGTCTTCAGCGGCCTCGTCGTAAGGAAGGAATGGAGGCGGAGAAGAAGACAGACGATGAGTAAGCGACGTCGACAACGCCTGAATCGCTGCCGTCAGCTGTGTTTGTTGTTCAATGAGCGCTTGCATAAGCTGTTCCATGTCTGCCCCGTCACGAACACGCAAATCCACAACGCGGTGAAAATATCCCGACCTCGTCGCCAAAAAGTGTTATAACCTTTAATCACAATAATTGCGTGGATTTTCACACACTCTCTTAGAAACAATAGCTGACCACATGATTACAACTCAGTCTCTCGTATTCGACTGCTGTGCCGTGACATGCGGCCGGTGCCGTTCGTAGCTAGGTGGCGCTCCCGCGCTCATCCGATTTGCGGAGCGCCTCTATCGCCGTTTGTGCGTACTGTCGTGGCGGCACTGTTAAATGTCGTGGCACTATCACAACAAAAGGCTGTAATTTTTAACAAAAAAAAAGTGGACTGCTATCTACATGCAACCAGTTGTCATTCACTGTACCAACATGTTTGGGTCCTGCAGATATTGGCAAAGAGAGGTTGTGCTATCTCAGAGGCAGAAAACGACACAAGAGTTGAACACCATAAGTTCATGCTGGAGCAGAATTGCTACACTGACAAACAGATAAGATACCATGCATGGCAAAATGGTGCTATCCAAAACCATCACTGGGCACCTGCAACAGGCTTCTGGTTCATGCACCCATTACCAATGCTGACAGCTGTTCATCAACAATGAAAGCTGGAATTTGTATGCCTATACCACAACTGGACAGCCACTGGCTGGTGAAAAGTGGCCATTTTGGATGAATCATGCTTTGTGTTCCATGTCTTTGAGTTTGGACCATCACCAGAACCATATTCTGGGGACATACACTCCTGGAAATTGAAATAAGAACACCGTGAATTCATTGTCCCAGGAAGGGGAAACTTTATTGACACATTCTTGGGGTCAGATACATCACATGATCACACTGACAGAACCACAGGCAAATAGGCACAGGCAACAGAGCATGCACAATGTCGGCACTAGTACAGTGTACATCCACCTTTCGCAGCAATGCAGGCTGCTATTCTCCCATGGAGACGATCATAGAGATGCTGGATGTAGTCCTGTGGAATGGCTTGCCATGCCATTTCCACCTGGCGCCTTAGTTGGACCAGCGTTCGTGCTGGACGTGCAGACCGCGTGAGACGACGCTTCATCCAGTCCCAAACATGCTCAATGGGGGACAGATCCGGAGATCTGGCCAGGGTAGTTGACTTACACCTTCTAGAGCACGTTGAGTGGCACGGGATACATGCAGACGTGCATTGTCCTGTTGGAACAGCAAGTTACCTTGCCGGTCTAGGAATGGTAGAACGATGGGTTCGATGACGGTTTGGATGTACTGTGCACTATTCAGTGTCCCCTCGATGATCACCAGAGGTGTACGGCCAGTGTAGGAGATCGCTCCCCACACCATGATGCCGGGTGTTGGCCCTGTGTGCCTCAGTCGTATGCAGTCCTGATTGTGGCGCTCACCTGCACGGCCCCAAACACGCATACGACCATCATTGGCACCAAGGCAGAAGCGACTCTCATCGCTGAAGATGACACGTCTCCATTCATCCCTCCATTCACGCCTGTCGCGACACCACTGGAGGCGGGCTGCACGATGTTCGGGCGTGAGAGGAAGATGGCCTAACGGTGTGTGGGACCGTAGCCCAGCTTCATGGAGATGGTTGCGAATGGTCCTCGCCGATACCCCAGGAGCAACAGTGTCCCTAATTTACTGGGAAGTGGCGGTGGGGTCCCCTATGGCACTGCGTAGGATCCTACGGTCTTGGCGTACATCCGTGCGTCGCTGTGGTCTGGTCCCAGGTCGACGGGGACGTGCACCTTCCAGCGACCACTGGCGACAACATCGATGTACTGTGGAGACCTCACACCCCACGTGTTGAGCAATCCGGCGGTACGTCCACCCGGCCTCCCGCATGCCCACTATACGCCCTCGCTCAAAGTCCGTTAACAGCACATACGGTTCACGTCCACGCTGTCGCGGCCTGCTACCAGTGTTAAAGACTGCGATGGAGATCTGTATGCCACGGCAAACTGGCTGACACTGACGGCGGCGGTGCACAAATGCTGCGCAGCTAGCGCCATTCGACGGCCAACACCGTGGTTCCTGGTGTGTCCGCTGTGCCGCGCGTGTGATCATTGCTTATACAGCCCTCTCGCAGTGTCCGGAGCAAGTATGGTGGGTCTGACACATCGGTGTCAATGTGTTCTTTTTTCCATTTCCAGGAGTGTATCTTCAAAGATAGGATGTATTTTAAAAAGATATAATATCAAAAGTATGTTCTTTCCACCAGACAAGATTAGAGCACTCCTTGGTTCAGTAACAGATAAGCTAGGATGGAGGAAGTCCAGTCTTTACAAAATCCCTTCCTATTGTGGGAAAATCTGTGCTGGGAAGCCTGTAAACGCAATTCATGACGGATGCAATGAGCACCCTCACCACGCAAAATCATGGCATATTGAGAAATTGGCAGTGGTGGAGCACTGTCTTATTGAGGGACAAAGAATGTTATATGATAAGTCATAAATGTTTGACACTACATCTTGTCATTGAAATTGTGTTTTAAAGAAATTAACTTAAATTAGACTGGCAGACAACTTAATAAAGAAAGACAAGGCTTACTCTGTAAGTAAAATTTGGAACACTGTTTTATATGGTCCAGTTACATTAATGTGATCACTGCCTGTGTCTGATGTCAGTGTGCAAATAACCACTAACAGATGATAGGTGGCAGCACTATCAGTGGAGGGTATATAAAGTGTGTCAAGTGGACAGGGAAAACAGTGAAGTCATTCTCATAATGCAGTAACAGAGTGATTTATCTGACATCCAAAAGGTCATGATCATTGAAGTCAGCCAAGGGTGGAAGCATTTCCAAAGTGGCTAAGTTTGTAAATTGTTTGCATGCCATCATGGTTAAAGTATCCCATGTATGGTAAAATGGTGCTATCCAAAACCGTCACTGGGCACCCTCAACAGGCTTCTGGTTCATACACCCATTACCAATGTTGACTGCTGTTCATCAACAATGAAAGCTGGAATATGTATGCTCATACCACAACTGGACAGGCACTGAATGGTGAAAAATGGCCATTTCAGATGAATCATGCTTTGTATTCCATCAGACAGATGACCTTTAGCATGATACACCTGAAAGCAAACACCCTGCAACAACATCAATGTGTTATGGTGTGGGGAATGTTTTTGTGGAATTCCCTGGGTGATCTTGTCATTTTGAAAGGCACCATGGATCTGCACAATTATGCATCTATCCTTGGGGACCATGTCATCCCCTACTTGTAGTTCATTTTTCCTTGGCACAATGCCATCTAGGACCAGGACAATGCAACATGTCACATAACTCACAGTGTGTTTGCATGGTTCAAAGAACACCAGGAGGAATTTATCATACTCCCCTTGCCATCAAACTTCCTGGATTTAAAACCAATCAAGAACCTGTGAAACCACCTCAATTGGGGTGTTCTTGCCATGAATTCTCAAAATCAAGAAACCTAGTGCAGCAGGCCACAGCTCTGGAGCTGGTATGACTCCAGATGCCAGTTGGTACTTTCCAAAACCTCATTAATTCTCTTCCTGCATGTTTCACAGCAGTTTGCACTGCAAAAGGTGGTGATTCAAACTTGTGACAGATGATCACATTAATGTGACTGGGATTACAGAAGTGTCCAATTCCACCCGTCTGCTTTGACCCATGATGTCATGAATATGGTGGAAATGGCTATTCTAAGCATCTCCAATATGGCACCTATGATGTCACTACATGCACCCAACATCCAACATGAAAATACATATGAATAAGGCTATAACATCTCCCTCCAAAATGACAATGAAACTAACAGGACAACTGTGGAAAATTGGGGGTTTCAGTACAAAAATTAAAAAATAAAATAAAATAAAAAAATAAAAATAATAAAAAAAGGCCAAGATCCCAAAATGATGAGCAAAAATAAGAAAGAAGTAAAGTTACAACATTCTGCTACACACACACACACAAAATCAATCAATCATCTGCTAGAATTGGGCACTTCCCTTGACCTACATAGGTCAACCACAGGTGACAATACCAAAACACCAATACCTACAAATGAAACTACAAAAATTGGAATTGGACATTTCCCACATATGACAATACCAAAACACCATCACATACAACTAAAACTACGAAAATTCGAATTGGACATTTCCCTTGACCTACATAGCAGGTCAGCCTCAGATGAAAATACCATAACACCAACACCTACAAATACAAAAAATAAAACCAAAACCACAACCTCACAAATCCATATATAAACTAAAACACATTCAGTACACCATAACTACACAAAACATCACAACTTGAGAAGAATAGAGCAAAAACACAGTTACTTACCACCAACAAATTCCGGCACTGCAAACTAGGTGGGTTGCCCCTGCCCCCCCCCCCCCCCTTTCCCACACACATACATGCACATGCACACAAATTAAACGCCTTACCACACTACAAACAACAAACCAATAACACCTAACAAAAACACCAAACACATAAACAAAAAAAATTGATAACTCATTGAAAAAAAAAACTTCCAAACCTTGCTTTTTGAATTACAAACACTGCCAGTGACTTCACGGATCCAACACCAAGGTTCAATTGAACCCAATACAACACATTATGCTCAGCACATACACACACACTACTAGAGGACAGCATGAAACCCAATAAGGTGACATCTATAAACACAACCAACTCATAAACACCGTGCCGTAATGAAGTCACACAGCACAACACCCTTATGTCTCGGTTCAAAGCAGATGGGTGGAATTGGATGCTTCCATTGACCCAAGTATTGTTAGTCATATACAACGCTTAGATGCAGTTCCAGTTGATAATATCTCCACACCACCCTTAGGTCATAGTGGGTTGCACATTCTGGATGCCTGCTCCATATAACTATGGAACAAAGGGTGACAATTCCACAATACCTACACACTGAGCAACTTCTGTGAAGCAGTTCACTATTCTACTAAGAGCTACCAGTCCACCAGCAATGGCATGGTAGGACAGTGGTACTCTTCCCTTAAGGTGGCCCTAATGTGCCATGGGAAAAACTGGATGTCAGCCTTATCACTAGTTCTACTGGGGTTGGGACAATACGCAAGCCAGACTTGGATGCATCACTAGTTGAATTACGAGGGCTATCCACAAAGTACATTACGTTTTGGAATTAAAAATAAATCAAGTATTGGAAATTTTTTTTATTATATGCAGATGAAAGCCACACTTAAATACTACTTTTCTACATAGTTGCCATTTAAATTAAGGCACTTATAGTAGCGATGGACGAGCTTGGAAATTCTTTCGTCATAAAATTCGGCCACCTGCGCCTTCAACCACGTGGTTACCTCTTCTTGAAGCTGTGCATCATCATCAAAACGCTGCATAGCCAACCATTTCTTCATTGCTGGGAATAAGTGGAAGTCGCTCGATGCCAGGTCAGGACTGTACGGCGGATGAGGAAACAACTCCCACTTAAAAGATTCGAGAACTTCACGAGTGGCATTTGCCGTGTGGGCCCAGGCGTTGTCGTGAATCAGCAAGATCTTTGAGCCCAACTTTCCCCTGCGCTTGTTTTGTATTGCTCTTCTGAGGTTGTGTAGAGTTTGGCAATACCTTTGAGAGTTTATTGTAGTGCCTCTTTCCAGGAAATCCACAAAAATCACACCTTTTCTGTCCCAAAAGACAGTCGCCATCACATTCCTTGCCGACATTGTCTACATGCATTTCTTGGGTTTTTGGGGGGAATTTGTGTGCCCCCCCCCCCCCCCCTGCATTGACTGCAATTTTGTCTCGCAGTTCACATGCTTAACCCATGTTTCGTAACCAGTAATGATGCGATCGAGTAATGAGTCACCATCTTTCTTGTAAGCGTCCAAAAACGTTAACGCTGCAGCCATTCACTGATTTTTGTGAATCTCTGTCAAGATTTTTAGTATCCATCTTGCACAAATCTTGTGGTAACCAAGCTTTTCGGTAATGATTTCGTGCAATGAACTTCGTGAAATTTGTGGAAAACTCATAGAGAGTTCCGTTACTGTGAAATTACAGTTTTCACGGACCGTGGCATCGACTTTTTTGGCAAGTTCAGCAGTCACTATGCTGGGTCTTCCACTTCGCTCTTCATCGTGAACGTTAGTTCAGCCATTTTTAAATTTTATGACCCATTGACACACTCCGCCTTCAGTGATTATGTTGACCCCATACACTTCACAAAGCTGCCGATAGATTTCTATCGGTGTACAGTTTTTTGCAGTCAGAAACCTTATTACAGCACGCACTTCACACTTTGCGGCATTTTCAATTAGTGCTGACATTTCAAACTGTCACAGTAACTCAACAGAGTACAGCACGAACCTCACACTAGCACAGCAGGATGCCGACTGAGCAGCGGAATGCCATGACACCAAGATGGCCACGCTAGCCCCGCCCCTAACCAACACAAACGAAAACGTAATGTACTTTGTGGCTAGCCCTCGTATTAGTGTACAGTGAAACCTTACACCTGTCAGGTGGGTTTTTTGATTTGGGCACCATACCAAAAGTCAGCACAGACTGTCCAAATTTCACTGACAGCCTAAGAGAGAGAATCTCACAAATCTGTGCAAGAACAGCATCCTGACAATGTGAGCCCCAAACTTTTGTACATAAGGAATTACGCGAATGTATAAGTGTGATGCTATGCAGGGAAGGAATTCAGCCACACTGTGTACAGCCCCACACTGAGCTGTGACCACATATGACAAAACATTCAAGATCATAGTCAATGGAAAATGAAATACCATCTCTATAAAACATGTCAGACCCATGTTTGTCATAGAAGAGCCTGCCAGTATCCATCCCCCTCCTACCAAGCCCACTCTGCAACTGTTGCAGAGCACCCTGCTCCAGGACCCTCAACAATGACACCTGCTCATAAGTCATAGTTTTAAGGGAGAGGGTAAGGAGTCATTCCAATCCCGGGAGTGGAAAGACTTATCTTAGGGGGAAAAAGGATAGGTATATACTCGCGCGCACACACACACAGACATGTCTGCTTGTGTCTGTGTATGTATGGATGGATATGTGTGTGTGTGTGTGTGTGTGTGTGTGTGTGTGTGTGTGTGTGTGTGTGCGCGCGCGAGTATATACCTATCCTTTTTTCCCCCTAAGGTAAGTCTTTCCGCTCCCGGGATTGGAATGACTCCTTACCCTCTCCCTTAAAACCCACAGCCTTTCATCTTTCCTTTTCCTTCCCTCTTTCCTGACGAAGCAGCCGCCGGTTGCGAAAGCTCGAAATTCTGTGTGTGTGTTTGTGTGTTTTATTCATTGTGCCTATCTACCGGCGCTTTCCTGCTTGGTAAGTCTTGGAATCTTTGTTTTTAATATATTTTTCCCATGTGGAAGTTTCTTTCTATTTTATTCACTATATGTGATGTTAGAAATGAAGTGTTGAGTTTAGCTGTGCATGCATTCTTCTTCCTTATATGGACATGGTATTGGTTCATTGATCTCATACTTTAAACTGATGCCAGCTACATCCATGTTACATATTTTGTATGAAAATTTAGTGTTGTGCTAGGAGTTTGGTAAGTATGCAGACAGTAACTGCCTGCATGAGTTCATGATGTTATCTGCAGTTTCTTAATAATTTGCCCATCTTAACTGGGGAAGGCTTTAGGAAGATTTACAGATTTGCCTTCTGTTATTATGGCTTCACCTAGGAGACTATAAACTTAATGAAGAAATTCAGTAACTGCAGTAGTTGTTCTCAATTCTTTCCTAAAGCCCTACTGTGTTTCTCTTAACAGTCTGCTTTTTTTTCCAAGAGCTGAGAAAGGATAACCATTTAACAATTTCAGAAACCTTACTAAAGGTAGGGATCAATTATATGGGGTGACAGCTAAGCCTTTTTTTCCAATATTCCCCCTTCTTATGTATGCAAGGCCCATTTTAAGAGTCCTTCGATAAGTGTTTGTTACAGCACTTGACTTATCACTCCAGCTAGCTGAGAATTTGTTCACTGATGTGAGGATTATATTTCTTATTGCATGTTCATTAAACTCATCAGATTCAAAATCTGCTGCTTGAGTTATGAGATTTAATATCTGTCAGAGCATGACTACAGTCTATGTTGGGTTACATGTTGCTCATATGAAGTGTTTATTAAAAAGGTTAAAAACTGCATTTGGGTCTTTATGATATTAACATTACTTGCAATGCATGTTATTTTGTTGTTGCTAGTTGAGAGGATTGTTCTATATGTATTTATTGCCCAGGAGGGCTTTCTTACTTTAATAGACTGATATTACATTACTGTGGACCTATTGTCTAAGGATTGAAAATTCTGCTTTAAAGGCATATTTTTAGCTGCATTACTTCTGTTTGAAAATATCCAATCTTCTTGATCATTACAGGATATCTAGGCCATTAACATTCTGCCATTTGACAAGACTGACAGGAATCCTAAGTTTGTTATTTCTTCCATTCATAGCGTGTGTTAGCCTGTCTTCATTTCTCTAATGGGGCAGCAGAAACCAAAGTACCTCAGAAAAAGGTTGTAAATCTTGTGCCATTTGTTTTCTGATCCTTCCACACAGGAGACTGTATCTCATCTCTTTCAGCTAATTCAGTTGTAAGACAGTTGATGTTTCTTATATTTTATTCCTCCTTCAAATGCCTTGAAGAAATCATACTGCCATCTGGGTTCAACAGTATTGCAAACACAGAAAGAGCCATGAAACTTCAAAAGGCACCAGAATCACTTGAAACCACTATAAAGAAAAATAATATCTCATAATACAACATTACAAGATGCAGCAGGTGTGTGTGTGTGTGTGTGTGTGTGTGTGTGTGTGTGTGTGTGTGTGTGTGTGTGTGTGTGTGTGTGTGTGTGTGCGCGCGCGCGTACGCTAGTTCAAGAAAGGATTCATTTCAAAAGGTCTCTTTCTTTTTTGTGTGTGCCCCTTGATGATTCAATGCTTGTGCCTTTTGGTGAATGGTCTCCCTTACTCTAAAGTTTTACCTCCTAGGAGAACTTTCCTACTGAAATTACAAGACAGTTCTTTTACCGGAAACACTACATGAATCAGAGAAAATAATTATAGGAGGACATTCTAAAGTTACAGAAATTGGAAAACATAAATTAAAAAAATTCTCAGAAAAATATGTAGCTCCATATAAGAATATGGAATCTGGATGAAGGGGAGAATATCTAACTTTGACAGCAAACAGATAAGTTCAATAAAGCTGTACACAAGATACACTTGAAATTCTATGATCATATTTATAGAATCAACAACAATTGGCTCATCAAAAGATACTGCACATTATTTATTCAGGGTAGGTCAAAATCAGCCAGGTCAAAACTAGGTAAGATTTACAAAACATGAACATTACAGAGGAAAATGTAATAAATTGTCTAGCATTTGGAACATTTCACAAATGATCAAAAGTATAAGCAAAAGGGCATAGTGAAATGATGGGTTTTTGAGGGGATTAGAAGACAGAAATCATCAAGCCAGCTACCAGTCTCAAACACATTTATTAAGTGTGTAAAATGAAGTAAGAAAGAAGAAGAAGAAGAAGAAGAATAGAATAATAGTCCTCAGATATCAAAGGCAAAAACGTAAATCAATAAGGAAAGCTCTGGTTTCTCTCTAGAGTAGTTTGCACTACTTTTTTCTCCAGCAGCAGTAGTTTTACACATTATGACGAGGTACCATACCCAGAAAACTTTTATGTCAACTGACTCTGGCTGTGGAAGCCTACGTAATTATATTACGAGGGTGAGTCAAATGAAAACCTCAAATTTGTAATAACAAATCGAAATTTTGCCCATTATCCTTTAAGCTGGTAAGCATGCTACAAACAACTTGCAGAATGGCCTGTAAGTGGCGGCATAGTGCATATGCACACATACCGTTGCAGTATCAGTATAAAGATGGCCACCCTTCTTGCGACTTGCACCAGGAAAGAACAGTGTTCTGTTATTCAGTTTTTGAATAGTGAAGGTGTGAAACCTATTGAAATTCATCGACAAATGAAGGTTCAGTACGGCTATGCATGTTTGTCACAGCAACAAGTCTACAAATGGAGTAGGAACTTTGCAAATGGTGTGACTTAAGTGGAAGATGCTCCTCGTCCAGGTCAGGCACGAGTTGTGACTCCACAGAACATTGCAGCAGTTGAAGCCATAGTGAAAGAAAATCACCGAGTGACGCTGAATGACATTGGAGCATGTTTACAGTTTAGTCATGGGTCAGCACACCACATTGTGCATGATGTGCTCCAGTTTCACAAAGTGTCTGCAAGATGAGTGCCATTTAAATTAGGCATATTATGTGCAGCTGCATGTTCTGCCACAGTGTGGTCCATCTTGCCCTCAGACACAGTTTGGTGGTAACCATTCATCCCAGTGGACAGTTGGTTGGTAGCCAACCAATATAAAATGCTGTGCAATGATTGCAACAAAGTTAGTATATGATATGGCTGCTTTCACAGGTAGCTTGGCCTCTGCTGGGGCAGGATAAGTCTATTACAGGACTGGAATAGGAAATAGGGATGAGAGGTTTGGACAGGTCTTGCACCTGTGTCTTCCATAGCGACGTGATTGACAGATAATCAAAGCCCTGGTGAAGGCTGTGTTTCAGTTGTTCTAGTCTAGGGTGGTGTTGGGGGACAAAGGAGGTTCACATTTATGCCTGGTGCTTGGGGGTGGTGAGAGGATTGGAGGTATGTGGGAACATGGCAGGGAAACCTGTTTATAGACTAGTTTTGGGGGATAGTGCCTGTCTGTGAAGGCCTCTGTGAGACCATCAGCATACTGGGCAAGGGAGTCCTTGTTACTGCATATATGCTGTCCCTAGGTGGCCAGACTATATAGGAGAGATTTTTTTGGTGTGGACGGGATGGCAGGTGTTGAAAAGAAGGTACTGTTGGTGGTTTTAATGTGGACATTAAGTGTGGATGGAGCCATTAGAGAGGGGGAGGTCAGCATCCAGGAAGCAGATGGAAGAAGTGTTGTGATTGTGAAGGAATGAGGATAGTATGTCTTGGCCCTGACTCCAGATCATGATGATATTATCAATGAACCTGAACCAGACTGGGAGTTTTGGAGGCTGGGAAGCTTTCTTCTAGATGGCCCATGAACAAGTTGGCACAGGAGGGCACTATGCAGACGCCCATGGATGTGTTGCGGATTTGTTTGTACATCTTCACTTTAAAGGAGAAGTAGATGCGAGTTATGATATAGCAAGATGTATGAGAAATGAGCTAGTTGAGTTGCAGTCTGACAGACATTGGGAGAGGCATTGTTGAATAGTGGTAAGACCTGGGGCATGAGGGATGTTGAAGTGTATGGAAGTGGTGTCAATAGTGAAGAGTAGGGATCCAGGAAGTAATGAGGTGGGGATGGTGGAGTATCAGTGAAGGAAGTGGTTGTAATCTTTGACATGGGAGCAATTTTCAGGCAATAGGTTGGAGGTGTTTATCCGTGATGGCTCAAATTCTTTGAGTGGGAGTGGCTATAATGTGGTATACAGGACTGTTGAGTTTATGGATTTTGGGGAACATGTAGGTGTATGTGGGGGGCATCATAAGGGCGAGGATGGAAATGGATTCAGGGGAGATGTTCTGGAAAGTACTTGAGGTGTTAAGCAAGGATTGGAAGTTTGTTGGACTGCTGGGATGGGACAACTCCAGCAGAGTTTATAGGTGTGGGAGTCAGACAATTGGCAGAGGCCTTCTGCCAGGTAGTCACTGCAATTCACAATGACAGTGATGGAACCTTTGTTGGCAGGAAGAATGATTTCGTCAGGATTTGTTTTGAGGCTGTTTATGGCTGTCCTTTCTTCTACTGAAAGTTTCATGTTTTTAAGAAGGGACATGGGGAAGAATGATGAAATAAAGTTGGAGGTAACGATTTCCTGGAAGATGACCAGGTGGCAGGGGGCAGGATCACAGTTGGATGGTGACATGAACTGGAAGAGGCACATTCCAGTGTTGGGATTAGATCGGCTTTGGTTAGAGTTATTAGCATCAAAGAAGTGTTTTCATTGCAGGAAATGGGAGAAGGAGATAGTTCTCTGACAAGTCCGACATAGTTAAATTTGGATTTAGAGCTGAAGCTGAGGAGTTTGGACAGCACTGAAACTACCACAGGCCTGAAGATTTTGGTGGAAAGGCTAACAATGGTGTTCTGGAATTGTTTAGGCTCCTGAGTATTAGTAGGGAGTGGAGTATTGTCAGAGAGTTTTGAGGATGTGGCAAGTTGAAAATATTAGCTAGGCAGTGCCTGGATGCTACAAAGGTTTGATGGGAGTAACACTGTGGGTAGGATAGGGGTTGCATGGTGGTGCACTAATGTGACAGTCAGTAGGATGTACTTATTGAGGTGTTGTCTGCCAACCAATTAGGACACATTCTTTGTTGCCTGGAGTCTTCAATTTCTTCCTCGCCACCTGTCATCTGTTTTCTTCTCTTGCGAAAGATTTAAATGTATCAGTGGGGTATCTACACTGTGTTCTCTTTAATTCTTCTCATTCTGATCTATCCTTACCACAGTTAGAATACCTTTCTGAACCAATTACTTGAAACTTTGTGTGTCTATTTTTCAGATTTTAAAAGTAAATGTTATTTGTTGGATGTCTTCTCTCATACATTGCGTAATAGTGTACACAGAACATTAACCTGTGTTTTCTTTAATTAACATAATTCACATCAAGTATGGTGTTATTGCAATCGTTGGAAAAATTGCGAGTTTCTGCTTTTGACAGGCATCATTATTCCCAAATTTGTGAATTGGCAAATTTACACAGTAGAACAATGCACATTCGCAAAGTCTTCATTAATTGAATTCTCTGGCAGCATTTGGCATAATATAAGGCCAAAAGAGAAGCACTTTCTTGTTGCAAAACATTAAGAATGTGTTTCATTGTCATTTAAATGGCTTGTTCTCCTCTGCACTCAGTTGAGCAAAGTGAAACATGAAATTTGTAATTTATTTGCGTGAAATGATATTTTTTAAATGTCTCTCCAGTCATTACCTTCAATTCATATGGCAGTACATTGAAGTATTTTGCTCCATTTGCTGTTTTTTCAGTCTTCTGTTTATCATATGGAAATTTTGTACTTACCTAGTATTGTGATCATGAATTCCTGCATTACGACATGTATATTTCTTATCTTCTACAGTTAATACTACTGTTTCAAACATATACATAGAATAGATAGTCAGAATTTTAAAATCTGTAAACAATCTTACATAATGTTTGAGCATCTTTTTTGCCTAATATTCTCAAGGCTCTTTTCTGGAGTTTACTAACTCGATCTACATGAGTTTTAGAACTCAGATTGGAATGTATACCACAGAGACAGGCTGGACAGTGAAGGGGGAGGCGTGTTTAGCAATAAGAAGTGCGATATTATTGAAGGAAATTGACGGAGATCCGAAATGTGAAATAATTTGGGTGAAGGTCACGGTTAAAGCAGGCACAGACATGGTAATTGGATGTCTCTATAGGCCCCCTGGCTCAGCAGCTGTTGTGACTGAGCACCTGAAGGATAATTTGGAAAATATTTTGAGTAGATTTCCCCACCATGTTATAGTTCTGGGTGGAGATTTTAATTTGCCAGATATAGACTGGGAGACTCAAACGTTCATAACGGGTAACAGGGACAAAGAATCCAGTGAATTTTTTTTAAGTGCTTTTTCTGAAAACTACTTTGAGCAGTTGTGTGTGTGTGTGTGGTTTGAGATTTTTGGGCGCTAAACAGAGAACTGACTCGTGACAATAAGGTATTAGACCTTCTGGTGACAAAGAGACCCGAAGTATTTGAAACAGTTAACGCAGAACAGGGAATCAGTGATCATAAAGTGGTTACTGCATTGATGATTTCATCCATAAATAGAAATATTAAAAAAGGTAGGAAGATTTTTCTGTGTAGCAAAAGTGACAAAAAGTAGATTACAGAGTACCTGACAACTCAACGCAAAAGTTTTGTCTCAAGTACAGATAGTGTTGAGGATCAGTGGACTAAGTTCAAAACCATCGTACAATATGCGTTAAATGAGTATGTGCCAAGCAAGATCATAAGAGTTGGAAAAGAGCCACCATGGTACAACAACTGAGTTAGAAAACTGCTGCAGAAGCAAAGGGAACTTCACAGCAAACATGTTGTTGTTGTTGTTGTTGTTGTTGTTGTCTTCAGTCCTGAGACTGGTTTGATGCAGCTCTCCATGCTACTCTATCCTGTGCAAGCCTCCTCATCTCCCAGTAACTACTGCAACCTACATCCTTCTGAATCTGCTTAGTGTACTCATCTCTCGGTCTCCCTCTATGATTTTTACCCTCCACACTGCCCTCCAATGCTAAATTTGTGATCCCTTCATGCCTCAAAACATGTCCTACCAACCGATCCCTTCTTCTAGTCAAGTTGTGCCACAAACTTCTCTTCTCCCCAATCCTATTCAATACCTCCTCATTAGTTACATGATCTATCCACCATATCTTCAGTATTCTTCTGTAGCACCACATTTCGAAAGCTTCTATTCTCTTCTTGTCCAAACTATTTATTGTCCATGTTTCACTTCCATACATGGCTACACTCCATACAAATACTTTCAGAAATGACTTCCTGACACTTAAATCTATACTCGATGTTAAAAAATTTCTCTTCTTCAGAAACGCTTTCCTTGCCATTGCCAGTCTACATTTTATATCCTCTCTACTTCGACCATCATCAGTTATTTTACTTCCTAAATAGCAAAACTCCTTTACTACTTTAAGTGTCTCATTTCCTAATCTAATTCCCTCAGCATCATCCGATTTAATTTGACTGCATTCCATTATCCTCGTTTTGCTTTTGTTGATCTTCATCTTATATACTCCTTTCAAGACACTATCCATTCCGTTCAACTGCTCTTCCAAGTCCTGTGCCATCTCTGACAGAATTACAAAGTCGTCGGCAAACCTCAAAGTTTTTACTTCTTCTCCATGGATTTGAATACCTACTCCAAATTTTTCTTTTGTTTCCTTTACTGCTTGCTCAATATACAGATTGAATAACATCGGGGAGAGGCTACAACCCTGTCTCACTCCTTTCCCAACCACTGCTTCCCTTTCATGCCCCTCAACTCTAACGACTCTAATGACAGCAAACATAAACATAGCCAAAGCCTTGCAGACAAACAAAAATTACACGAAGCGAAATGTAGTGTGAGGAGGGCTATGTGAGAGGCGTTCAATGAATTCGAAAGTAAAGTTTAATGTACTGACTTGGCAGAAAATCCTAAGAAACTTTGGTCTTATGTCAAAGCGGTAGGTGGATCAAAACAAAATTCCCAGACACTCTGTGACCAAAATGGTACCGAAACAGAGGATGACAGACTAAAGGTTAAAATACTAAATGTCTTTTTCCAAAGCTGTTTCACAGAGGAAGAATGCACCGTAGTTCCTTCTCTAGATTGTCGTACAGATGACAAAATGGTAGATATCGAAATAGACAACAGAGGGATAGAGAAACAATCAAAATCGCTCAAAAGAGGAAAGGCTGCTGGACCTGATGGGATACCAGTTCGATATTACACAGAGTACGCGAAGGAACTTGCCCCCCTTATTGCAGCGGTGTACCGTAGGTCTTTAGAAGAGCATAACATTCCAAAGGATTGGAAAAGGGCACAGGTAATCCCTGTTTTCAAGAAGGGACATCGAACAGATGTGCAGAACTATAGACCTATATCTCTAACGTCGATCAGTTGTAGAATTTTGGAACAAGTATTATGTGCGAGTATAATGACTTTTCTGGAGACTAGAAATCTACTCTTTAGGAATCAGCGTGGGTTTCGAAAAAGACGGTCATGTGAAACCCAGCTCACACTATTTGTCCATGATACTCAGAGGGTCATAGACACGGGTTCACAGGTAGATGCCATGTTTCTTTACTTCTGCAAGGCGTTCAATACAGTTCCCCACAGTCATTTAATGAACAAAGTAAGAGCATATGGAGTATTAGACCAACTGTGTGATTGGATTGAAGAGTTCCTAGATAACAGAATGTAGCATGTCATTCTCAATGGAGAGAAGTCTTCCGAAGTAAGAGTGATTTCAGGTGTGCCGCAGGGGAGTGTTGTAGGACCATTGCCATTCACAATATACATAAATGACCTTGTGGATGACATTGGAAGTTCACTGAGGCTTTTTGCGGATGATGCTGTGGTATATCGAGAGGTTATAACAGTGTAAAATTGTACTGAAATGCAGGAGGATCTGCAGCAAATTGATGCATGGTGGAGGGAATGGCAATTGAATCTCAATGTAGACAAGTGTAATGTGCTGCAAATACATAGAAAGATAGGTCCTTTATCATTTAGCTACAATATAGCAGGACAGCAACTGGAAGCAGTTACTTTCATAAATTATCTGGGAGTGCGCATTAGGAGTGATTTAAAATGGAATGACCATACAAGTTGATCGTCGGTAAAGCAGATACCAGACTGAGATTCATTGGAAGAATCCTAAGGAAATGCAATCCGAAAACAAAGGAAGTAGGTTACAGTACGCTTGTTCACCCACTGCGTGAATACTGCTCAGCAGTGTGGGATCCGTACCAGATAGGGTTGATAGAAGAGATAGAGAAGATATAATGGAGAGCAGCACGCTTTGTTTCAGGATCATTTAGTAATCTCGAAAGTATTATGGAGTTGATAGATAAACTCCAGTGGAAGACTCTGCAGGAGAGACGCTCAGTAGCTCGGTACGCGCTTTTGTTGAAGTTTCGAGAACATACCTTCACCGAAGAGTCAAGCAGTATATTGCTCCCTCCTTTGTATATCTTGCGAAGAGACCAAGAGGATAAAATGAGAGAGATTAGAGCCCACACAGAAGCATACCGACAATCTTTCTTTCCACGAACAATACAAGACTGGAATAGAAGGGAGAACCGATAGAGGTTCTCAAGGTACCCTCCACCACACACCGCCAGGTGGCTTGCGGAGTATGGATGTAGAGAGATGTAGAAGCCCTGCCCCACAATGAAAGACCATATGCTAGAAATGGATGTATCAAACCAAAATACATCTTCCTCATTGTTTGGGTATTGGTGTATGGAGCTATTCTTCTTAAAACATATAGGCTAGATGATAGCCTTGCACATACATTGTCAATTTGTTGTGTCCATAGTAGTTTTCTATCTATGCATATCCCTAGGAATTTACACTCACTGCAGATTTTCCCTAAAATATTACTAGCTTGAGAATCAATACAAATTTGCAGAACACCAACATTGAACGGGATTATATTTGTTTTTTTGTAAGTTGACTTTTAGATTGTCATTTTCAAACTTTCCCTTTGCAATATCTATAAATATTTTTACCTCTCTGCCCGATTAAGAATATCATTTCCTCATCAAAGGCCTGAAATGTCATCTGCATACATTGTAATGAAGGTATCATTTTTTACTATCTTTGGGAAGTCATTAACGTAACATATAAAAAAGGAAGGGATCAATTATCCATCCCTGAGGCACACCAAATTTAATATTCCTGGTCCTCGATGTGTAACTTTTTAATGTTTCTTCATTATTGTGTGAGATTGAGTTACACTGTCCTCCGTTTTTAAATATGACGTGATGAGGTGTAATAGTTGTCCACTTATGCCATCTCTGACAGAAGTACATTATGATCAACCCTATCAAAAGCCTTTGATAAGTCTAGGAAAACTCCAGCTACTTGCATGCCTTCATCAATTTTGTGAAGAGCTTTCTGAATAAATTGAAGTGTTGCAGTCATCGTGCTACGACCGCTTCTGAAGCCTTGCTGAAAATCTCCTAGGATGTTGTGCTTATTATAATGCTCTAACATATATTCCAGAATTACTTTTTCAATTAACTTGCTAAAAACGGAAGTTAAAGCAAGTTGTTTATCAACTTTTTTGTAGAGAGATTTAACAATGGCTAATTTTAGTATGTCAGGGAACACTCCTTAATTTAACACACTATTTATTAGATGCACCAAAGGATATGGTAGATTATTTCTGCACTGTTTAAGTAAAAATGGAGAAATTTCATCCCAGCCAGCATATATTTGTTTTTACATTCTCTGATAAGCTGCAAAATATCCTCGATTTCAAGTTCATGCCGTTGATTAGGTTCAGAATTGTCCTCAGCAAGACCAGGGTGTATACATGGACAAGGAAAAAAATTCCCGGACTTTTCGATTGAAAATACACTTTCTCCCGGGTGAAAATATATTTTTCCCCTTGTTATGTGAGAGTATACTTTTCCTCGTCACTGTAAAACTTATCAGTATTTTGAATGCTTGTGGTTTTATACGCTGACGTAGAATTTCCCGGCACTATAGCAAACGAAACTCGGGGGGGGGGGGGGGGGGGGGGGGGGAGACACGTTTTGGAAACATCTGTGATGTGCAGCAGCAACATATACACTATATATTTTCGTGTTACGAAGATATAAATTCGAATTCCACCAAACACCGCATGTTACTTTCCAAGGCATTGAAATCGAGGTTGCGACGCGCTTTTGTAAGCCATAGTTCATGTCATGTGATCTTGCCAGCTCATGACACATGTAGTCAACCAATAGCAAGATCACTCTTAAGTAGCGCGAACACACAAATAAGAAAAGTTGATGGTTTAAATTAATATACATAGTGTTTCTACAAGAAAAACAGAGGTTTCACATACAATCGCAGTCTGGAAGATAAATAAGCTGCAAGAGAAGAAAAGTTTCCACATATAATGTTGATCTTTTTTGCGCGTGTTACACTTTAAGATACATCACACAAAAGTGCCAGTAAAATTTTTAATAACGACGTAAATGTCTGATGTTCTGGACTCGAAATTCTTCTAGATGGTCGTCCTCAAATAGTTGATTTTTAATTGAGAGTCAAACGCCCTGTGATTTAAGAAATTCATCCTACATTCTCGCATATAGTTCATCTTGTATAAAGGAAATTTAACTTGAAAGTAACGCGTTCCAAACCACCATGGGCAATGTTTTCCCGTGACCTGTTAGAAACTGGTTCGTTTCAGCAATTACCAGAGAGCGCCAGCTACGATGACACAGGAAGCCCGTATGTTTGTACGTGTAAAACATTAAAAGATCTTGCACTATGTCACAAAAGAAACAAGACAAAAATGGTTCAAATGACTCTGAGCACTATGGGACTTAACTTATGAGGTCATCAGTCCCCAATAACTTAGAACTACTTAAACCTAACTAACCTAAGGACATCACACACATCCATGCCCGGGGCAGGATTCGAACCTGCGACAGTAGCGGACACACGGTTCCAGACTAGCGCCTAGAACCGCACGCCCACCCCGGCCAGCAAGAAGACATCAGAGGACACTTCAAGTTCATCGCAGTTTCTTGAACCATACTAAAATGCATAATTGGGCTTAAAGCGCACATTCCTATGTCCAGATTCGGATGTAAATTTTCCTGGGGACCAGTACTGTATTTTCTCACGTTTGGTTCTTTATTATGGCATAATACCATGCGAGCTAGAAGATGGAAAACGTGCACTTGAAATGCAGCGAACAGTTGAAACTAGCCAACAGTGTGAAATTAAACACTTAGTTTCAAATAAGTTGACCGCCTCGGCGCAAAAGATTAATAAAAGCCAAATTTCTTCAGCAAAGCGACAAAAATAACTTGATTTTTCTGCAAGGTGATTAATGCTTGACTGTCGGAAAGGTGAAAATAAAACATGAAAATAATGACATATTTTGTTAGTCTTCCGTTATTATGCGAACGTATTTTAATTCGTCTGATAGCTTCCGGCCACAGAAATCCGTTTTGTTTTCACTTGATGTGAGAGTAATAAACGAAGAGGAAACAGCAATATCACTGAATGTAAACACAGTTCACGTGGAGGCGACCCACCTCTCCACTACAATTCAGACTGCTCTGTGCATCAACCCCAGGTGTACGATATTTCCGAACCGGGGCAATACTAGATAGTGGCGCCCAGCCACACATCCGTAGCGAAGCGGGAGAAGGTTCTCACTCATACGCGACTCAACTGCGCACGCACAAGAGCCCGCCCGCAACTGCTCAAACGAATCTAATGTCAACAGCTGTCACGTCACGCTCATCGGAGGCAATTTATTATTATGAATCATTGCATAGTCTTTCTAAAGCCTTTGGCACACTTTACTGTTGGCAGACGCTTGTATGAGCACTATGTTATGATGTTGTATATGGCGGATTGCGACTTAAGTTTTATTTTCGTTTTTTCTTCCTCTTGTTGACGTTTTGTTGCTGCAGTATTATCCTGCAGACGCGTATACAGTAATATCCTTTGCTAGAGTAATGGTTCTTACCAGTCAGTCACAAAAATTTAACTGAAAACTAAAACAATGAAACATTCGCGGAATTCTAAAAAAATCCCGGGTTTTTCCCGGTTTTCTCCCGTGTGAAAAAATTCCCGGGTTTTTCTCGGATCTCCCGGTTGTCCCGGGTCGTATACACCCTGAAGACTTCCAACAGATACTTTCTCTGTGGTACAAAAGTCAGATTCTAAGATATATATGAAATAGTCATTAGAAATGTTACTGATCACCTGTGGATTGGTGACATCAATATTGTTATTAGATATCTGTATGTTGATGTTACCTTATAGTTTTGTTTCATGGTCTCTTATTTCGTTCACTATTGACCAGCAGATCTTGGAGATCCGATCTGAGTTTTGTATTTTTGAGTTAATCTTTTCAGCCTTCAATCTTTTGACTTGCTTTCGAAACTGGTATTTATATTGTTCATATTTATACCTAAGCTTATTGTTTTTGGTCTCTCTTTGTATCAAATACATTTCTTCCATTTTTTCTTTCAGTTCTTTGGAATAATTATTAATTCCATGGGTCTTTACTGTCTTGCCTTATTCTTATTAATTATTATTCTGATGGGAATAGTATTATTATATTATTTTGATTAAAAAATAATTTATCTAGGAAGGCACCCCATTTATTGTTCACACACCTTCGGCTTGAAATTCATGACCAAGGCTCTCTCTCAGTTTGGCAATGTTGATAATAGATTTCTTTTGTATTCATAAATTTTCTTTTGTTTTCTACAAGGATCACCCTTTAGCACTAATAGTTGGCCTAGATGGTCTGAGATGTGACCATTTACAACAGCAGCTGTGGCAATATTTTCACAGTTAGTAATAACATGGTCTATAGAGCTTTACTAGTTGGAGTTTTCTAGAGGATATGTCTCCCAACAGAATGGATACAGTCTTTGAAACGTTTGCTTTCTTGGGAATCTTGTAACGTGTTGACATTAATATCCCCTAATAACATAACATTTATATGTTCTTGCTTCTTATTAATTTACATAATACTGTATCAAGGGAATAAAGAAATAATGCAAAATTTCCATTTGGAGATCTATACAATGCTAATATAAACTATAAAACAGACAAGAATTATAACTTAATTGCTACAATACAGTGCAAAAGAAACAAAGTATCGTGATATGTCAAAAATTAAGGTTTCACATATTCAATTTTTTTTCAATATCGTTCATTGGTTGTTTCTGATACGTTGAGCAAAGTCACCCGTAGAATGTAAATGTGTTTCCTTTCATGAATTTTAGTGACATTATGTCTGATGGATATATCCCCTGCCATTATTGAAATGATTGGAAAACATCAATAATTACGTGACCAACCTGTGCCGTTATTAGCCTGTAATGAAGGAAATCCTATAAATTCGAGTAGCGTTGTGTAATTTTATTTGTTCACTGATGATTTTTCACCCGTGATGTAGATTATTTATTTTCGAGATATTTATATTCTTTCAGTGAGAAAAATTTTTAGTAGTCGGCTATTAATGAATTTGTTCGACGTTATACAGCCCGCCAATATCTGCCTCTGTTAGTTTTTCATGTACGCACTTTCATGAGAATGTTGTTTAGTAGTAGGCTAGAACCACATTTGTTCAGTGTTTATTTTACCCGCCAATTACTGCCTCTGATGTCTGCCGAGTGCCGTGAATGTTAAATACTTTGTACTCGCAATAGGAACACTCGGAGCTGTGGGTAGTTTTTTCGTGCTGTCCCTGTTAAACGGTAGACCATATATGCTTTAAACGTGTCCCAGAATGCAGTGTCTTGGACAAGAAAATAATTTAGTTAACTACTGTGCGTCTAGACCATAGACCTACTAAAATAACGGTCTACAATTAGCAGCAATATTAATTTAGAATTGTGTGAAATAACTTTCACACACTGCTTAACTTCTTTGCAATTTTAAAACTCTCTGAGGTGGGCGTTCTTTCAGAATGTTGTTTGTTGTGTTTACAAGGTGGAATACAGTTGTGTGAGGACTGTGATATGTCATCCAATGTTACCTTCTTTGAATTGTACCATTTGTATCAATATATTCCAGGAGCGGAAAAGTCTTAGAACTTTGTCATAGCAGTTATAGTAGTTATTTGTAATGCTAGCAATTCGTTGTCATTGCCACATGTCAAAATGACATTGCCACATGTCAAAATGGCTCATTTGTCACTTTCGCTGCCGTGTGTCAACTATAGTACTGCATAATACAACGGCGGGGAGCACAATAACACCATGGATCGCATGGGAAAAAAAGATTTAGTGAGCATTGTAGAGAAACAAAAGCAACAGATAGCAAGATATGAGACTAAATTAAGAGGTATGTGACACGAAGGCCTACAGGAGAGATGAAATTGTGCTTGAGACAATATTCTGATATTTTATAACGGGAAAACCTCAGACTAAGCAGTGCATAAATAAAACACTTTGTAACACTATTTCTTTTGCAGACCTTGTTATTGCATATAAGGGTCTGTCAAAAGAAAAGGAGGCCCTGGAAGCCAGTCTCAAAGCAATTAGTGGGTCAAAGTCAACTCCTCTACCAACTGACGGAAATTCCATACCTGAGAAAGATGATGCCAGTACATCTGGTGGATCAGAGAAGGTAAGATACCTTAACTTTCTTACCAGTGAGATGTGTCCAGAAAACTGCCCAGGATATTTTTTATAACTTAATCCAATTTTTCCATGTCGAATACCTGCACTTGTTTAGAATTCGATATGTATGAGTTAAAATTCCAAGCATCTATGAAAGTAGAGTGACATGCCATTCTCTGCACTTTATCACCAACTTTCTCTAACGTGTTGATGCACTAGCTCATTACAAGACATTATGTAAAATATTAAGATTCAGCCTTCTAAGCAACTGAATTGTGAGAAAAAGGTGGTTACATAAGGTAACAAATATAGTATGTAATGTAGTGAAGCAGGAGACTGGTAGAGCCACAGATAGTGAGCAGATGGCATTAGGAGTGAGACATTGCTAGTAGATGTGTGCAGCGATCCAAAACTTTTCAACAAGCTGTTAATCACTGTTACAGTTAGTAGATACTGACAGGAATATCAGATGAACAATTACAAATAACTTCATTACTTTGAATATGAACCTCTCCATACCAGGAGAAGTACTGTGTACTATAAAAACTTTAAAATAAAAATACTAGTGGTTGTGATAAAATATCAGAAAAGTTAATTAAAATGTGTTCATTTGAATTTAGTGCTTATCTGTATAACCGGACATTTGTTGCTGGAGCATTTCCCCACTGGCTGAAACATGCTGAAGTTAAACACCCATATAAGAAAGAGGATTTCACAAAAAAATTAGATGAAGTCCTTGGTAAAAGTCACATAGCAGATCATCCTTGCATTTTACATTATGTATCTTCAGTATATGTGCATAATATGCACCAAAATACTCATTGGAGACTTGTTCATTCTCTAATATATGTTTAATTTTATTTTTGAGATGTGCATTGATTCACCCACTCCACAAAAAGTGTGACAAGACAGACCCTAATAACTACAGAGGTATCTCATTATTTCTGGTCACCTACAAAATTCTCTCCAAGGTGTTACTCAACAGACTAGAACCACATGCTGATACAACGATAAGGGAATACCAAGTAGACTTCAGGAAAGGGAGGTTCTGTATTGAACAATTGCTCCTGAAGGTCAAATGGACAAACAATGCTGTAGTCACATTTATGGACTTTAAGAAGTCCTAGGACTCCATAGACAGGCAGATTTGCTTTGACACATTAGAAGAATATAGAATGGAGAGAAAAACTGGGACACTCATTCAACAGACACGTAGGGACACTAAACCGAAAATATAAATTTATGGGAGCAATCTCAGACCCATTCGAGAGAGCCCTGGGGACAGACAAGGTGATAGTCTCTCATCATTTTTATTCAACATTGTCTTGGACAAAATTATCAAACAATAGGATGCAAAAGTGAAAGGAATACAGTGAGGAAGAATGTGTGCAAACAAGATGATCTTAAAATGCCAGGAATTTGCAAGTGACCTGGCAGTACCCAGCAACAGAAGACAAGCAGCACTGGAATATTTGCATGAAATCTCTGTGAAAACAGGTCTACAAATATCATATGATAAGCCATAATACATGGAGAGAAAGAACAACCACCACCAAGCCATGTACACAAAACACTGAAAGATTAACAGAGTGGAAAAATTCAAATATTATGGGGAATATATACAAAAAGGAGGATCAGACAAGGCATCCAACAGAACAGAGAAACTTCAGAGTGTACAAAGTTACATGGATGCACCACAATAAAAGAAATATTTCATGGCATGCTAAACTCAGGCACTTCAGTGCAGTTGTACTATCAGAAGCACTCTGTGCTTCAGAAATGACCACAACTGGAACAGCAGGCTTCACAAGACAGAAAAAAATTGAAGATAAAAAAATTAGAAAATTTTTAGAGCAGTTCACAGAGATGGTATTTGTATTAAGAGACCAACCAAGGAATTGTATGAAAACACAGATATGAACAGAAAATGCCAGCTAATATTCCATGGACACATTTATGGAATTAACAACATCAGACTCATAAAGGGGATTTTTTATGTAATAAACAGTTCAATTAAAAAAATGGTGTCAAGAAATAAAGACCTAAAGAAATGAGGAATCAGTATTGAAATAATAAATGAAAGAGAGAAATTATGAAAACAAAATTTAAAGTAAAAGAAAGGAATAAAAGATGCAAAATGTGGACAGAACAAAGGAAAAAAATAACACAACGAAAGAATGAAGAGGTTTTGGGAAGAAAAGGAGGAGGAAACAATGAACAAATGAATAATCATGTAACATTCAAGTTAGTCACTGTCCTGGAGGCAAGAATGTGTAATATGAATAATAGTATATAAAGTAGCATAGGATGAGGTGGCAATGGGAGGGCAGGAAGTTGGCCATGGCCGTATATCAGAAGAAACATTCTAACATTCACCTTCGCAACTTGGGAAAACCCAGGATGCTGGGTGGGCTACAAACACTGCTCTTCCTAAATTCCAGTCCAGTGCATTAACACTGCCTTAACTATCTTTTTTTGTTTTAGAAAGTAAATCACAGGTACCTAGTCTGCAGAATATCATGTATGAGATGAAAAATATACTTAGGCATATGAACAGTTGCCAACGCTATATCCATCATAACTTTTCTTCCATCTGATTCGCCAAAGAAAACCAAAAACCAATAGCAGAAACAGTTTTGTGCAGAGAATAGGTGGTACATTTGATAACAGATGAAAAAGTACTCAATAGTAAATGAGGATCTAGTATTTATGCAAGCATAACATATTCACTTGTGCTGTAAGTAATCTTCTCAACAAGAAATGTTTTAACTTTGCACTAAAATCTGTTTCTTTATTAGACATATATTTATGTTGGAATTGCCTTATAAAGAGTAACACCATAGTGGTTCACATGTGTGTGACTATGAGTTGAATTATCACTGTTGCAGTCACTATAGTTTGCATGTCTTAAAGTTCAGCCCTTGTAATCGATACACATTTTTATATGTATGGAGGGGGGGGGGGGGGTACTGCAAGCACACACAACTTTTTAAATAGGGGCTTTCAGTTAACCTGTATAGAGCTACGTGACATGATTCAGACAGCCCTTGTCTGTCACGTAAAAATTCCATTTGTCTGTTAATTTTACACCGAAAACTGTTCCATAAACTCCAAGGGACTGAAAGTAATAAAAGTAAGCCATTCTATTGCATTGTGGATTTATCTAATAATTTTAGTTTTTGTGATGAAAAATGTATTAAATATGGTAAAATGCATTTAATTATAGTGTGAATGTAAACATTGGGCTATGTTACTGGTCAGTCTTTTACTGCTGCCTGTATATAACATTCACATTCAACAAAGTTGTCACCTTTCCATCTGATGTAGACCTTAGGCTATGCTGTAGCTCAGCCTGTCACCACAACCAAGATTTGGAAGGTGGGGGATGGGAGAGGGGAGAGTCCAATATCACACTATATATGTGTTATAAAATCAAATTTTTAAGCATGTGGCTACAAATGATATATTGTCAAAGTTACAGTTTGAATTTCTTAAAGGTTCCAATAGTGAGAAGGGTATTTACAAGCTCTGTTTTATTCTTTACATTTTCTTTGTATACAACAAAAATGTACTTTATTATTAGACAAATTATGGGCTACTGGTATATTCTGTGATTTGTCAGAGGCATTTCAATGTGTAAATCATATACCTTGAAGTGAACTAGCATACTATGGAGTAGCAGGAAATACTGCAAAATGTTTCAAATTGTATCGGTATCTCTGACAGGAAACAGTCTCAATGGGAAAAAGCCTGTATTGAGCCACTAGCCATTATCCAACTGGGACCTGTTTACATGTGGAGCCCTTGAAGATTCTATCACAGAGCTTTTAATTTTCTTGTGTGGTAACTATCTTTCATCAATAATATTACCAAATCCCAAGTTTATTTTGTTTGCAGATGGTACAAACATTGCAGTAAATAGTGCATCAAGCAGAGTTTGGAGAATATTTGTTAATGAAATTTTTGTAGTCATTATTAAATGGTTCACAGATATTTCTTGGTCACTAAGCTTCAAAAAGACAAACCATATGCAATTCAGAAAATGCAACAGAGATTCCCCTCTCCACACTTGGCCCCTGCATACTTGTAAAATTTGATGACAAGCAGTTAGCGGTGGGTGGCTGTGGTAAGTTATTGGGTTAACATTCAATTAGGTGAGGCATGCCATAGAACTGCTAAGATACCTAAATGAATGATATTGTGAAACATAGGTGATACAAAGGTAAGAAAACTATCATACTTGGCATACATTTAAGTTGCGGGAGAAGAAAGAAAAACTTCAAAGTTTTCTGATGACATTGTAATTCTGTCAGAGACAGCAAAGGACTTCGAAGAGCTGTGGAATTGAATGGACAGTGTCTTGAAAGGAGGGTGTAAGAGGACCAACAACAAAAGCAAAACATGGATAGTGGAATTAGGTGATGCTGACAGAATTAGATTTGAAAACAAGATGCTTAAAAGTAGATAAGTTTTGTTATTTGGGCAGCAAAATGGCCAGAGCAGAGAGTCGCATTGTCAGAGTAGAGTGTTGCACTGCTTCTGCATAATTTTTCATAGATGTATCAATACCCATTTGTATTGTGATATATTGTGAAATTCCGAACATTTGCGAGTGCCATGGTAAATTACCCCCCCCATGAACCATGGACCTTGCCGTTGGTGGGGAGGCTTGCGTGCCTCAGCGATACAGATGGCCGTACCGTAGGTGCAACCACAACGGAGGGGTATCTGTTGAGAGGCCAGACAAACGTGTGGTTCCTGAAGAGGGGCAGCAGCCTTTTCAGTAGTTGCAGGGGCAACAGTCTGGATGATTGACTGATCTGGCCTTGCAACATTAACCAAAACGGCCTTGCTGTGCTGGTACTGCGAACGGCTGAAAGCAAGGGGAAACTACAGCCGTAATTTTTCCCGAGGACATGCAGCTTTACTGTATGATTAAATGATGATGGCATCCTCTTGGGTAAAATATTCCGGAGGTAAAATAGTCCCCCATTCGGATCTCCGGGCGGGGACTACTCAGGAGGATGTCGTTATCAGGAGAAAGAAAACTGGCGTTCTACGGATCGGAGCGTGGAATGTCAGATCCCTTAATCGGGCAGGTAGGTTAGAAAATTTAAAAAGGGAAATGGATAGGTTAAAGTTAGATATAGTGGGAATTAGTGAAGTTCGGTGGCAGGAGGAACAAGACTTCTGGTCAGGTGACTACAGGGTTATAAACACAAAATCAAATAGGGGTAATGCAGGAGTAGGTTTAATTATGAATAGGAAAATAGGAATGCGGGTAAGCTACTACAAACAGCAAAGTGAACGCATTATTGTGGCCAAGATAGATACGAAGCCCACACCTACTACAGTAGTACAAGTTTATATGCCAACTAGCTCTGCAGATGATGAAGAAATTGAAGAAATGTATGATGAAATAAAAGAAATTATTCAGATAGTGAAGGGAGACGAAAATTTAATAGTAATGGGTGACTGGAATTCGAGTGTAGGAAAAGGGAGAGAAGGAAACATAGTAGGTGAATATGGATTGGGGCTAAGAAATGAAAGAGGAAGCCGCCTAGTAGAATTTTGCACAGAGCACAACTTAATCATAGCTAACACTTGGTTTAAGAATCATGAAAGAAGGTTGTATACGTGGAAGAACCCTGGAGATACTAAAAGGTATCAGATAGATTATATAATGGTAAGACAGAGATTTAGGAACCAGGTTTTAAGTTGTAAGACATTTCCAGGGGCAGATGTGGACTCTGACCACAATCTATTGGTTATGACCTGTAGATTAAAACTGAAGAAACTGCAAAAATGTGAGAAATTAAAGAGATGGGACCTGGATAAACTGAAAGAACCAGAGGTTGTACAGAGTTTCAGAGAGAGCATAAGGGAACAATTGACAGGAATAGGGGAAAGAAATACAGTAGAAGAAGAATGGGTAGCTCTGAGGGATGTAGTAGTGAAGGCAGCAGAGGATGAAGTAGGTACAAAGACGAGGGCTGCTAGAAATCCTTGGGTAACAGAAGAAATATTGAATTTAATTGATGAAAGGAGAAAATATAAAAATGCAGTAAATGAAGCAGGCAAAAAGGAATACAAACGTCTCAAAAATGAGATCGACAGGAAGTGCAAAATGGCTAAACAGGGATGGCTAGAGGACAAATGTAAGGATGTAGAAGCTTATCTCACTAGGGGTAAGATAGATACTGCCTACAGGAAAATTAAAGAGACCTTTGGAGAGAAGAGAACCACGTGTATGAATATCAAGAGCTCAGATGGCAGCCCAGTTCTAAGCAAAGAAGGGAAGGCAGAAAGGTGGAAGGAGTATATAGAAGGTTTATACAAGGGCGATGTACTTGAGGACAATATTATGGAAATAGAAGAGGATGTAGATGAAGACGAAATGGGAGATACAATATTGCGTGAAGAGTTTGACAGAGCACTGAAAGACCTGAGTCGAAACAAGGCCCCCGGAGTAGACAACATCCCATTAGAACTACTGACGGCCTTGGGAGAGCCAGTCATGACAAAACTCTACCAGCTGGTGAGCAAGATGTATGAGACAGGCGAAATACCCTCAGACTTCAAGAAGAATATAATAATTCCAATCCCAAAGAAAGCAGGTGCTGACAGATGTGAAAATTACCGAACTATCAGTTTAATAAGCCACGGCTGCAAAATACTAATGCGAATTCTTTACAGACGAATGGAAAAACTGGTAGATGCAGACCTCGGGGAGGATCAGTTTGGATTCCGTCGAAATGTTGGAACACGTGAGGCAATACTGACCTTACGACTTATCTTAGAAGAAAGATTAAGAAAAGGCAAACCTACGTTTCTAGCATTTGTAGACTTAGAGAAAGCTTTTGACAATGTTGACTGGAATACTCTTTTTCAAATTCTAAAGGTGGCAGGGGTAAAATACAGGGAGCGAAAGGCTATTTATAATTTGTACAGAAACCAGATGGCAGTTATAAGAGTCGAGGGGCATGAAAGGGAAGCAGTGGTTGGGAAAGGAGTGAGACAGGGTTGTAGCCTCTCCCCAATGTTATTCAATCTGTATATTGAGCAAGCAGTAAAGGAAACAAAAGAAAAATTTGGAGTAGGTATTAAAATTCATGGAGACGAAGTAAAAACTTTGAGGTTCGCCGATGACATTGTAATTCTGTCAGAGACGGCAAAGGACTTGGAAGAGCAGTTGAACGGAATGGACAGTGTCTTGAAAGGAGGATATAAGATGAACATTAACAAAAGCAAAACGAGGATAATGGAATGTAGTCAAATTAAATCGGGTGATGCTGAGGGAATTAGATTAGGAAATGAGACACTTAAAGTAGTAAAGGAGTTTTGCTATTTAGGAAGTAAAATAACTGATGATGGTCGAAGTAGAGAGGATATAAAATGTAGACTGGCAATGGCAAGGAAAGCGTTTCTGAAGAAGAGAAATTTGTTAACATCAAATATAGATTTATGTATCAGGAAGTCGTTTCTGAAAGTATTTGTTTGGAGTGTAGCCATGTATGGAAGTGAAACATGGACGATAACTAGTTTGGACAAGAAGAGAATAGAAGCTTTTGAAATGTGGTGCTACAGAAGAATACTGAAGATAAGGTGGATAGATCACGTAACTAATGAGGAGGTATTGAATAGGATTGGGGAGAAGAGAAGTTTGTGGCACAACTTGACTAGAAGAAGGGATCAGTTGTTAGGACATGTTTTGAGGCATCAAGGGATCACAAATTTAGCATTGGAGGGCAGCGTGGAGGGTAAAAATCGTAGAGGGAGACCGAGAGATCAGTACACTAAGCAGATTCAGAAGGATGTAGGTTGCAGTAGGTACTGGGAGATGAAGCAGCTTGCACAGGATAGAGTAGCATGGAGAGCTGCATCAAACCAGTCTCAGGACTGAAGACAACAACAACAACAACAATGGTAAATTAGTACTGTCTTTTGAAATTTTAGAGAATGACAGGGCTATCCTCATTCAGAACAATCGTTCTCTAATTTCATCGTACAATCACACTATTTTCGTAAGTTACCGCTATGAATGTTTTGGATATGTAATTTATTTCATAGAAAATCAGCATTTGAGGGTCACAGTTCAGCCAAAGAATGCATCACCTCTGAATTTCATTGTATACCAGAGCAAATAAATGTGTGTTTTTGAGAATTTTCAGAAGCTGCCATTGTCCTTTGCATAATACTAGCACTTTGTAGAAAATCAGCATTCGTGATTTAGATACTGTACAGATTTTCTAGCTAACATGTTGTGTTACATCTAGTATTTCCCTTGAAGAGGGAATCATAAATTAACTCTACTTTTGAGTTTGCTAACAACTAATTAACATCAAAACATTTTAAGATACTAGGAATTTGTACCACTGGTTTTTGTGTTGCCTTAATAGGAACCTCATTTTGTTTATCTGCTTCAGTTCTTATAGGGAATTAGCAACTTTTTATCTCAACGGGTTAAAAGATAATCAGCCAGCTTAAGTTAAAGGTATTTGTTCACTGCCATATAATATGTTGCACCGGCAAAGTTGCAGACCCACTGCGAATGCTGTTCTCAAACACAGGATGAGTTGGTTGACTTTCATAAGCAGCTGGAAATCACCCTGGCTACTGTCAGTTGGCAACTCCTGTGAATCAGTGTGTTGGGAGAGCTCTGGAAAGTTGTGTACCTGTGATACATGTACCAGAGGTGACTCAGGTACTACTCTCTCCTGTGGAACCTGTCTCCTCTGCAGAAAGTACAATCCCTGTCATTACCCGTCCACTTGACTGTGAGTGGCATATCAATGGTAGATCAAGGCATCCTGTACAGGGTGGATGGAGACCAGGGAAGAGTCAGGGTGTTGCACTGATCCTCCTAACCAACAAGTTTGAGGCGCTGTCATTCACTGAAGCTAAAACTGAGCTAGTGGGACTCACTTCACCTGTTTTGGGGAAACATGTTTTGTCCGATGTCAGGAGGAGGCAAATGCAAAAGGGTATGGGGTCTATTAATTGAAGGCATTCAAACATGTGGCGAATGATTGTAGCCTTTAGAGAAATAACAGCAAGGGACAGGAAAGGACACCAAGAGCTTTTAGTGTGTATGCTTGGGGGCCTCATTCATCATGTTGTAGATGCTATTCTGGCAGCCATTGAGGAAATAGCGTGCAACCAACTACAGATTTTGGCACGTGTTGGAAGAAATTATGCATTTCTGGGCTCTGAGGTCATTGTTGGGTCATTCCAATGACTGGCAGAGGTTAAGATAATCAGCCTTGCTCACGAGGTTTCAAGAATGCTCACAATTTGCAGCATTGTTCACAGAATTAATTGTGGTTCTGAGTTGTGTGGAAGGACTGAACCAGAGACTTTGAAGGTTCTGTGACAAGCTAATCTGCGACTTCCTGGACTAGCGCCATGGGGTTGAGAAATGTAGGGTCCCCCTAAATACGTCAGGTGTGCACCATACATCAGAGGCTGCCCCCACAGGGGGCAGTACTGGGCTACTACAGTACTACAGGACCCCAGTCCTTGCAATATCTTTTCCCTTCTGTGCTGAATGTCTATTCTCTTGTTATTCTTTTTTCCCCTCACTTGTGGAATGTAACTCGGGTGTTTTTGGAAACATTCCGCATTGTCCGTAGTTAACGTAAGAACAGTCTCTCCACTGTTTTTCGTTTTTCATTTCTTCATTTACATACTCCTATCCTTCCTTCGCTTCACCATTCAAGACTCCTCTTTTTCTTCTTCCTCCCTGTGTGCTCCTGAAGGCTGGTCCATACATCTTGACACATGCAAGTGACTGGGTAACGGGTAATTCCCAGCCCTGGGTCGACAGGTAGGGTTTGCATGTACCCCCTAGTACAGCCCAGGCCCGGGGAGGGGTGATTGCCTGAGCTGCTACCTTCCCAAATTTCTGATTGGTCCTTCTGTCAGGGTTTCAGGAGGTGTGAACAATCACCTAAGGCATGTGCGCCCCTTTGTGAAGGGGGCCCCCAGTTGGAAGGAGCACACCATCGGAGATGGTTGCAATCATGGGCAATTTTCTTGCAATGAGGCAATCATCATCTTAGCAGCCCATGTTTACCAAACACAAATGGAACGAAGTTCCCGATTCAAAGACCCTCCCAACTGCACCACAGTTCCTTGTGGTTTCATGTACTGAAGACGGTCAGTCCTTTGCAATGGTAAATCAGTTTGTAATTCAGAAAGGTGTTGATGCAATTTCTGGCTCTGTGAAATCGTGCTCTCATTTCCGCACTGGCAGTCTACTTTTTGAGACTACTTCTGATTTCCGAGCAGAACAACGGCTTAGTGCTTCCCTTCACCATGACTATCACTTTCATGTCAAAGCCCATAGAACTCTGAAGTCTTCCCGTGGTGTTATTTACCCCAGGCTCCTTGACGGTCTGACTGAAGCCAAAATCCAAACGTACCTCTCTGATCGGAGTGTCATCCATCGGGTGATGAAAAAGGTAGGTGCCTCCTTAGTGTTCGTGTGCTCTCTTTTTCTCACCTTTGATTGAGTGGTGCTTTCATCCAAGATCAAAGCAGGGTATGATGTTATTACAGTCTGACCATAGATTCTGAACCTAATACGCTTCTTCCAGTGTCATTTCAATGACACTCGAATATCTTCTCGATATTCAGCAAAATGTGTATCCTGTGGTAGGGATGTGCACAAGGACGATTGTCTTCCTGCTTCTCCCCACTGTATCAACTGCAATGGCAACCATGCCGCCTCCTCTTGAGATTGTTCCATGTATCTCAATGAGCGGGCTGTCCAGGAGATCAGGATAATGGAAAAAGTGCCTTAACTGGTCACTTGCAAGTTATCGGCTAGTCGCAAACCCTGCGTTCTATTGTCTGGCACTCACAGTATTGTTCTTGCTACATCTCACTCCATGTAGAACATGGCCACACAGACACGTAACATCAGATTCAGCACTGAGGTTGTGAAATCGCCCAGTGTTACGGTAGCATCGCCATCTGCTCATCCAACTATGCAACAAACCATCAACTTCTTGCCTTAGAGGTGAAGTCACCAGCTACACAACTGGCATCCTGGAAACCGCAGAAGTAATACTCCTGTGAAGACCTCCTACATTTCCTCCACCCGACTAACACCTGAGTCTTCCTCTGCTAACCGGAAAGGCCACAAGAAGTTAAACTAAGGAAAACAGTTTTTCCCTTCACTGACTCGAAGATCCTCTTTGACTGTGTCGCCACGTGATACCATCACCTGGCCGAGCTCCATATCACCGGTGCATACCACTAACCATTTTTCTGTGCTAGACTCCACAGACTGCCAGCAGAAGATAGCTGACACTTCCATAGATCTCATGGAGCAGAATCATCCTGCCTCCATGCCCTGTAGCAGTGAGTCTTCGCAGGCTGGCACTCAGCAACCACCAAGGCGACGCCCCTTCATTTTTTCGTGGTCATGAGTTTCCTCCAATGGAACATTCACAGCCTTAGATCCAGCAGAGAGGATTTATGGCTGGTCTTAGACTCGGGCAGCATCCACCATCCGCTTGTTCTCTGCCTTCAGGAAACAAAATTGCTTCCTCACGACGGCATTGATCTTTTGCATTTCTTCTTGGTCCATTTTGGCCTCCTCCCTGAGGTTGGTATTCCATCTCATTGGGGAGTCATGCTGCTCATATAGGATGATATTCATAGCCAACCCATCTCCCTGCCTTCAAGTTGTTGTAGTTTGCCTTTTCCTTCTTCATTTGACCTTTTCACATCCTTCCTTGACTGTTCACATCCCTTCGTCATTTGATGTCACCATGGCAGACTTCCTCCAGCTTATTGGGTAGCTGCCTCACCCTTTTCTGTTGCTTGGTGACTTTAATGCGCATTATACCCTTTGGGGTTCTCCCAGAACCTGTCGGAGAGGTGTCCTCTTGGCTGGCCTTCTTAATCAACTTAAGGTCTTCTGCCTTAACACAGGAGCACCCTTGTTGTTTTCAGACTTCTCGCACACCTGTTTCATCAGCTGCAGAACATTCCATTCCTTACACTTCCTCTTTACAACGCCGTGTCCCTTTGGTGGACTGAGACATGCCGTGACACAATTCGCGAGTGGAGATGTGCTCTCTGTCTTTTTAACCATGATCGTATTATGGCAAACCGCATTCATTATAAAGAGACGCGTGCACAGCATTCTTCGGGATAGCAAAAAACGCTAGCTGAATTTCATTCACGAGTTCTTTTAACAGTTCCACTTCCTCTTCTGTCGCGTGGGCCAACCCTCGATGGCTCTCTGGGACCGAGATCCATTCCCCAGTTTCTGGCCTGACATTAGCAGACGGTGTCATTGTGCACTCTACTGCTATCTTTAACACCTTGGCTCACCATTTTGCAGAGATTTGAAGCTCCTCCCACTGTCATCCTTCGTTCCTCCACCAGAAACGAGCAGAGGCAGATCGGGTGATACCCTTCTCTTCTCAGAATTGTGAATGCTACAATGTTGCCTTTACTTTGAGGAAGCGAGCTGATTCTCTCACTTCATACCGATCCTCCGCCCCAGGGCCAGAAGCTGTTCACATTCAGGTGTTGCAGCTCCTTTCTCTTGTGGGCAAGCAGTTTCTGCTTGATACATACAACCTCATCTGGGCAGAGGACACGTTTCCCATATGCTGGCTTGAAGACACTTTCATACCCATACGTAAACCCGGTGAGCACAAACATCTTCCTTCCAGCTACTGTCTCATTTCTCTCACCAGCTGTGTTTGCATGGTGATGGGACGTATGATTCATGCTCGACTGGTATGGTGGCTCGAGTATCACAATTTACTAATCGCTGCACAATGTGGATTTGAATCCCTTTACCAGTTCTATGTTGGACACAGTTTCTTCAGGTCTAGTTGTCCCGAAAATTCTGTCTCTCTTGCTCTCCAATGTGAAGACTTGGTGTGATATAGTTTCTTCACTCTCATAACAGATCCTACAGTTAAGGTCTTCTTCCATTATACCCATTGTGTGTAGGTCTGTTTTGAAATTGCTGTGGTCAGTCATCAGTTCAACCATGAATTCAGTATCTTTCCTCTTCAAGCCCAGCATTATAGAGCTTCTTTTAAAACACGATTTCGGCATCATTACCTTACCATGTTTTTGTTTATAGGCCGTGTTCCAGTATTCCATGTGCTGTCTTCTAAGCCAGTTCCGTAGTTGTAGTCTGATTATAGCCTTGGTGATTGTCTGGCAGCTTCCGGTTGAATGAATTGAGTTTTTGCTCCCATCCTGGCCTATGTGTCAGCTAGTTCCTTGCCACTGATCCCTGAGTGGCCAGGGACCCACACTGGGTATCTTATTGCTTCCCCCTAGCTGCACCAGAGCCCTGTGACGGTCTGTAACAATCTTAGATCTTGTTGCAGGAACTGCCAATGATTTCAGGGCTGCCTGGCTGTCTGAATAGATGTAGATGCTATGGTCCTTATAGCACCTGCACATATTCTCCTCCATACACGCCCTGATTGCAGTAATTTCAGCTTGGAATACCTAGGCCAGTTTTCCTAGTGAGATGATGCACTCCAATTTCATCGAAAAGCTTTAGATTCCAACTTGAGTGTTCGATATACTTCTTCATGAATGTTTCCACAACATTCTTCTTAGGATTAACCCTGAGATCCTATTTGATGGACCAGTCTCGCACAATGTCCAAGAATTCCCAACTGTGTCAGTAAATTTGCCAAGTGTTACTATGACAAGGTCATCTGCGTATCCTTGACAGAAGCATTGTCTGGAATTCAGTTTCTCAATGAGTTTGTTCACCACTAGATCCCACAATAAAGGGGACAAAACTTCTCCTTGTGGACAACTTCTAGTGGTATTAATTACCATCTTTTTGTTCATCATGGTAGCCTCTACCTTCCTTCCACTAAGTGTGGCCCTTGTCCACTACATGTAGTGGTTGTAGATCATGCACGTTGGTATGTGTGTTGGTTTGAATGTAGAGGAGCCCTAGTTAGCCTCTCTTCCCAACATGTACATTAACCAGTTTTTCCAACGTTGTAAGAATGGAGGAGGACAGACTGATTGGTCTCAAATCCATGGCAACCTTCACTGCCCCTCCAGGCATTGGGAATGATTCCTGCTGCTAGTATAACCCTGAATAATCTGCACAGGACTCTTATAAGATTCTCTCCTGCCTGTTACAGGAAAGCTGGAAAGGTTCCATCTGGGCCATGTGACTTGAACAGTTGGAATGATCCCACCACCCATTGGATTTTACTGAAGTCGACACTCTCCTTGGCCATTCCCAGTCCTCTCTTTGAATGCCTGAGAACCAGTGTCTCCCAGGAATCACATTCTGGCGTATGTTATCTGCCAGAGCGTATTGAAGAAAGTGAGATTTGAGGAGCAGTTCCAGTGTCTAATGTGCTGTCTTTGTATATTCCCCAACCTCCTTCCTCAACGTACCTCCTGGATTAGTTGGTACTCTGTTGGGGATTTTGTGAAGTCTTGCTTGAGCAGCCATGCCCTCCACTTCCTCACAGAATTCCTTCCAGGATGCCTTCTTTGATTATCTAATTGCAAGGTCATAGTTGACAAGAGCCTCACAATATTTTGCCCATTGTCCTTTACATCTCAAGAGGTCAAACAGTCTTCGTACCTGTTTTCTTTGCATTTCCAAGTTAGTGTTCTACCAAGGCATACTCCTATTTGTGCACTTCGAGGTGATTGAGCAGTTGTCCTGGTATGAGGTCACTTTTGCCTTTGCTACTTCCTCAAACTCTACTGGATTCCTTATCGAGGTTTTAATTTCCGATACGCCTAAATCAAGGTCCCTCCTATATGTCTCCCAGTCCGTTTTCCTGGGATTATTATAGGCCGTGGTCTGTCTGATTCCCATTTCAACCATGAATTTAATATGCATATGGTCCAATGAGGATGGCTCTAATGCCACATGCCATTGTTTGACATAGCTGCCCATCATCATGGAACCAAAGGTTATGTCAATTACTTCTTCCCCTCTGCTATTCCTGTATGTAGGTTCGTCACTCCTATTCAGGACCATCAAGTTGCTAGACAAGAGAAATTGAAGAAGGTACTCACCTCTACTGTTGGTGTCCTTGCTGCCCCACACTAGGTTGTGGGCACTGGCATCACATCCAACCGCTAGGTGGTTGCCTTGCTGATGCCAAGCATCTGTCAGTCTCCTCACCTCCAAGGGAGGAGGAGAGCTGTCTTTGTAAGGAAGGTATGCTGAGACCAAAACAATTTTCCTCGTGATACCTTCTTCACATTGCTGCATCCTGATGGTCACCGGATCCCTTGAGCAGAAATCCATCATTGGCATGAAAGAAATTTCATGTCTCACATAGATGCATGTTCTGGAGCTTCTTGGATTTCTAGCATAAGTCAGCTTACCTCCAGTGCCACCGAGGCCGATACCCCCCATTTATATAAGTAAGGTTCTTGTATCAGGGCCACATTGACTTCCTGTCTCCCCAGGAGACGACTCAGGGCAGCAATGGCCCCTTTACTGTGTTGCAGATTAATCTTTAGCACCTTGACTCTCCGTCTTGCTGCCATCATTGCCTTTGAGGTCTTTGATTATCCTGATGGCAACCTGCGAGAACCCTAAAAACAATTTCAGGTCTTGCTCTCGCATCGCCTTCAGGGACTTCTTTATGACACCCCACCACCAAGATTTGTACTTCCGGTACAGCCTTCTGGTTGATTACCCTCCGATCCTCTGTCGAGATTTTTGGGTTCTGAACCACTATCTTCTCAATCAGAGTTTTTGGAGAGACATCTTTAAGGATCTATGGTACCCATGTTGATACCATTGTGATCTTAAGAAGCTCAACTGCGGTCCTGACTAGCAGCTTCGTATCCTCCCACAGTGATATCATGGGCACTTTGTCCTTGAGCCATTCCACTATATTCACCCCCTCGCAACAAAAATGAGGGCGCTGCGATCTAGATAGACCCACCTGAAATTGGGTCCTGGACCATTATCCCCCCACCCAATCTTATCAAAGAGGGCCATCTGTATGAGCTGCTCCTGCTGCGAGGTCAAGGTGATGCCTACCAGTGGATAGTGTTCCTGGATAACTGCCATCTTAAAAACTGAGACTGCAATACTGTAGGTCTGTCTCCCTATTTCCTGCCGCAACTTTTTCTGGGCTTGCTTATACGGAGAGGAGGGAGTCTGATTCCTCCCTTATCCTCTTGGTACCTGTCTTTGACTTTGTGGTGGTCTGTGTATCCCCTTCAACCTGAGACAGTTTTTTCTTAGGCTCAAGCCCTTTTAATTCCCTCCACATTTGTTTTGGAAGCCATTCTTTTCCTTGCTTTTGTTTCTGTTCCCTTGAGAAGTTTCCTCCTCTGGGCCCCAGACAAGGCTTTAATTGTGTGATCTGGTCAAACTTGTCTGTTACAGTTCCCACTTCTTGCTCAGGTCTGATTCAGTAGTGGGAATGCATTCCATCGGTCCTGACCCCTGTGTTTGGGTGTCTGAGGTCTCAGTTTGCCCCTCTGTTTGTTTTAATTTATTTTTGTCAGTTCTGTCCATCTTGGTCCCATGAGATTTGGGGATCTACTCAGCCCACACCATGGAAACCCCATGTGGGGTAAGGCTATTTACTCAGCGAGGTCACCCTGTATCCCTAAGGCTCCATTTGCAACACATCTTCCCATGTGCCATACACCCTTCGTCATGGATCACATCACACCTTGGCTTGGTTAAGGACCAGGTGTGGATAAGGAAGACGTTGTGGTACACTCTTAGTCTGATCCATCGGCTAAGGTCTTACCGGCAGTAGATCCTGTATCTTCGGCATAGCCCTCAGCTTCAAGCGGATAGGCATGCCTCTCCACCCGCACGGACAGTGCTTTGTCAAGGTGGTGCCCCCGGAGAGGCGGAAATCCCAGACTGTGGCCTTGCTTTTCAATCTGGAAAAGGCCTACAACACCTGGTGGAGGACTGGTATCTTCCATACTCTCTACAAGTGGGGCTTCTTTGGCCACCTGCCCTGTTTAATACTCTTCAGGAATTTTCAAAAGAGCAAGTTTTCAAAGTACATGTGGGTTCTGCCTTGTCAGACACCTGTATCCAGGAAAATAGTGTGCTTCAGGGTTCTGTCTTGAGTGTCATCCCCCTTTGCTATCACCATTAACCCTATAATGGCCTGTCTCTCACCAGGCATCTCCAGCTCCCTATTCATTGATGATTTTGCCATCTATTGCAGTTCGCCACAGAATTGTCCCATTGATCGGCATATTCAGTGATGTCTTGATCGTCTTTACTCATGTAGCACTGACAACAGTGGCTTTTGTTTTTCCACTGACAAAATCGTTTGTATGAATTTCTGGTGGCACAGTTGGTTTCTTCCACTGTCTTTACATCTTAGGCCTGTTGCTCTTCTGTTTGTTGAAACTATGAAATTCCTGGGGCTCATTTTCGATAGGAAACTTCCTTGGTCCTCCCATGTTTATTACTTACCTGGCAGCCTACTGCATGCAGTCCCTCAATGTCCTACGTGTCCTCAATGGTGCTTCCTGGGGTGCAGACCAAACTACCCTCTGTTTGTACCAGTCCCTTTTCTGGTCCAAACTAAACTAAAGGGTGTTTCATTTATGCATCTGCATGTACGTCCCTCTTATGCCATCTCAGTACTCTCCGCCATTGTGGCATCCTTTTGGCCACTGGCATCTTTTACATAGCCTGGTTGAGAGTCTGTATGCAGATGCTGCCTTCAAAGTCTCTGTGTGCTGCACACCACCCATCTGTTAGTGCAAGGGGTCCAGGAAAGCTGTCACTTGCTCACCCTTAATGGAGCCACTGTGATATTTATGTGGGTTCCTGGTCACATTGGTCTGACAGGAAACGAGACTGCTGCTGCTGCTGCTGCTGCTGCTGCTGCTGCTGCTGCCAAGGCTGCAGTCCTCGTACCTCAGCCTGCTAGTTCTTACATTCCCTCTGATGATCTCTGTGTTGCCATCTGTTTGCAGGTGGTATCACCTTGGCAGCACCAGTGGTCTTCCCTTCATGGGAACAAGCTTCATGCTATTAAGCATATCCCAGTGGCTTGGATGACCTTATCTCGGCCCTCTCGCTGTGAGGATATCATTTTAACTAGGCGTCGTATTGGGCACTGTGTTTAAGTGGTGCTCCCCCACCAATTTGTGCATGTTGCATCCAACTTTTAACTGTCTGCCATTTTCTGATGGAATGCCCTTGTTTTATCTGTTTACATTTCCGTTTTTGTTTGCTGTCTGAGTTATCAGCCATTTTAGACAACAATGTGCTGACTGTTAACCCCGTTTTACTTTTTTATCTTAGCAGTATGATGAAGGCCGTTTAAATTTTTGCTCTGGACCGCCATTTCTTTACGGCGTATTTCACAGATCTTTCTCCACATCCCTTTTCATAGCTGTGTTCTCTTTTGTTGATTAGTATTGACATGTAGTTGTTTTTAACTCTGCTCTTTGTCTTCATGTTTTACAGTTTTGAATGGGGGGCTCCATATGGTTCCCAAGCTGTGCAGCGACCGTAAACCATAAAATTACCAAATGAGCAGCAACCAGTCTCAAGATCATGTTCTGCAAATCGATTTAAACTGACTAACAGCCATCATCAGTGCTTTCAACATGTCCCTGAGTAATAGCACTGTCTTAAACAGACGTCAACTTTGTTTGATGTCTGTTTAAGACAGTGTTATTACTCAGGTGCACATTGAAAGCACAGATGATGGCTGTTAATCAGTTAAAATAGATTTGCAAAATTAATTAAAGAAAACATGATCTTGCAACTGGTTGCTGCTCATTTGATAATTGTATAGTTTTGACATGGGCACATATGACCCTAGTTGTTTCGGTGCCCTAAAAACAAAAACAAAATTAATTGAAAAAAATCTGAGGCTACTACTCAAGTAGCTGACTGTGTGTGAGGTGCAAACTTTTTTTTCTTTTTTATCTTTTTTATTTATTTATTTTTTTTTTTTAGATTGGGCAACTCTCCATCCAATCCAGATAACAGTAGCTGTAGGAAATCCACAAGTAACAATGTAAGATTGAAAGAAATTCGACCCTCAGGTGCAAGAGCCAGAAGTGCTCATGAAAAGCAGTGTAGCTCACATACTGAACACTGGTTGAAACCTGAAATTGATAGCAGTGAGATTTTTGGGGAAAATTTGAGTGTGTATGAAAAGGACAGGCAAATGGGAAATGGAGGTGGTGTATTTGTTGCAGTAGACAAGAAATTCAAATCCACAGAGGCAGAAACGGTTCAGGCAAGACTAAGTATCAGGGATGTGCATAAAATAATTGGACCCTTCTATTGCCCACCAGACTCATCTCCTGGTGTAACAGAGAACCTCAGCTCACTTGTAGGTAAGAAACCCCATTTCATATCATGTAATCACCAATGAAGGCTTTAATCATCCAACAATTAATTGGGAAAATTACCATTTTGTTAGTGGTGGGCGCAATGAGACATGGTGTGAAACTTTACTGAATGCCTTCTTTGAAAACTGCCTATGATAGGTAGTTAGGAACTCCTCATGATGGAAATACATTGGATCCAATGGCAGCAAATAGACACCTGACCTCTTTGGGGATGTTTACATTGAAACTGGTAACAGAGACCATCACATGGTTGTGGCAACAATTGTTACCAAAGTACAAAGGACAACCAAAAGAAGTAGAAAGATACATATCTTCAATAAACTAGATAAAAAATCAGTAGTGTCATATCTCAATGAGCAACTTGAAACTTTCACCATGGGGCAGAAGCATGTAGAGGAACTCTGACTCAAGTTTAAGAGAACAGTTGACCATGTACTAGATAGATATGAACCCAGTAGAACAATTCATAAGGGGAGGGAAACTCGTTGGTATACAGTCACTGTAAAGAAACTTCTAAAGAAACAGATTACTGCATAGTATGAGTAAAACAAAGCGTAGGGCTATAGATAGAGAAATGCTGAGTGAAACCGCATTTAGCTGTCAAGAGAGCAATGTGTGATGCCTTTAATGACTACCATAGCAGAATATTGTCAAGTTCTCTTTCTCAGGGCCCAATGATATTCTCATCTTATGTAAAGGCTGTTAGTGACACCGAAGTTAGTATCCAGACCCTAGTGAATGAGATGAACTTAAATTGACGGTAACAAAGAAGAAGCTGGAATCTTAACTCCATTTTCAAATGTTCTTTTACAAAGGAAAACTGAGGAGAATTGCTCCAATTTAATCCTCATATCAGTAACCCCCCCCCTCCCCCCCATGAACCATGGACCTTGCCGTTGGTGGGGAGGCTTGCGTGCCTCAGTGATACAGATAGCCGTACCGTAGGTGCAACCACAACGGAGGGGTATCTGTTGAGAGGCCAGATAAACGTGTGGTTCCTGAAGAGGGGCAGCAGCCTTTTCAGTAGTTGCAAGGGCAACAGTCTGGATGATTGACTGATCTGGCCTTGTAGCAATAACCAAAACGGCCTTGCTGTGCTGGTACTGCGAACGGCTGAAAGCAAGGGGAAACTACGCCCGTAATTTTTCCAGAGGGCATGCAGCTTTACTGTATGATCAAATGATGATGGCGTCCTCTTGGGTAAAATATTCCGGAGGTAAAATAGTCCCCCATTCGGATCTCCGGCGGGGACTACTCAAGAGGATGTCGTTATCAGCAGAAAGAAAACTGGCGTTCTATGGATCAGAGCGTGGAATGTCAGATCCCTTAATCGGGCAGGTAGGTTAGAAAATTTAAAAAGGGAAATGGATAGGTTGAAGTTAGATATAGTGGGAATTAGTGAATTTTGGTGGCAGGAGGAACAGGACTTTTGGTCAGGTGAATACAGGGTTATAAATACAAAATCAAATAGGGGTATTGCAGGAGTAGGTTTAATAATGAATAGGAAAATAGGAATGCGGGTAAGCTACTACAAACAGCAAAGTGAATGCATTATTTTGGCCAAGATAGATATGAAGCCCACACCTACTACAGTAGTACAAGTTTATATGCCAACTAGCTCTGCAGATGACGAAGAAATTGAAGAAATGTATGATGAGATAAAAGAAATTATCCAAGTAGTGAAGGGAGACGAAAATTTAATAGTCATGGGTGACTGGAATTCGAGTGTAGGAAACGGGAGAGAAGGAAACGTAGTAGGTGAATATGGATTAGGGCTAAGAAATGAAAGAGGAAGCCGCCTGGTAGAATTTTGCACAGAGCACAACTTAGTCATAGTTAACACTTGGTTTAAGAATCATGAAAGAAGGTTGTATACATGGAAGAACCCTGGAGATACTAAAAGGTATCAGATAGATAATATAATGGTAAGACAGAGATTTAGGAACCAGGTTTTAAATTGTAAGACATTTCCAGGGGCAGATGTGGACTCTGACCACAATCTATTGGTTATGACCTGTAGATTAAAACTGAAGAAACTGCAAAAAGGAGGGAACTTAAGGAGATATGACCTGGATAAACTGAAAGAACCAGAGGTTGTACAGAGTTTCAGGGAGAGCGTAAGGGAACAATTGACAGGAATGGGGGAAACAAATACAGTAGAAGAAGAATGCTTTGAGGGATGAAGTAGTGAAGGCAGCAGATAATCAAGTAGGTAAAAAGACGAGGGCCAGTAGAAATCCTTGGGTAACACAAGAAATATTGAATTTAATTGATGAAAGGAGAAAATATAAAAATGCAGTAAATGAAGCAGGCAAAAAGGAATACAAACGTCTCAAAAATGAGATTGACAGGAAGTGCAAAATGGCTAAGCAGGGATGGCTAGAGGACAAATGTAAGGATGTAGAGGCTTATCTCACTAGGGGAAATATAGATACTGCCTACAGGAAAATTAAAGAGACCTTTGGAGAAAAGAGAACCACTTGTATGAACATCAAGAGCTCAGATGGAAACCCAGTTCTAAGCAAAGAAGGGAAAGCAGAAAGGTGGAAGGAGTATATAGAGGGTCTATACAAGGGCGATGTACTTGAGGACAATATTATGGAAATGGAAGAGGATGTGGATGAAGATGAAATGGGAGATACGATACTGCGTGAAGAGTTTGACAGAGCACTGAAAGACCTGAGCCGAAACAAGGCCCCCAGAGTAGACAACTACTGACGGCCTTGGGAGAGCCAGTCCTGACAAAACTCTACCATCTGGTGAACAAGATGTATGAAACAGGCGAAATACCCGCAGACTTCAAGAAGAATATAATAATTCCAATCCCAAAGAAAGCAGGTGTTGACACATGTGAAAATTACCGAACAATCAGTTTAATAAGCCACAGCTGCAAAATACTAACACGAATTCTTTACAGATGAATGGAAAAACTAGTAGAAGCCGCCCTCAGGGAAGATCAGTTTGGATTCCGTAGAAATGTTGGAACACGTGAGGCAATACTGACTTTACGACTTATCTTAGAAGAAAGATTAAGGAAAGGCAAACCTACGTTTCTAGCATTCGTAGACTTAGAGAAAGCTTTTGACAATGTTGACTGGAATACTCTCTTCCAAATTTTAAAGGTGGCAGGGGTAAAATACAGGGAGCGAAAGGCTATTTACAATTAGTACAGAAACCAGATGGCAGTTATAAGAGTCGAGGGACATGAAAGGGAAGCAGTTGTTGGGAAGTGAGTAAGACAGGGTTGTAGCCTCTCCCCGATATTATTCAATCTCTATATAGAGCAAGCAGTAAAGGAAACAAAAGAAAAATTCGGGGTAGGCATTAAAATCCATGGAGAAGAAATAAAAACTTTGAGGTTCGCCGATGACATCATAATTCTGTCAGAGACAGCAAAGGACTTGGAAGAGCAGTTAAATGGAATGGATAGTGTCTTGAAAGGAGGATATAAGATGAACATCAACAAAAGCAAAACGAGGATAATGGAATGTAGTCTAATTAAGTCAGGTGCTGCTGAGGGAATTAGATTAGGAAATGAGACACTTAAAGTAGTAAAGGAGTTTTGCTATTTAGGAAGTAAAATAACTGATGATGGTCGAAGTAGAGAGGATATAAAATGTAGACTGGCAATGGCAAGGAAAGCGTTTCTCAAGAAGAGAAATTTGTTAACATCGAATATAGATTTATGTATCAGGAAGTCGTTTTTGAAAGTATTTGTTTGGAGTGTAGCCATGTATGGAAGTGAAACATGGACGATAACTATTTTGGTCAAGAAGAGAATAGAAGCTTTCGAAATGTGGTGCTACAGAAGAATGCTGAAGATTAGATGGGTAGATCACATAACTAATGAGGAAGTATTGAATAGGATTGGGGAGAAGAGAAGTTTGTTTCACAACTTGACCAGAAGAAGGGATCGGTTGGTAGGACATGTTCCGAGGCATCAATGGATCACCAATTTAGTATTGGAGGGCAGTGTGGAGGGTAAAAATCATAGAGGGAGACCAAGAGATGAATACACTATGCAGATTCAGAAGGATGTAGGTTGCACTAGGTACTGGGAGATGAAGAAGCTTGCACAGGATAGAGTAGCATGGAGAGCTGCATCAAACCAGTCTCAGGACTGAAGACCTCAACAACAACAACAACATCAGTAAAAAGATGAATGAAGTAAGTATTAATGTCAGTGGTATTGAGAAACAGCTGAAATCATTAAAACTGAACAAAGCTCCAGGCCCCGATGGAATTCCTGTCAGATTTTACACTATTTGCAGCTGAGTTAGCCCCTCTTCCACGTATAATCTACTGTAGGTCTCTTGAACAGAAAACTGTGAAAAGTTATTGGAAAAAGCCACAGGTCACATCTGTCTGCGAGAGGGGTAGTAGAAGTTATCCAAAAAAGTAACGTCCAATATCCCTGATATCGTTTGTTGTAGAATCTTAGAACATATTCTGAGTTCAAACATAATGAGGTCTCTTGAACAAATTGACCCCCTCAGTGTCAACTAGCATTGATTTCGAAGACATCGATCATGTGAAACCCAACTCACACTTTTCTCACATGACATACTGAAAGCTTGAATCAAGACAACTAGGCAGATGCAATATTTCTTGATTTCCAAAAAGCATTTGACTCAGTACCGCACATATGCTCATTGTCAAAAGTAATATCATACAGAGTATCGAGCTAAATTTGTGATTGGATTGAGGACTTTTGGGTAGGGAGGGCACAGCATATTACCTTGAATAAAGAGTCATTGTCAGGTGTAGAAGTAACTTTGGATGTACCCCAGAGAAGTGTGTTGGGACCCTTGCTGCTCATGTTGTATATTGATGACATTGCAGACAATATTAACTGCAAAAACAGGCTTTTTGCAGTTGATGAAGTTATCTATAATGAAGTACCATCTGAAATAAGCTGCATAAATATGCATTCAGATCTAGATAACATTTCAACATGGTGCAGAGATTGGCAACTTGCTCTAAATGTTCAGAAGTATAACATTTTGCACTTCACAATACGAAAAAAAACGTGGTATCCTATGGCAACAGTGTCATTAAGTCACTGTTGGAATCTGCCAACTCATGGAAATACCTGGCTGTAACACTTTGTAGGGATATGAAATGGAGTGATCACATAGGTTTAGTCGTGAGAAAAGCAGGTGGTAGACATCAGTTTATTGGTAGAATACTGGGGAAATTGAAAATCAGTCTACAAAGGAGATTACTTACAAATCTCTTCTGCGACTGGTTCTAGAATATTGCTCAAGTGTGTGGGAACCGTACCAGACAGGACTAACAGTGAATATTGAACATTACGCAGAGAAGGACAACACAAAATAATAACAGGTTTGTTTAATCTGTTGGAGAGTGTCTCAGAGATACTGGAACAACTGAACTGAAAGATTCCTGAAGGTAGGCATAAACTATTCCGAGAAGATCTGTTAACAAAGTTTAAGGAACTATCTTTAAAATATTCCTCTAGGAATATATTACAACCCCCTGTGTATTGCTCGTATAGGGATCATGAGGATAAGATTAGAATAATTACTGCACCCACAGAGGAATTCAAACAATCATTCTTTCATGCTCCATGCTTGAATGGTTTAGGAAGAAATGTTAAAAACTGGTACAATCGTATGTACCCTCTGCCATTCACCTCATGGTGGTTTGCAGAGTGTAGATGCAGACTGGCAATAGCAAGAAAAGAATATCTGAAGATGAGAAATTTGTTAACATCGAATAAAGATTTAAGTATTAGAAAGTCTTCAGAAATTATTTGTGTGGAATGTAGCCATGTATGGAAATAAGTTGTGGATGAGGAACAGCTTAGGCAAAAAGAGAATAGAAGCTTTTGAAATGTGGTGCTACAGAAGAATGCTGAAGATTAGATAAATAGACCATATAACTCATTAGGAGGAACTAAATAGAATTGTAGAGAAAAGAAATTTTGTGGCTCAAGCTGACTGGAAGAAGGAATCTGTTAGTAGGGGGCATTCTATGGCATCAACTTAGTGTTCCAGGGAAATATTGGGGGGGGGGGGGGGGGAGTAGAGTCAGATTGATGTAGGATGTAGGTTGCTGTTGTTATTCAGACATGAAGGTGTGCACAGGATAGTGCGGCACAAAGGGTTGCATCAAACCGGTCTTCAGACTAGAAGCAATGACAACAACAACAACTACTACTACTACTACTACTACTACTACTACTACATAGCTCCTACGTTCATTCAATAATGTCATAGGGATCATTTTGTGTGGTAACTCATGAAGCCAAGGTAAAGTTTTCGGAGTCCAAAAGCATGTAATTTATGATGTTAACTCAAGAACATCCTGCATAGGTGCTAAAGATGACACTGCGAACTACTGACATCAAGATGATGGACACCTCTATTTCAAGCTTATACAATATACTGATCATTACCTCTGTCATTACACATGCTTACAAACACAAATCATATAAAAAATATTTAATCGCAGAAATACCATGAAACTAATGGGACAGCTGTATGGTTTTGGATAGGGACAAACTAATTATACAACAGTGCTAATGTTGAAGGCATACCAAAACAAATACTGATGCAGAAATCCAGCATACAAAATTCACAGCAATCAACAAAACTATAATAAAAAACCAGAAAAAAATTGTAGGGAGTTTCAGTTGACCTGTATAGCCCAGACGAAGTCCACGATCCCACAGAAACCACACACAAGTTTACAAATCTGAAATCTACACTTTACGTGATCTATGTAGATAAAACGAAGTTTGCTGTACCACAAAAGCAAAAATTGTGCACATAACTAATATCAAAAACCTAACCTCACCAATATAGGTACAATAAGCTCCACAATGTCTAGTGAATTTTTTCCGTAGTGGATGCTGGCAAACTCCATGACTGTTCATTTATAGGGTGTAGACAAAATTACCACTACCAGTCACGAATAAATAATCCTTTATTGTGACTGGTAGTGGAAATGTTTCTGCAGTTTCTACCAGTCACAATCCAACACCATTATCAATAACTTACAACACAAACTAAAAACTCTACACTCTTGCATCATCAGTAATTTCAGTATACAGGAAACACACTATTGCAAACACACACATAAACATCATACAATCACAATGAAAATAAGTATTTATCAACCAAAGTCCAATGACAGACAAAACTACACTGGGCATAGCCCCCTCCCAAACACACAAAAACCTAGAAACAATCATAAATGTCACCCTTGCCTCTCAAACCCAACCCCCCCCCCCCCCCCCACCACCACCACCACCACCACCACCAACCACTGCCCACCAACTAATACCTATCCTACATGCAATACTCAGGCCTAAAACATAAATATAACTAATTATATATTATTTCTTAAACAACAAAAATCCATCAAACTTTCACATCCTCCCTCTCCCCAAACCTCACCAAGAAAAGCCTCCTGCCCCAAAATCATATTCAGTTAACAACCTTCATCCTGTACATTTAACTACCTTCATCTTGTACATTTTCTCAGTAACCTTCGGCAAACTTTGAAACAAACAAAAATTATTAGTGACACTGTTCCTCCAGCAGCATTCTTCTAAATGTGACTGCAAGGTGGAAGAGCAGCTACCAATTGTGTCCATCTCCTACTACCCTAAAAACAGTCAGAAAACCCAGGCCCTGAAACAACAGCCCCCCACACTCACATACCCCTGGGATGATTACCCCTCCAAAACTTTTGTTTCCCAAATGCAGACACATCAGCTTGAGCCAAACTCCTGGCTATCCACCCAACCAACCACCTATGTATATAAATAAAAATGTTAATGGTCAGACAATGGAAATTCCAGGTAAGAATATCAATAATGCAGGAAAAGAAAGATTTCTACTTATCGTAAAGAAGACATGTTAAGTTGCAGACAGGCACAATTAAAAGACACTCTCATATTGCTTTTGGCCGCAGCTTTTGTCAGTAAAACACACACACACACACACACACACACACACACACACACACACACACACACACACACACACACACACACGACCACCAACTCAAGGGGAAGGGGAAGGGATAGTGGTCTACGGGTGTGGAGAGAGACATATGCTGTCTGGCAGAGTGTGCTGGGACTAGACTGCCAACAGGCACAGCATCAGGAGGTTGTGGGGCAGTGAGGTGGGAAAAATAGGAACAAAAACTTAAAGGAGCGGAGAAAGGCAGGTCGATGCATTGGCGGAGGGCTGCAGGTAAACAGGGTGGTAGACAAGAATGGGGAGGAGAAGAAAGGTCAGAGGGGGTGGAAACTGTAGGGTGGAGGGTGTGGGAATGGTATGTAACAGTAGGTTGAGGTCAGGATAAATATGGGAGTGGATAATGTGTTGTAGGGATGACTCCCATATGCACTGTTCAGAAAAGCTAGTAGTGGAGGGAAGGTTCCAGATGTTTCGGGTAGTAAAGCAGCCATTGAAATAAAGTGTGTTATGATCGGCTGCATGCTGTCCCACAGGGCGGTCTACTTTGCTCTTTGCCACAGTTTGGTGGTGGCCGTTCATCCTGGTAGACAGCTCGTTGGTAGTTATGTTGTTGTTCTTGTGTTCACAGTCCAGAGACCATATCTATATAAAAAGCTGTACAATGATTGCATCAGATATGGTAAATGACATGGATGCTTTCACAGGTGGCCTGGCCCGTAATATAGGAATTGCTGGGTAGATGGATTGGGCAGGTTTGGCACTTGGATCTTCCACAGGGATATGATCCTTGTGGCAAGAGGCTGGGGGTGGGAGTGGCATAGCAATGGACTAGGATGTTGTGGAGGTTGGGTGGGCCGCGGAGCACTGCTTCAGGAGGTGTGGAAAGTATTACGGACAGGATGGACCTGCAACCTACTCTCCTATACAAAATATACCAACCACTTCTTCCACCTACTCTCCACAGTTCCTATGCCTTTACCACATGGTGCCCTGCTCATCACTGTTAATGCCACCTCCCTTTATGCTAACATCCTTAATGCCCATGGCCTTACCACTACTGAGCAGTATCTTTCCCAATGCATGATGGATTTCAAACCAATAACCCCCTTCCTAGTCACCACAACCAACTATATCCTTACCTACAATTAGTTCTCCATTGAAGTCATTACCTACAAACAAATCTGCGGTACAGCTATGGGCACCCACATGGCACCATACTTTGCCAACCTATTCATGGATCTTCCAGAGAATTGTTTCTAAATGCAAAGAAACCCAAACCCCTCACCTGATTAAGATTCATTAATGACTCGTTAGTGATGTGGACTGAGGGTGAAGACACCCTATCCACATTCCTCCAGAACCTCAACACCTTCTCCCTCATTCACTTCAACTGGTCCTACTCAACCCAGCAAGCCACTTTCCTCTATGTTGACCTCCACATCAGTACCTCTGTCCAAATCACACTCACCAGCCACCAGCAATACCTCCATACCAAGAAATCCCTTCCATACTACACAGCCCTCAATTCCATCAATGCACTCTCATTTTTTTACTGATCTTCTTCTTTCCCTCCTTTCCCCCTCCTCCTCCATTCTCCATCTAACCTCCCGACTGCATATAGCTGCCCTACTACCATCTCTCTCTGTATGCTTCCACAAGCAATGCTTTACCACTTTACCATCCCCTACCCCTCCCCCTATCCTGCTATACCTCCTCCTCCCAACCTCCTCCTTGCCACCACCACCCAGTTGCCTCTCCCATCATGTGCTCTTGCTCGCACAGTGGATTCAGCTGCCAGAGACTGTGGTCATTATTTATACATATATGTGTGTTGTCGATTTTCCACAAGGCCTTGTTGGTGAAAAGCTCATGTTCCTACAGTCTTTTTATTGTGCCTATTGTGACTCAGCATCTGTGCTATATGGTGAGTAGCAACTAGCCTTTTCATAATATTGTTTCTTTTGTTTTTGGGTTGTGTTCAGAAAAAGTTACCTAAGGTGGGACATATTTGGTTAGGTATGCAGAATGTACATGTTAGAAATATTATGTTTGTAAATTGAATCAATCCAGAACACACACAGAACCATACTGCAGAACATATTCTACAGGACAGCAAACAGGCAATTATATTTTTCTACATTACAGTCACTTGTACATCAGAGAACAGTGTGATGCAGTTATTTACACAATTTATTTGCACTCAGGAAGATGTGCTTTCAAATGCACACCACTCATTTTGATTTAAGATTCCTTTGTTTCTGTAAATCACTTAATACTGGGTTCCTTACTTGAACAGGACAATTGTTGGTTTTTTTTCTCTATCCTCATTGGGTGAAATGACACAGCGGTTAGCACAATGGACTCATATTCGGGAGAATGACTGTTCAAACTGTATCTGCCGTAGTGATTTATGTTTTGTGTGATTTCCCTAAATCACTCTTGGCAGTTGCTGGGAAGGTTCCATTGAAAGGGCACAGCCGATTTCCTTCCCCATCATTTCAACAATCTAAGCTTGTGTTCCATCTCTAATGACCTTCCTGTTTGTGGGGTATTATCGCTAATCTTTTTTCCCCCTTCTTTTTCCAACACAGGAATGTGCCCTTAACTCCAAATTTTTGCCAATCCTTCATTTTGTTGTTTCTTCCTTTGTTTAATTCATTACTTGTCACCAAGGTGCTGCAGTGGCCCAGTGTAATGTTAAGCTCTCTCTATACAGCTTAAGGGTTTTCGTGGACTTTCTTGTTGAAGAATGCTGGTTCTGCTTTCTTGCAGCACCGATGTCTTCTGCTAGCACCGGACACTTCTCTGAAGATTTCACTGCTAGGAAGGGGAAATTTTCACTCACTCACTCTCTCTCTCTCTCTCTCTCTCTCTCTCTCTCTCTCTCTCTCTCTCTCTCTCTCTCTCTCTCCCCCTCCCTCTCCCCCTCCCTCCTTACTTAAAAAATACAAATACGCTGCTCTTGGAATATCATTCAATGCACCAGAACATATTTATTTCCACTTTTTACAAAAGAACAACTATACTTTATGACGTAAGCCCACACATTACTGGGCACCCAGAATCAGTTAATTACACATTTCTGAACACAATTAATACATAAGCTTTTATTGTGGCTGACTATCCACGCCCAGTCCACGTTCTCTCAACAGCAGTTCAACGTCTAATAAACAGTCACTATTTCGAGTCTCTCCATTTGTTTTTTAACTGTACAATGTTACATTACTCTTGGCAGCCCCCAACGGAGCTTCCGGGCCGTATTTGCTTATTCTTGGCAGGTCGCGCTGAACACTTGCCATCACCGATGAATTATCTCCCTTCCAGTTTCGACTGCACAAACAGTAAATGGGTGCAGTATCCCATGCTCATCTTGCTTTAAAATAACACGTGTCAAAATGGCTGGAACACAAGTGTTTCCAGACTTTCGTAAAATTCTGGGGGCGCTACAGAGCTAAATTTGCTATGCCTTGTTTTATTCTTTTATTGTCATTTACATTATTTTCAGTCTATAGTACTGTGATTGTGTCCTCCATGCTATACATCATTGTGTCCGCAAATATAATTTTCATATCTATACTATTCCCTTTACATACTTTCCTGAAGATTCTCATTTATTATTCCTTTGTCCTAGGCTTGATTGGGAATGGAATTTTATTCATATCGTGTCAAATTATTTCATTCTTACTGGTTGGGTTTTGGAAATACCTAGTTGTTGTTATTTTCTTAACACAACTTTAGTACTGTGCTACCACTGAAGGAGGCACAACTGCAGGTACACTCTATTTCAAACCATTATTGATACTGGAGAAATAACAATGTAAGCTGCATATTGCTTGCCTGGAAGTCACTAAAATCAGACTTGTCAGCACCCCAAGCCTTCACTTAGGTGCGTCAACCAAGTAAGTTTAAATGTGAAGGTCAGAAATCTTACTGATTTCTTGCAACAAAAAATGGAATTCTCCAATCACAAACCTGTTAAATGAGAGCCTTGTCCATGACCCACTATTGCATTTTTATCTCGTGTAGCCAATTATCTTCTGTACAGTGCTGTTTTCATTTAACCTTACAAGCAAACATCTAAATGTATTAAGTGTGGAGATAATGGTTGGCAATTTTAAGTTACTAGCAGACCAATCACCCAATTACAGGTAGTGTGGTTGAGATATTGCTCACACTGCTGGAAATAAATTGCATTCCATGGTGTTTCTGAAGCTGAGTGAACACCACTATGGAGAAAAAATGAAGAAAAAATAGATTAAATTTGTTACAACTCAGATAATTTGGAATAGAGCATTTATCAGCAAGAAGTCTGTTACTTTCAATAAACATTTTTGTCATTTTTGGTGAATATTTTCTTACCCAAATGTGGCACCTTGTGTATAACACTGAGGATTTTTTCCTTTAGGGTCATTCCATGCCAAGTGGTCTAGAGCTTCTCGTGTGGCCAGCATGTATTTTGGTGAAATTTTGTGTAAACATTCACACGTGTTCCCAATGAACATTGGTGAAGTCTCACAATCATTAGTTCAGTACTTGCAGAGGTGTAAGCAACTTTGAGACATGATATGTCCAACAATATTTTCTTGTAAGTAACAAAACTCGGCCGTCTTGAGCAACTTTTGTGTTCTCTTAAGAGGAATAATAAAAAAGATTTTATTAGCATCTTTCATATCGATAATTTGAGACAGTGGCAGACAAAAAAAGCTGGAAAAAATATTAAGTTTAGATTTTCAAGTCTCCGGGAGTAACCTGAAATGTCACATGTGATGGCTTACCAACACAAGGTCTTCAAATATAAAATTACATTCCCCTCATGCTTTCCAGTAGTTAACAAATTTAGGGAAAAAATGGATGATTTTAAAAAAATACAAGATATTCATATTTTCATCTCACTTCTAGAAAAGATTATACTCTGCAAACTCTTAAACCATTTTCATTAGAAAGCCGTGTTATAAACCACCTAAAAATGAGATTTGGTTTTGCAATTCGAGCATATAAGCCTCTAAAAAGTAATGACAAGGTATAAGTGCAGTGAAAATATGCCCATATGCTGCTGGTGCTTAAATTTAATCAAACATTTTTCATTGCTATTTAGGGATGGTTTGTAATCTTTTGGATATGCAGGTCTAACAGAATAGACAGCATTGATTCGATTGGCAGTTGTATTCAATACATGATGAAAGAAATATCTGACATTTAGCTGTAATGGGGCACTGAGTGAACTCAATGGTGACAGATGAAAATCTGTGCCGGAACCCAGATTTTCTGCTTTACATGAGTGGTCATGTTAACCACCTTGGCTATCTGAGCACATCCTCTGTCCAACCCAAATCTCTGTATCCCATAAGCTACAGAGTAGTGCCACGTTCCCACTTATCCACTTGGTCATAGCCTAACTGTATTCCCACAAGAGTTCAGATATTTCAGAGCAAAAGCACAACAATATTTTTTAGAGGTTTCATTAACTCTGTGTAGTATACGAAAGGAAAGCTGTAGTGCCAGCCAGATGCAGTAACTGATAGAGATGTTATAATTACAATAATGTGCTGTTCAGTGCCCTGCACTTTTCACTTCTTGACAGCCAGTAAAATGAATCTGCTGGGCCAAACTTAAGTGCCTTTATGCCCAGTGGAAGTCTTATAGAATTTTCCAGTCCACCCCTCTTTTTCATAAATGCATGCAGCATATTGTCCTGGCTGGAGCCCCAATGTTAATATATTTCCTTCTCTGTCACTAATTTTGTTTGGAAAATAGGATGCTTCACTTCAAACACAGCTGACCTGAACTGTTACTCCATCAGTTGGCAAAACATGACAAATTTCTCTAGTTCCTGCTCAAGTATGCCCAAGTTTAAAATGTCTCTTCATGTGACACTTTATTTTCTTCAATTTCTTCTTTGCTGAGGAAATCTAATTTAATGCAATTAATGCTTTCAGTGAAGAAGCTAAACAGATCTATGGGACTAAGGATCTGCTTATTAACTGGCTGTTGCAAGCTTTGTTGAACCTCCAGTCGCATTGCAAAGGGACCTTCATGACTTGGAGCTAAAAAAAATCCATTCTGTCATTCCAGGTCATTTTGAAAGTTATGTATTGGGCATTGTAGCCATCACTGAAGTAATGGATGTGGAAAATGTGAGCAAACTGTGTTTTTACATATTTGATCAGCACCTCGATAAAGTCATGAACAGTAATTGTGCCGTGTCACAGGCACTGACCATGCAGAAACTCAAAGACTCCACCTTCCGATTTTGTGGCTGCTTGACTATTTTCCCCATGGAAACATTGCAATGCATCCTGAACCCTAAATGAATAATCTTCACCAAAATCGATTGGTGATGTAATGATAGCATGACAGACTAAATTTTTATTCCTCTTCTTCAATAAAATCATCCACTTCCATTTGCTTCATGTCCAGACTGTCCTGATTGGTATGGATACATTACTTATAGACAGTAATTTCCTGTGGATCATGCTATATGAAATAGCTAGCAAATGTAGATGCTATGGCTGTTGGTCCAGGACATTTTTCACAGCAAAGTAGCATGCACTCTTTACGTAGCAGATTTCAAACTGCCACACTGAGGAGCTCAAGTGATAACCAGAGATTATTAGAGATATACACAAAGAGAACACTATCCTAATTATTGGATTCTTTATGCCCTTTATTTTTTTATAAAAAGACTTTTATAGAGCTGAACACTTTACAGATGTTTAAAAAAAAACAAAAAACACCTTTTTGTGTAATTTCAAGTTTTGTGATTCAAATTCACTTCCTATTCATTAGGGCTTCCAGTTTTACTTTCTCCAGATACTACTAAACAACTGCAAAATGTAATGAAAAATGTCATATTTGAGTACCAGCAGAATGTGGGTGACCTTTTGCAGCACCTTTGCATTGTCAATATTTTTTAGAGCCTTATATGGTCACATTACAAAACCAGATCTAGTTTTTTAGGGAGGCTTAGAACACAGCCTTTCTGATAAAAATTGTACAAAATTGTTTGCAGGAAATACTTTTTTCATCATAGTGGGCTAAACAAACCCAGGTTTATCACACACTTACTTCCAGAGATAAAATAGCCAAAACTTCACATTTCCTTCAACCAGCTATTGTTTGGGTGACTGCTTCAAATTATCTATATGAAAATTGCTCATGACGTTTTTTTTTTATTATTCCATGTAAAAGAGAGCAAAAAGTTGGTAAGATGGCTTAGTTTTGTTTATTTCAAGCTAATAATCCTGGGGATAATGATATGTTTCAAAGTTGCCAAAAACTCAGGTGCACTGTTGAAAGCTGTGCTACGGGGTCAAACAAATGCCTGTATCTCTGCAAGTATTGAATTGGTGAAAGTAGAACTGTAGCAGTTGTTCATTGGGAACATGGATGAGTGTTCACATAATATTTTGTCCCACTCTGTGATGGTCACACAGAAACTTTTTCCAAAATTAGACCACTTGGTGTGGAATGGCCCTTCAGTGAAATAATTCAAATTGGAAGGTGTTTATATCTCTCACTAGCAAGTACTCACTTTACTGGGAGGCACTCTTTGTTTTAGTTACAAATTTGAAGAGTGTGATAAGTGTTTCAACAGACTTCATAGTAATTGGCTGTTCAATGTTTTTAAATAATCAAACTACCACAAATTAGAATGTTTTGCATTGCAGTTCGTTTTCAGAACAAAATATTTAGTGTAATATGGCGGGTGCTACATAGCCTTTCCAGTTACTTCTATCACATATTTGGACAAACTCTGGAACACCAAATCTTGTGATGATTTTTATGTATGCACATGAGAGAGAGAGAGAGAGAGAGAGAGAGAGAGAGAGAGAGAGAGAGAGAGAGAGAGAGAGCTCTTATTGATTGTATTATTGATATTTCCATTTTTTGCAACTGATATTTTCTTTTATATGTTTTCTAGGCTGAGAACAGTAAAAGTGCGGAGGATGTGGAATCTGTAGAGCAACTTAAAGTACAACTCCAGACTCTGACAGACTCATTGGCTACTTTGTCAGCTGAAAAATCTCGTATGGAAGCAAGATTTCAAGCGGACAAGAAGCAACTCCGTCATGAGAGAGATGAGGTCACTTTGTGATATTAAATTATCACTTTTGTGATATTAAAATACTTTTTCACCATAGTACAATTTTCTGTATTTGTTTTTTTTTTTTTTTTTTTTTTTTTTTTTTTTTTTTTTTTTGTAAAAAATGAATTAGGTTTATTGTATAAAAGAATTCACTTACTAATTACTAATGTAGTTAGTAATCCAATCACGTAGAAATATGTTGTATAGTATGTTACATACTGGAACTAAATATCTCATTTTTCAGTATTCAGTTACTCAGTGTGGAATGGGGTGATCCATACATCACTAATAGAAGTTAAGCTCCAGGACATTTCAGCCCTGACTCATGCATATCTACATCTACATCGATATAGATACCCCACAAGCCACCATAGGTGCATGGCAGAGGGTACCCTGTACCACTTCTTGTCATTTCCCCTCCTGTTCCACTTACAGATTGAGCAAGTTTAGGCCTCTGTATGAGCCCTAATTTTTCATATCTTATCTCTGTTGTCCTCAACAAGCGATGTATGTTGGTAGCAGTAGAATCGTTCAGCAGTCAGCTTCAAATGCCAGTTCTCTAAATTTTCTCAATATTGTTTTTTGATAAGAACATTGCCTTCCTTCCAGGGATTCCCATTTGAGTTCCCAAAGCATCTCTGTGTTATTCGAACCTACCAATAACAAATCTAGCAGCTTGCCTCTGAGTTGCTTCGATGTCTTCCTTCAATCTGACTTGGTACGGATCCCAAACAATCGAGCAGCACTCAAGAATAGATCACACCGTTGTCCTATATGTGGTCTCCTATACAGGTAAACCACTCTTTCCTAAAATTCTCTCAAAAAACCGAAGTCAACCGTTTGCCTTCCCTACCACAGCTCTCTCATGCACGTTTCACCTCATACCACATTGCAATATTATGCCCAGGTATTTAGACAACTTGACTTGTCAAACAGGACACGAGTAATAATCTGAACTTTGCAGGTTTGATCTCCTATTCATCTGCATTAACTTAAATTTTTCCACATATAGGGCTAGCCGCCATGCATAACACCAATTAGAAATGTCGTCTTGTATCTTCCTGTAGTCACTCAATTTCGACACCTTACCATACATCGCATCATCATCAGCAAACAACTGCAGATTGTTGCCCATCCTGCCAGCCAAATCATGGGTTCTAATATTTGAGAAGTCTTTGAGCCACTCACATATCTGTGAACATATTCTACATTCTTATGTCTTTGTTAATAGCCTGTGATGGGGCACTGTGTCAAATGCTTTCTGGAAATCTAAAAATATGGAGTCTGCCTGTTGCCCTTCATTCATGGTTCTTAGTATATCACGTGAGAAAAGGGCAAGCTGATTTTTGCACTAATGATGCTTTCTAAAACCATGCTGATTTATGGACATAACTCTCTTAGCCTCAAGAAAGTTTATTATTATCGTACTGAGAATGTGTTTAAGGATTCTGCAGCAACCAAAAGTTAGGAATATTGGTCTATAATTTTGAAGGTCTATTCTTTTACCTTTCTTACATACTGGAGTCACCTGCACTTTTTTCCAGTCACCTGGGACTCTGTGCTGGGCGAGAGATTCATGATAAATGCAAGCTAGGTAAGTGGCGGATGCCATAGAGTACTCTTTGTAAAACCGTATTGCGATTACATCCAAACCTGCTGATTTATTTGTTTTCAAATCTATCAGTTTCTCTATGCCAGGTATGCTTATTTCTGTATCATCCATACAGAAGTCTGTCTGATGGTCAAATAACGGCATGTTTTTACAGTTCTTTGTGAACGATTTCTTGAAAGTGGAATTATAACGTTACCTTTCATTTTGATCTCTTCAAGTGCCACACCAGACTGGTCAACAAGGGGATAAATGGAAGCCTTAGATCCGCTTAGCCATCTGACATACAACCAGAATTTTCTTGGGTTCTCTGCCAAATCTTTTCCTAAGGTGTGATGGTGGTAGTTGTTGCTTTGCGCATAGATCTTTCCACAGCCACACACTACTACCCTTCACTTGCTATCATTTGTGCGTCCCCTTTTGAACCTAGAGTGCAACAGCCTCTGCTTCCTGAACATCTGCTGAATTTTGTTATTAAACCATGATGTGTCTTTTCCATCATTTATCCACTTACTAGGAACATAACTCTCCAGACCACGATTTACAACCTGTGTCAAATTTGCTCACAATTCCTCTACATCTATCTTAATGGAACTAAGTGATGCCAGTTCACTGTCTAAGTGAGATGTTAATAACTGCTTATCTGATCTAGCAATCAGAAACATTCCTAGCCTTCTTGACTGATCTATTAACTTTTATAATCATAGTTACTATGATGACATCATGTATGTTAATCCCTGTTTCTATACTGATGATGTTGATAATGTACGGCCTATTTGTAACTACAAGGTCTAAGATATTTCCATTGCGTGTGGGCTGCTGATTTAGGTGCACAAGACAATTTTTAGAAAACATATTCAAAAGTATTTGGAATGACTGTCTGTCTGTCTGTCTGTACCTGCTGCAGTGAATCCATTGACATCCCAGTCTATACGTGGCACGTTTATGTTGCCTCCAACTAGTTTTGCGTCATCCATGTATTTACACACTGTTGACCATATACTTTCTTTGAATGACTTCAGAACTGTCACAGTTGGATGGGGTGCCCAGAAAAACATCCAACGATTAACTTAGTTTCACCTACACCTGTTACACTCGATCAGATGACTTCACTGTCACACTCAACTTTGAAGTCACTAGAGGCAATATTTTTGCCAACTGCAATGAACACTCCCCATCCTTTGACCCCTAGTATGTCTTTCCAAGCCGGCCGAGCGCTTCTAGGCGCTACAGTCTGGAACCATGCGGCCGCTACGGTCGCAGGTTCGAATCCTGCCTCGGGCATGGATGTGTATGATGTCCTTAGGTTTAAGCAGTTCTAAGTTCTAGGGGACTGATGACCTCAGAAGTTAAGTCCCATAGTGCTCAGAGCCATTTGAACCATTGTCTTTCCGATGTACGTTCCATGACTTGCTAAATACCTCGGAGCTTTCCACTTTGGATTTCAGCCAACTCTTGGTCCCTAGAATAATTTGAGCTTGAAAACTTTCCCGGAGGACAGTAAATTCGGGAACTTTATTACGAATATTTCTACAATTTATTGATAAAATTGACAGTTTAATTGGCTTTATTCTGGATGTTATTTTATTTGACTTCCCTTACTGTGAATTGACTGGCAAGTGTTCATCACAGCACTTCAAAATACTGCTTGGACTATAAAACTCCATCATTTACTGACAGAAAATTGAATTATTATTAGCTGAAATAGGTAAACCAAAGTAGGTAGCTAGTTATAATTGTATAAAGAAACCATGCAATACAAATGAAATATAGGTAGCTTTAATACAATTAGAAAGGCATTAACACTTGCTAACATTTACTATTACCACTTCTGGATGCATAATACTTCTGACAGTTACTTCAACATTTGGTGCACTTAAAGGTGGATATGTGAGCCTCTTCTGATGTTTTGATACACAAAGTTCTCGGTGTCACCAGAATTGCCGCAAGTAGTAGAATTGGGGTAAGTAGATTGATTGGGTCCCTGATCAGCCTCTTCTTCCAACAGTGAGTCAGCCTCTTCCTGTTCATTGTTTGCAACATCTGTATCCTCAATAACTGCCATAAAATCTATTTCTTCACTTTCTTTATATAAAAGTTCTGCCATGTTTTTGCAGCTAACTTCTTTGCAGTTATTGCAAATAGAAGAATATTTCAAATTAGCTTTTATGCAGGAGGATGCTTTGCCACAGCCCAACTTGCATGGACACAAAACAGCTTGAAGAAAAACCCAGTTTCTAGGTCTTGGCTCATTACAACAGGCCTTGGATCGTGGTTACTGAGAGTCCAGCCCCCTTTGTCAGGAGATTTCTAGTTTCCCATCAAACTCTGAACTTGCTGATAAGTCCGTAATTAATTATGCATACCCTCCTTTGTGGGTTGCACCATCCTTTGTGGGTTGCAACTTTGCAATATTCAATTGTTTTTCATGGCAGACCTGGTCAATAGGTGGTAATGCAGATAATCTAGTTTCTGATAACTGCTGATGCCAACACTATACAATGTGATGATAAACTGCTCTACAGCTGTTATTATTTGTTCATGGATAGCATCTTGTTTCTTGTCGGTGCTAAGTGCTGAGCTTAGGTGTTCATGTTTCTTAATAATGCTGCAAAACTTCATTTTTCCTTGACTGGAAAAAGCAGATGTATCATTTCCACTAACAATGTGTGTGTACAGATCATGTTCAGAAATAAATTTTTGCTGCCTTCTTCCAAACCAGTCTTCATCACAATGACATCAACATCTTCTTTCACCCTGACCACACTTACAAAATCATCGGTTCTTGAAATAGCAGATGTTACAATCATAATCCCAGCATCTTAGCATCTTCTTGTGCCTGGTCTACCTCAGTGATACTCTCAGGAAATTCTTTTTAAGAAGTGTGATTGGTTCGTGTTTTGTTCATCATACAAAAACATTTGCACAGGGACTCGGTTTACCATCTCTGATTCAACAACTACTTCAACTGAAGAACGTTTTCTAGGTCTCTGAATTCTCTTAACACTCTTTGTGCTACATTACCTCTCTTGCATGAGTACCCATAAAATACAATAGAAAATCGAGATCCAGAATGACACCACAGTTAAGAAATGTGACATTGGGCTACTGATTCAAAGGAAACATTTTGAGACCAAGTTACTTTGTGTATAAGGTACCCTCCATCAATGGCAAAAAATTTGTTCGGTCCAATTGAGTTCAAGTGCTTCGTTGGAACAAAATCAATGTAGAATGAGAACATTGTTCCTTTTCATGTACCTTTTTATGAGAATAGACACACTGGATAAGGAAAAAGTTCATATTACAGAAAGGCTTGTAATTCTTCTTCACTTTGTTTTATTGAACAAAACCTTTAGAAAAGAGTTCAGGATTATCAAAAGATATTGTGGCACTCCAAGTGTTCATAATATTGACTGCAGAAAGAAGAGTTACAGCCTTATTTTTTCTATGGAACTTAACATTCTGGAAATTTTCACCAACTATTCTTTTCATATCTTTTCTTCCTCTTCACCACATGTATCACAGTTAGCACTATCCAATCTGACACCACAATGTATGGCACCTATTGCAATTAGTTAGTTTATATGCCATAACAAAACTTAATGGAATCTGACGTGACTCTTCTAGTAAGTGCTGGATGTAATGTCAGTTATGCTACATATGCTGGTTGTGCTGCAAAGTGTGATGTTCATTTTCAGTGTAGAACAGTGCACAAAGTCTGAAAAATCATTGTTTTTTGACAAACTATAGTGGCCTTGGTATTGGGTGCAGCGAAAAAGTAGGAATCTACATTGTAGAGAAATTTGTGCTCTTTTATAAAGGAGGTAGAAGTCAAATTGCTATGCGCATGAGAAAGAGATTTTTTGATAAAACTGAATATAGTCCGACATTTTCAAAGGTTTTTTTGACTACAGTAGTTTAGTGAGCATAAATTTTGTTGGAGGAACTTGGTTTTCCAGTCTTTCCAACAATATGAACAAGTTGAAAAAATCTTCTGTACCACCCTCTGCAAGGTACACGAAAAAGCTCTTCTGTGCCACCTTTTGCAAGGTACATTATTTTCTGGCAATTTGACTGGACTATAAAGGAAATGTGAAGAAACATGGTGTTGTAGGAAAATGTATGTTGTAGTTGTGAACAAAAAGTTAGATTTAGGTGACAGGTGCCCTGACAATAGAATGCACAGTGTAAAGTTAGCATAACGACTGGTGGGAGAATTTTTAGGTTGCATATCCTTAGCTCTTGAGCAGTGTGTACCAATGAAAATACATGCCGCAGAAACTCTTACGAGCAACTGTCCACCAACAAGATTTATGTTTGAATATTTTGACTTAGGCCATTGATATGATTTTCAAACAATATTGTCACTTTAACATCGGTTTGAAAGTTTTATTAATTGCAGCACTTCTTGCTGTAACATGGCTAAACATTATACTGGTTGACAAATACTTCTGTATAATGTATCAGTTGTTTCTATGTTTCTTTATTTCCTTAAAACAGTTAATAATGTTAGTCGAATGTGTACACACACACACACACACACACACACACACACACACACACACACACAAAAGTTAACCCCGCCCCAGCCTCCTACTTACCCGCACCACCCAGACTGTTTCTCGTATCATGCGGTGTTACTCGCAGTGTGGCCTCGGGAGCCAGAATCGGGGATGTTTTGTGTGTGTGTGTGTGTGTGTGTGTGTGTGTGTGTGTGTGTGTGTACTTCAGGAGAAGCTCTTTTGGCCACAAGCTGAATTGCTTAGCAGTCTCCTTGTTATGCCTATCTGTGAATCAGCATCCCCATTATATGGCCGTAGCAGTTTATCCTTTTTGTGATTATTTGATCCTGGTTTTTCCCTTTTTTGTTGTTATACAAATAATAATAACAATAACAATGATCTGTCATAGAAAAATTAGAGACAAAGCAGTCAAACAATTGGCAATAACTCAAAAGCAAACTGGCCAAAACAACATGAGCACCCAAATTAATTATTTAAGGCAAAAGGAAATATGAAGAGGGCCAAGTAGTTGAAATTGAGGAAACAGCACACAAAATTTCTATAAATACTTCAAAGCTAAGGTCATAGGATATCGACCACAAAGTCTCTGCTCCAAGAAATAAAGTTGACAGTTGGCTGTAAGCAATCAAGAAAACTGAAATTGTCTTGACAGATATTTCAAAGAATTACTTAATTGCCCAGAACTAACACAAAGATTTCCACTACAAGAACCTGGGAACACTAATCTAAATTCATTACAGCCAGATTAAGAAGTAGTTACCAGACAGACCAGAAGACTGAAAAACAATAAAACATCGGGAAAAGATGGAATCATAGAAGAAATCTTGAAATCGGCAGGTGCAAACACTATAAAAGAAATCACCAAAATCATGCAACACATTTGGCAATCAGAAGAAATTCCAGAATAGTGGAAAAATGTGTTAGCTCACACTGTTCATGAGAAGGGAGACAGGACAGATGCAAATAACTGTGAGAGAATTTCACTAATATTAGTTGCATACAAAATTCTATCCCAGTGTATTTTCAGTAAAGAACAGAAGCAAATTGAACCAAAATTTGGAGAGTATCAGGCAGGACTCAGACCAGGTCATTCATATCCAGAGCAGATCTTGAACATAAAGCTATCCTTAAGACATCAGAAAATTTGTAGCAAAAATTTAATTTGCACATTTTTTGTTGTTGTTGTTCTATTTATTGGCCCTGTTGCCCACAAAGCAGCTTATGCATAAGACATCGGACAAGCAAGTTATAAATACATAGCTGAAAGTCATTTCTGGGCATACGTATTTAAGGTTACCATAATACACTTTATACGTAAGTATTTATATAACACACTTCATAAATTTAAATGTTCTTCAATGGAGTAAAAGCAGTTGCGCTGTGAATATGACTTTAGGGATTTTCCAAAGGTACTGACCTCGGTAATAGCTTTCATGTTGTCAGGAAGTTTGTTATAAAGCTTAACTCCCGTGTAAAAAGTACTGTTTTGGCACAGAGCTGTGCTGATTTGAGTTATATGTAACTTTCTGTTTTGTCTGGTAAAATGATCATGTATATCACAGTTTTTTTTGCAGTCTGCAGTCCTTACCTATTACATTTATTTTAAAGAATAAAAGGGTTTCCTTCACGTATATACATTGTAATGGAGGAGTACGAGATTTCTTAGACTGAGATCTACAAGAGTCTCTAGGCTTGCACCTATAAAAGATTCTAATGGCCCTTTTTTGTAGTTTAAATGTGCTATTAGCTGTTTTATAGTTTCCCCAGAAGGTGACCCCATATCTGAGATGAGAATGAAAGTAGGCATGATATACATTCATTACTGTTTTCTCACTACAGCATGATTTTAATGAGCAAATAAGGTAACATGATTTGCTCATTTCTGCATTGAGATATTCAATAGGCTTATTCCATCTGACATTGCTCTGCAGCCAAAGTCCTAAGAATTTGATTTCAGTACTGTTACCAACTAGTGCGTCATGGATTTCAAAAAGCCTGTGACTTAGATGACCTTGAACCACTCTTTTGAATATTAAGAGAACAAGGTCTGGATTTGAAAACACTTGCTACCATAAAACACACACTGACAGACATGGAGTCCAAGGTTAAATTTGTGAGGGAAATCACTGATCCTGTTGAAATCAAAATGGAGGTAAAACAGAGAGATTGACTGTCTCCACTGCTTTTCATCTTCTCCATTACTTTTCATCTAAATCCTTGAGAAAGTCATATCAAATGGTGGAAACAGAAATCCATCCTCAAATTTGACCACACAATCACCATAGGCAGAGGCAAGTTACCTACAGATTGCATTGCATAGCATTTGCAGACCCTTTAGAAATCTTAACTTTATAACAGCCCAAAAACAGAATAAAAGAAACTGCAGAAAAAGTTTGCCCCCAGATGTCTCTTAAAAAGACAAAATACATGACCTGAAAAAAAGTATCAGAATTCATGGAGATGAAAAATGGCAAAATTTAACAGGTTCCACAATTTTAATATATCTGTGAAACTATTCAGGAAATTGATGAAAGCAAATGAAATTCAATGCAAGTAAATGGAACTGTGTATCGATTTACCCAAAATATCTGCAACAAGAAATGTATCTCCAAGCGCAACAGTGACGAGTAGGGCACCATGTGGTAAAGGAAGATGGATGCCACCTCTACATCGACATACCTGATGTTCATCGCCTTGCTGTTATTGAACACCAACTTTCACAGTGTTCAACTGATTGCAAGTCTGCAGCCCAGCCTTCTTCCTGGTCACCATGCCCTGAAATGAGAAATATTCTGCCCACTAACCATCTCTTCCTTCACTAACAAACCTACACAATACTCCTGTCCATCCTTACTCCATGCCTGCTCCCAACCCTCCTGACTCGGCACCTTATGGCTCATTTGGTTTGGCCACCACTCTTTTGTGAGCATGTCCTTGGGTACCACAGAGCCCCAGCCTTTGGAGCACTACTTCCCTCTCTGTGCTGCAAACTTATGCTTCTGCTTCCACTATCCCTTTCCCCCCTCTGCCTCTCCATTGGATGGTCCTTTGATGTAGACCCTGCTTGTACATAGTACGTGATTTAGGACTATAGTTTTCCATTTTGCTTCTGATGCACTCTACACCTTTTTATTAATAAGTATATGGTCCCTATTGTTGGGTTTGACCTTCCACCACTTTTCCAAATTTTTCAGAAGGGTGAACTGTGTAGGGATGGTCATCCAGTGTGGTATCTTTTCCACCTTTGTACCTTTCCACTTTAGCACATTTTATTTTCATTAAGGCAGTATGCCGAAAACCTAGCTCACTAGCCATCCCATGGGCAGGGGGCGGGGGGGGGGGGGCGGCAAGTACCTGCATGGTGGTAGCCCCCAGACCATGCAGAGATCATATGGTTGGTGCCTGAGCTGAAACCTCTCCATGTATACCTGGAAGTATGTGCCCATTGTGATTGGGGTACAAGGACTCTGAGCAATGGATTACTGGCCGGGTAGTTGCTGAGGCTGGGGAGAGCCCCCGTTTGGAGTAGGTGGCGCCATGGCGGATGACCTGCACATGAAGCAAATGGAGATTTCTCCCATTGCTGGCCATATGCCACTAGTCTCTTCAGAAGGAAAGAACTCACTCAATGCAGAGAGATGCAGTCCCAAAACTGCTTTCTGCCCTGACTACGCCATGGGAGGAATATAGGGCTAAGCGATAAGCAGAGAAATACTCCCCCAATACCTGGTTTGTACAATGACAAATGGGGACTTTTTTTTTTAAGCCAAAAAGTGTTTATTCTTTGTAGATACTATAGAGGACCAGTTTGGGGAAGTTGCAGCCACCTTCAAAATGAAAAGTATGCCAGTTTTGAATAAAACAGCATCCTGTGCCCAGTCACAGGCTTGCTTGCTTGTGACAAACTCGCTAAAATTCTGGTGACTGTCATTCCCCATAATAGTCTGAACTTGTTTCAGGGCATCATTTTCCATTGTGACCTCCTCTTGCAGTCTGATGATGTGCTGTGCTCCTGCTTGAGAGGATGGTGTGTACACTTCTGTCTGCTTTGTCTATAGGGGGCCAGAGGACAATAGGATTGTTACTGGGGTGTTCATCTTGGCTTTTGAAGGTGATTTGTTTGTCTGAAAAGGTCAAGATGATGGTATACTGATATGACGTGAAGCCATATGTCCCCCCCACCCCCACCCCTCCATGTAGTGCTTCAAATGTACGAAATTTGAGCGCGTCTTTGCATTGCGATGCCAACCCGGTCTGTAAGGCATATGGATGACCATTACACACAAGTGCCCCTTGTTCTCCTCCCACCCCCCTCCCCCCCCCCCCCCACCCCCATCTGCGTCAACTGTGGAGTGCACCATTCTCTTTGCTCACGAGACTGCACTGTTTTTCAGAGAGGGGGGAAAAAGAAAAGGACAGGAATATAAGACTCTGGACCAACTGATATACCAAGAGGCCAAGGAAAAGTATCAGCATCTACTGCCTGCAAGCATGACGATATCATTTGCTACAGCTGTGACAGTGTCACTGTATCCTCCATTAAACATACTGCTGTGAGCTGTCAGGGCCACTCGACTGCACCTGCTCCTCTCACTGTTAGAGGCTCTCCTCCTGCTGCTTACCCCACACCCAATTTTTGAGCAATGGCTTCCCTCCCACAGGGGATGCTGATCCCCACCCCCAGCTGGAGTTGCATGACCCTTGTCCGGCTTCTCATGCCAGGAAGGGTCCTTTGGAACACTGCCCTTTCAGGTTTCTGCTGGTCTGCAACTGGATACTAGTCAGTGGCTCAACTAGCCACATGCTGCTGGTTTGTAGGGCTTCACGGTCTTCAATCACTGAAACTAACTCAGGGAAGCAGGGAAGCCTCCCCAGTCATCCAGACCCCCGAAGGAAAAGAAAACCAAGAAGAAGTCTTCCAGAATGAAGGAAATTCTGGGGATCACCACGCCACCAGATCCCACACATTCTGCTTCTGTGTCAGCGGTGGCTGCTAAGGCTCCAGATCACACACCACGCAACATGTCTCAGAATCTGTGTCTCTTGATACCATGGCCTCTCAACCAGTGGCAGCGGGTGGACCTGGGACATAACCTGTCTCCTTGGTCCCTTCACACCCTCACAGTATACCCTATACCTTCCCCCTCCCCCCTTGTGGGGTCACAATTGCAGTTTGCTTTTAACTTCAACTTCCCCCGTCACCTCTTGTCTTGGGGCAATCACGTCTCTCCCCATGGTGTGTATCCTGACCTAGGATCTGTCTCTATTTATCATCTGGACTGAAAGATTCGGTTGACCCCACGGTATTTCGCCACCTGTTCCTGGCTGTCCTTGATGCATTTCTGGGTTCAGAAATGGTGTACACTGTCGGTTCAGCAGTCGATGGATGAACTGGTTTTGCGTACATACATGCAAAGTGTAGCGAACTATGCTCTCAGCCAAGTGGGTGCTGTTTCTTCACTGCTGATTTGGTGGCCATCAAATGAGCCCTTAGCCACGCTCATTCTTGCACCAATAAGATGCTTCTAATCTGCAGCCCTCTCAGGGGCTAAGCATTCTTTTGCTGAACACTGGCTTGGCGACCCTGTAGTCCCTGAACTGGGGCTGATAAGTGCTGCCTGCCCTCTGTCACCATAAAATCTGGACGTGCCACTGCAACCACTATGCGGTGCGGTGGCAGAACACTGTGTGTGTCACATGGAATGGGAATCTTGGCTTGATGGCTCGCATTGCAAGGATGGAATAAACCTCTATAAAAATACCCTCGGTCTCAAGGTTTTCAGCACGTTTATGAGATGCGTGGCTGTGGAGGAAGAACAGTTGTTAGTGGGCAACCTCTGCGGAAACTACTGACCTCAGTTGTATAAGGCTTACCTAGGCATACGGGGCTTTGTCTAGGTGTACTTTAAAGAGTAACAGAATGTAGGCTGGCAAACAGAATGTGTTTTTAGTAATAAAAAGGAAAGAAGTAAGTTTCGAGGAAGTCTTGCCTTTCTATATCCAGAAGGGCTTAAAAGGAAGTGCTGGGCCTCTCAGATCTATAAAGTGATTGTGAAATAGGATGCTGTTTTTTGAAACATCCAGTTCCCAACAGGCTGTTAACCTGTTGTTGTTGTGGTCTTCAGTCCAGAGACTGGTTTGATGCAGCTCTCCATGCTACTCTATCCTCTGCAACCTTTTTCATCTCCCAGTACCTATTGCAACCTACATTCTTCTGAATTTGCATAGTGTATTCATCTCTTGGTCTCCCTCTATGATTTTTACCCTCCAAGCTGCCCTACAATACTAAATTGGCGATCCCTTGATGCCTCAGAACATGTCACACCAACCAATCTCTTCTTCTAGTCAAGTTGTGCCTCAAATTTCTCTTCTCCCCAATTCTATTCAATACCTCCTCATTAGTTATGTGCTCTACCCATCTAATCTTCAGCATTCTTCTGTAGCCCACATTTCGAAAGCTTCTATTCTCTTCTTGTCCAAACAATTTATCGTCCACATTTCACTTCCATACATGGCTGCACTTCATACAAATACTTTCAGAAACAGCTTCCTGACACTTAAATCTATGCTTGATGTTAACAAATTTCTCTTCCTCAGAAACACTTTCCTTGCCATTGACAGTTTACATTTTATTTCCTCTCTAGTTCGACCATCATCAGTTATTTTGTTCCCCAAATAGCAAAATTCATTTACTACCTTAAGTGTCTCATTTCCTAATCTGTTTCTCTCAGCATCACCTGATTGAATTCGACTACGTTCCATTATCCTCGTTTTGCTTTTGTTGATGTTCATCTTATATCTTCTTTTCAAGACACTGTCTATTCTGTTCAACTGCTCTTACAGGTCCTTTGCTGTCATTGACAGAATTACAATATCATCAGTGAACCTCAAAGTTTTTATTTCTTCTCCATGGATTTTAATTCCTACTCCAAATTTTTCTTTTGTTTCCTTTACTGCTTGCTCAATATACAGATTGATTAACATCAGGGATAGGCTACAACCCTGTCTCACTCCCTTACCAACCACTGCTTCCCTTTCATGCCTTTTGACTCTATATAACTGCCATCTAGGTTCTGTACAAATTGTAAATAGCCTTTTGCTCCCTGTATTTTACCCCTGCCAACTTCAGAATTTGAAAGAGAGTACTCCAGTCAACATTGCCAAAAGCTCCTTCTTAAGTCTACAAATGCTAGAAACTTAGGTTTGCCTTTCCTTAATCTATCTTCTAAGATAAGCCGTAGGGTCAGTATTGCCTCATATGTTCCAACACTTCGACGGAATCCAAACTGATCTTCCCCAAGTTCATCTTCTACTAGTTTTTCCATTCATCTGTAAAGAATTCATGTTAGTATTTTATAGCCGTTACTTATTAAAGTGATAGTCCAGTAATTTTCACATCTGTCAACACCTGCTTTCTTTGAGATTGGAATTATTATATTCTTTCTGAAGTCTGTGGGTATTTTGCCTGTCTCATACATCTTGCTCACCAGATGGTAGAGTTTTGTCAGGCCTGGCTATCCCAAGGCTATCAGTAGTTCTAATGGAATGTTGTCTACTCCAGGGGCCTTGTTTCGGCTCAGGTCTTTCAGTGCTGTGTCAAACTCTTTACACAGTATTGTAACTCCCATTTCATCTACATCCTCTGCCATTTCCATATTATTGTCCTGAAGTACATCGCCCTTGTATATTCCCTCTATATACGTCTTCCACCTTTCTGCCTTCGCTTCTTTGCTTAGAACCTACAGAGAGCTAAATGCCTGGGGGAATATGCCATGGACATGGAGCTCCACAGCACCCTGAACTTCAGCAAAGGTGTTGTCATGTAAGGACCTAGTTAATATTCCTATAGAAGAATTTAAGAGTGAGTAGGCTCCGGAGAGGAATGTTGTTGTTCAGAACATTATGAAAAGGGTGGATGGAGACATGATGAAATAAGACTCCTTCATTCTTGTCTTCAATACCAGCAAACTCTCGGAGCACATTAAGATCGGCTTTCTTTGCCTAAATGTTCGGCCATGTGTCCCAAATCCGATGCGGTGTTTTAAATGCCATTGTTTTGGGCATACCACCCTAGGATATAAGGGAGAAGGAAAATGTGACAACTGCAGTAAGGCTACTCATGAAGGAGTTAGTTGTTTGTCTCCTGCCAAATGTGTAAAGTGCTCTGGAAACTGCCCTGTGTGGAGCAGGGACTGCAGAATCTTTGTACAGGAATTTTGAGTACATGGAATAACAACAACAACGTATATCCTGTTTGGTGAGGCCAAGAAGATAGGTCCTTGCAGCCTCCTACATTTGCTACATTGTTTGCATCAATCCCTCTAAAACCTACTCCAAAAGCTGATGCCTCTACCCATCCAGAGGTTGTGAGTGTCGACACTAACACTGTAAGTTTCAGTGCTCTTGCAAGGCAGCAAGTATTTCAGTGCCTGTAGCCCCCCCCCCCCCCCCCTTTCCATGAATGACAGAAAAAGGTACAACAATGGTCAACGTGGGAGAAACCAAGGCACCTTCAATGGCAGAGGCTATTCAGAAGCTCAGCATGGCCGTTACTACTCCTAATTCATCTCCAAGAAAGCCATCAAAACAGAAATAAGCTAATGACAAGCAGCAACAATAGGTCAAATCCAGTAATAAACCATTGGACCATGTTGATGTGATTCTCCGTGATCCTTCATCTGACTCTGGTGGAGTATGAGGTATGTGTGGAGCAGTCATCTCACCCCACGACAGAAGCTCCACCCACTGCAGTCTCCCCACCCCAGTGGAGAGACAGGATGAATGTCCTACCCCATGATAGATGGCTCCCATACTTCGTAGGAACTTGGAGGGGTTCAGAACACATGTGAGGGAACTTCGGCTACTATCTCAGAGTAGACCATTGTATCTGTGTTTCCAGGTGATTAATTTCCATCAGTCATACACCCGTGAGCTACAAGGTTACGTACCCCACAAAAAGGATGACTTGAGTGGAGAGAGAACTAGAGGAGGTGTAGGTATTTTCGTCAGTACCAACTACCACTCCTCGCTTCTCTCCCTTACAATGAATTTACAAGCAGTTGCTATCTCAGTGCACGTGCTTTATCTGTTGACAATATGTTCTATTGTGTGTCCCCACATGATGTGCCCGATGAAGAGGCTCTCAACAACCTTACACAGCTCCCCTGCCCCTTCATCCTTTGTGGTGATTTTAATGACAACTTTAGGATTCTGCAACTACCTGCCGCAGGGATAGATCTGTTGAGAGACTTCTCATATCATCATGTACCTGTCTGCTAAATACAGGACAGAGCATGCACTTCTGCACTGCAACTGGGTCGTTCTCTGCCGTTGCTTTCTCGCTTCGCTCTCCGGCCTTTGCTCATACTGCTCAGTGGGAAGTGGCCAATGTATTGCACGGAAGTGATCAGTTTCTGATCTGGATTCACCTTCCAGATGGAGGGGGACAAAAGAAATTGCATTAATTGGTGCTCAGTAGAGCAGGCTGGACACTTCATAGTTGGCTAGCCCAGTTTGAGCATCGGGTCATTGTCAAAGTACGGGTGGATCTTATTACCAGAATGATCCATTGCACTTCTGAAGCATCTATTCCACAGTCCACGGGACAACTGAAGAGGCAGCCTGTCCCTTGGTGGAGTGACGAATACCACTTTGCAATAATTACTAGGCACATGGCTCTGCATAGATTCAAGTGCCAGCCAACTGCGAGACTCTTGCAGCATTTCGAGTGGCACAGGCAAAATGTTGCAGGGCTATTCACAAGAGCCAGAAAAGGTCATGGCAACAATTCTTGAACACCATTAATCATCCCATGAAGAGTTGTGTTACATGGGAGACCATCAGGAGAATTACTGGGCGAGGAGGGAGGTGCTCCATGGCTCCTGTAATGGGGAATGACACTGTCCAAACCAGTCCATGAGACATTGTGCCCAGACTATGGCAGCCTACTTGGCCACAGTTTCTGCAACCACCAGCCAGGATCCACCGTTGATGAAGATTACAGCTGTCCATTTTGCATGTGGGAGCTGGATTCTGCATTGCTGCCGCTTGTGACACATACCCTGGTCACGACAGAATCCATGAAAGTATGTTATGCTACCTCACTAGGCGAAACAAAGAGATCTTCCTCACACTTTTTAGTACCATTTAGGTTTCAGGTCACTTTCTCGACTCATGGCGTGAGTCAGTTTTAATTCCTCTTTTAAAACCTGGGAAAAGACTGTACATGCCCAAGTAGTTATTTTAGTGTTGCCGTCACTAGCTGCGTGGCAAAGAACTTGGAGCAGATGGTCAACTGCTGTCTTATCTGGGTGTGGGTCTGCAGGCAACTCCTTAGTCGCTTTCAGTGTGGGTTCAGGAGGTATCGCTTCACCTTTGATAACCCGGCCCTCCTGGAGGTGGCTACACGACAGGCTTCTCTGCACCAGCACCACCACCTAGGTATATTTTTCAACATAGAGAAGGCTTAAAATGCTACTTGGAGGCATCTTATCCTCAAGCAACTTCACAAATGGGGTCTTCATGGATGTCTTCCAATTTTTATTCGGTCCTTACTCTCACCACAATATTTTCAATACTGAATCAGTGACGTAGTGTCTGATTGGTTTGAAGAGGAGAATGGTGTTTCTCAAGGTAGTGTTTTAAGTGTGACTGTCTGTGCAATAGCTGTTAGTAGCATTACATCAGTAGTAAAAAGTCCTGTCCAGTGTTGTGGTTGAGTTTTCTGTGTTTTACTCTTCTGCAAGCCTTGCGATGAAAACACGTCAGTTGAAATTAACTCTTCAACTTCTGAATGATTGGGTGCAGAAAAGTGGATTTCAGTTTTCAACTGAGAAGTCTGTTGTGTTCTTTTTAACCATTCACGTTCCATTTTAAACTTTCCTGAGCTGAGGATGAGGGACACTGCTCTTAATTTTAAGGCACAGTGAGATTTCTGGGCTTCATATTTGACTGTAAACTTACATGGTTGCCACATATGAAGGATCTGAGAACACTGTCCCTTATGGCTTTAAGTATTTTAAAATGTCTTAGCCACAGTACATGGGGAGCAGACAGGACTTGTCTGTTCCAATTTTACAAAGCCTTTGTGCGCGCTCAGCTAGATCATGGTGCACGGTGTATGGGTCTGCAAGACCCTCTTATTTAAAGATGTTTGATGTGGTGCATCATGAACGGATTCGGATGGCCACTGGGGAACAGCGGAGGCTGCTAAATGACCACTTCACATCAGGCAGTGGCTACTTATGGTGCGCCAGGCATATAAAACACTATCCATACCATACAAACTTGCATACCATACCATTGCTTGGCCTCCAATGAAAGGATTTTTTGTAACTAGCAATGAGCAACAAGGCCCTATGGGATTTGTGCAAAGAATTACCTTTCATATATGGGTGTGATTGGGTGGTAGGATTGGTTGGTAGGACATGTTCTGAGGCATCAAGGGAGTGCCAATTTAGTATTGGAAGGCAGCTTGGAGGGTAAAAATCATAGAGGGAGACCAAGAGATGAATACACTATGCACATTCAGAAGAAGTAGGTTGCAGTAGGTACTGGGAGATGAAGCAGCTTGTACAGGATAGAGTAGCATGGAGAGCTGCATCAAACCAGTCTCAGGACTGAAGACCACAACAACATGAGACATTTTAGCAAATAAATCTTGGAACTAAACTTTTTATAAATGTAGCTGATAATGCTCATTCCGTGTAAGATGTCTATCAGTCACTGTGCCTAAAAATGTAAATTTATCATATGTTTCAACTGTAGACAATGATTTAGTATTTATGTCCACTTGAGATGGTTTATAATTTAACAAGAACTTCATTACAACGGTCTTGTCCTTATTCTGTGAAAGTTTATTCATGATTAGATATTCCGTGCTCAGATAAAAGTTCTCTTTATTGTTTTGCAATGCTTGCTTTAAGTATGGCCCTAGCAAATAAGTGATGTATTGTCTGGATAGTTCACTAGCTTGGAGTTTTGTGGCAGTGTATTGTGACTTGGAGATCTTTCAAAGTGCCGCCGAGCAGTTACGCGGGTCCTCTACATGTGGCGCTGTCTGCCAGCCATACAGCAGCAGCGCTACCTAAGCGGCCAGCCAGCCAGCGGCCGCTAGACTTAGACTCAGTTATGATTTGACTGTTAAAGTGTACAAACGTCTTGCTCAGTTTACTTGATCTGTGACTTTCATGTATTGCGTCTTCCTTGAAATGTATTTGTTCAACTTGAAGTTATAACAATTGGCGACGAGATGATGATTTTTCTTTTCCATCATTGACCCACATTTCCATGGCTACTTTAGAGCAACTATTGCAAGGTCTCATAGAACAGCAAACGCTTTTCACTAATGCAATTCGTGATTAAGTCGCAGCATCAAATGCGGGGCGTCTCTCGTTGTTGTCTCTACTTACATTTCCTCCTTACGGCGAAAAGGCGGAAGACTGGTCTGATTACGAAAAATGTCTTCGACAGCACTTCTTGGCATTTCATGTCGTGGATGAACAAACCTGTAAGTCTCTGTACCTTTCATGAATTTCGCCTCAAATGTATCGGTTATTCTCGCAATTGGCTCCTTTGAAAGATCCTGCGTCTTTGTCCTTTGCTGAAATGTGCTCACTTCTCTCTGTCTATTTTCAAAAGCAAACGCACATTGCCTCGGAATCAATCCTATCGTGCTTGGGCTGCTGTACTTCATGGCCTCAGTAGAAAGTGCCAATTTGTTACTGAAGTTCACAAAGAATCCTACGCCGATTCCATGGTACGGGATGCTATTATCCGATCGTTGCCCGGCAAAGAAGTTAAGCAAATTGCCCTTCAGTTGGCAAATCCGACTCTAGATGAAGTCCTATCCATCGCTCAGTCTTTTGAAATTTCTCGTGTCGCTGGAGCGCAAATAGAGGCGTGGGGCGACGTCGGGGAAATACAATCTCTGCGCGATTTTGACGAAGCGTGTGGCGTGTCCTTGCCGGCCGACGTGGCCGCAGTACGCTTCCAAGCGCAGCCTCAGTCTAACCGTAAACAAACCTCTAAGAAACTGTAGCAAAACCCATGGCAACTTCATTCATGTCCGCGGTGTTTTACGAAACATTCACGAGAAGATTGTCCACAATGTTGGGTCGTGTGTCACAAATGCAAAGAAAAAGGGTCATGTGTCATCCGTTTGCAAATCCGACCGCATACATGATGTTCATGAACATGACGCTGATTCTGATTCTGTGTTGTCTGTCAATTGTACTTCTTCCCTTTCAGGGAAGTTATTCCTCATTGTCCAAATACTCAGTGGATACTGGTTCTGCTGCCACTATTCAATTCTCAGACGTATCTTCAGTTGGGTTCTTCAATCCTGTCACCTGGATTGTCTCACTGCTTCAGGGGTATTGCTTCCTGTCACTTCCAGTGAGTGGTCCTCTCCTGTTGTCATTGCTAAGCCAAATGGTGATATTTGTCTCTGTGGCGATTTCAAAGCCACTGTAAATGCTCAATGCCTTATCGACACTTACCCTATGCCTCAACCTGAAGAATTGTTCACTAAACTTGCTGGAGGCCAGTATTTTTGTAAACTTGACCAGTCAGAAGCTTATCATCAACTTCCTCTCGACACTGCTTCCCGGCAGTTTCTGGTCCTTAACACGCCTTTCGGCCTCTATCAATACCAACGATTGCCATTCGGGGTTGCCAGTGCCCCTGCTCTTTTCCAGCGATTCTTGGAACAATTATTGCTCACTGTCCCTGGGTGTATAAATTACCAGGACGACATTGTTGTCACTGGCTCCACCACTGACGAACATCTTCAAAATCTCCGCACACTTTTTCATGTCTTACAGATTGCTGGTCTTAAGTGTAATCCTCAGAAATCACAATTTTTTCAGGCATCTATCATGTACTTGGAGTTTCAACTCTCTCGGGATGGTATTTGTCCACTTCAGCAAACTGTCGCTGCTATCGATGCCCTTCCTCGCCCTACATCCGTTAAGTAACTGCAGGCCTTCTTGGGGAAAATAGCATACTATCACAAGTTTTTACTGTCTGCTGCTTTGGTGGCTCAGCTGTTGCATTATCTGTTGCATAAAAAAGTGCCTTTCCACTGGTCCATGTCATGCGATGCGGCTTTCCAGAAATTGAAGACTATGCTGAAACAGGCCCCGTGCCTGGCTACTTATTGACTTGGCCAACATCTTGTTTTTACCACGGACACCTCTCAATATTGGGTCGGTGCAGTCCTTGCGCACCATTTTTATGTCAGTTCTGAACAACTCATTGCTTATGCCTCCAAAACGCTCATGGATGCCCAACAAAAGTATTCTCAAATTGAAAAAGAACCTTTGGCCATTATTTATGCTCTTCATAAGTTTGGTGTTTTTCTCTATGGCACCAAATTTCATCTTTTTACGGATCACAAACCACTTGTTTCCTTGTCTCATCCATCAACGTCACTTCCCGACAAGGCTGCACACCGCCTCCAGCATTGGGCTCTTTACTTGTCTCGTTTCAATTATGAGATTTATTTCCGGGCAACGGCTCAACATGCGAATGCTGATGCACTGTCTCGCCTTCCCATGGGTCCTGATCTGGCATTCGATAGGGACGAACATTTGTGTTTCCACATGGATGTTGCCGAGTAGTGGGTTGTGGATTGGTTCCCCATCACCGGGGACCGGCTGGCGGCTGCTACGGGTTCTGACCCTACCCTCTCCCGGGTTTTACGCTGTATTTAGAATGGTTGGCCAGACCACCCACCCGCTAAGACTTTTGATCTGTTGCGGAACTACTACGCTTTGCATTACCGCCTCACGGCTAGGGATAGTGTTATCTTCCTTTCCACCGAAAATGCTTCTCTGCGTGTTGTGGTACCTGTGTATTTGCGTGCTTCAGTCTTGCGCCTCCTTCACCAAGGGCACTGGGGTGTTTCTCGCACAAAATCTCTGTTGTGCTGTCATGTGTACTGGCCCGGCATTGACTCTGAAATTGCACACATGGCAGCTGCGTGCCTTTTTACCGTTTCACCGCCATGGGCGACTACAACCCGGCTGAGCTCTTACATGGGCGACAGCCCCGCACGTTACTTCACCTTCTGCGGCGTTCCACCTCACAGCCGCAGGTGCCTTCGCTTGGCCAGTTCACCACCGACGACCTTGTATGGGTACGGGGATATGGCAGGCAGCCAAAATGGAGTCCTGGCCGTATCTTAAGACACTGTGGCCGATGGCTGTATGAGATCCAGACGGACACGGGTGTTGCAGTGCGTCATTCGGACCAGCGTCGGCCTCGTGTGCCGGCAACGCCTGTTCTGGATGCTGCTACACCACCTTCGGCTCTACCTGACACTCAGATAATGGAATCTCTCATTACTCGCACCACAGTCCTCTCACCATCATATTGGTGCCAGCTTAAGAACTGATGCCACCAGGTGATGTGCTGATGCATGAACCAGATGACCATCATGTGTCGGAGCAACTCTACTCGCCTCCTTCACCTACGGACGCGGACACGTCACCCATGTCTCCTGTTATAACAACTGGACTTGACGCAATGGGCAGATTGGTGCACGGGGCCCCAGCAGATTCGACCCGCACGTCTCCTATCATCTCGACCCATTATCATCGGGGACACTTCCGTCCGTATGGGAAGCCGCCTCCTCTAGACCTTACGGCCAGTCAAACAACACCTATGGACATTAGCAATATACAGGTCACCTCCATCAAGACCTGTGCGAAAAATTCAAAGGGGGGAAAGTGTTGTGACTCGCCAATCTTTCAGAGTGCTGCCGCGCAGCTACGCGCATCCTCTACATGCAGCACTGTCTGCCATGCAGCAGCAGTGCTACCTAAGCGGCCAGCCAGCCAGCGGCCGCTAGACTTGGACTCAGTTATGATTTGACTGTTAAAGTGTACACACATCTTACTCTGTTTACTGGATCTGTGACTTTCATGTATTGCGTCTTCCTTGAAATCTATTTGTTCAACTTGAAGTTATAACACAGTGTTTTGTCATTAATACATGCAAGAATAATTCCTTGGGGCACCCCACAATTCAGTCTTATCTGTCGAATTTCATTATAACTTCATTAATATAATATAAAAGACAGTGTGCTAAGCTATCTCAAGGTTAAAAAATTCAGAAATTTAGTGCCACTCCTCTTATACCATAAGTTTCTAGTTGGAATAAAACTGCATGAGTCACGGAATCAGATGCATTAGATATATCTAGAAAAGTCCCAGTAATTTTGTTTCCTTTATCAAGTTTGTTTAGCCATTCATAGAAAACAACTTTCTTTCTGGAACCTGTGCTGTGACTTGCTTAGTTGATTGTATTAACGGAAGAAAGATTCTATTTGGTCTATAATTACCCTTTTAAGTAACTTAACAAACTTTGAAGATAATGAAATAGGCCTACAATTATTTGTCACTGGTTGCTCCATTTTTGTACCTGGTAATGTCACAGCAATTTCTAAAATACCAAGAAAGGTGTCCTGGTCAGTTGAACTGTTTATTAAATGTGTTAGTGACTTTATTTGTTAATTTCTGTATGTTCTTATCCTTTTGTTCCATGAAAATCATAAATGACCCTGTGTCTGTGACTCCCTATATGCGCTTAGAAACTATCATAATTGCATGGTAAGATATTGCTGAAAATAATTAACAAATCCTCTCTTATTTCAAAGTTTCTTGACTTAGCTCTCTGCCAATTGATGATATCTTTGTCCTGTCACTTTTTTCCTTGGTCTTCTTGGGTTGGATTTCTCAAGGCGACATCTGTGGTATTCCATTGTGTGAAACTCATTTATCCGATACTCTCCATTTGGTTGGTTGACGACCTGATGAGTTTCATCCGATTCTTCTTCTAGTGCATTTTTAAGCATTCTTGCTGATAACTGTTACAGTGGAGTAGGCATCTTTGTATAGGGCTGTAACTCAGTTCAGTTTCCACCCTTCCCATTGAGTTCGCTATATGGCGTGTGTTGTCAACAGGACAGGAATGATGGGTTAATGACATAATGTAATTGATACTTCGTTACAAGTAAAACACTGCTGCTTACTGACGCAAGACTACACACTTTCTGTGATTCAAAGTGAGCTGTTAGCAGATCCTGCTTGGAACTGATGCATGCTTGAACACATCTCGACTTAATTGAAATAATTCAAGCCCAAGAGAGCCACTAAGAGACTTCTGCAGACACTCCTGTATAATGGCTGAATGTTATAATCTGGAAATATGTCAAATTGTCTGTCGTATGATGAAAGTAAAATAAGAGGAGAGATAAAAAACAGTGTATTGAACATTATTAGAGAATGGTTAGAACAATAGTTTGGTATACGGGGAGTAAATAGAATTAAAATCATACGATAAATGAATATTGTCAAACGGCTAATGGCTAACAGTTCTACATTGGAACACCGGAACAATCTTGCGTTTCAAAATTTGATAATTTTTGTAAACAACTAAAAAAGAAAGGAAGGGGTTAGTGCATTGCTCCGTTCATTGAACCCGCTGGTACTAAATTGATAAAAATTCGGGGGGGAGCGGGGGGGGGGGGGGGGGGGCTGCAGTGGAAATATAGCAGTATCAAGAGACAATAGCATCAGTGTGCACTTTTGGGTGTGTGTTCCACATTAGGATTAATTGTAGTTTAATATAGTTATGGGACTGACTGTTCTGTCATTGTAGTGTGCATTATGACCGATGTAATGTGATATGGCCGGAACAGTTGCGGGGTGGCCGAGAAAGAGCGGGGGCCCACGAACAAACAAACAAATGGAAAGGACGGACACGAAACAATGACGAACGATCGAGAGAGACCTTACGACAACAACACGCAAGAAGCAACGGGGTGATGGAGACAACCAAATGAACCCAAGAATCCACTAATAATGAAAACATAGAATGGTAAATACACTGTCTGTTGTCGAGGCAATATGTCAAGATGCATGCAATGATTAGACTCACTTGCTGAGCGAGAGGCAGGCACTTAAATACATGATCGAGGGCGCCGCTATTGGCCCTGGGACCACTTGTTCCACTGTGGCGCCCCCACATTAAACGTGGGCCATGAGGCACGTGCCGCCACGGCTTACGGCGAGATGGTGCAGAGACCTCTAGGGGTCTTCGATGTCGATGCCATTTGGTGCGTATTCCAAATCCGGCGGTGCGTGGTACCAGATAATGGAAACACAACAAATATTACATAAACAACAAAAATCGTAATCCATGTATATCAGTTTTTTGGTAACAGAAACAGGATCTGGTAGTGGAGAATGTAACTGCATTGTCAGTCATCAGGAGATTTATCAGCTGCAACATAGATGGGGTGTGGGAGAGAGCTCACGAGCATGCACATGCTCCCCCCCCCCTGCCCTCTGCCCTCCTGCGCACACGGGCCAGACAGGTGTACTATGGTCGCTCTCTCTCTCTCTCTCTCTCTCTCTCTCTCTCTCTCTCTCTCTCTCTCTCTCTCTCTCTCTCCCCCCCCCCCCCCCCCCCCCACACACACACACACACACACACCACTCTGAGTGAGCAGTATACAATTGTTAGAAAGTGAACAATTACATATATTGAGCAACAAGTGACCAGTTTTTTGACTTCACACGTAGTTTTATCAGAGCTAGTCCTTACTACAGTTGACAGGAGGACAATTTTTCAGCATAAAATGCTACATTGATAGAATCAGTAGATCTAAAGAACAATTGCAGGTAGGAGTGCATCTTTATTTGATCAAGGATTTGTTATCACTGGTGACACTTAAATATTAGAATGTTATCTGTAATTTTATCTTGTCAAAATTAATGGTTTTGTGTACTTCTTTGGAGATAGCTGATCTGCTTGTTGAAATCTTAAGCACTTTTAAGTTTTATAACTTTCTCCATAGTGCATAAACATCAAATAACTGACTCTGTATAAACATTTATTTTCAGCGAGACAAGATTATCAAAGGCCTGGAAGAAAAGGTGCAGAACCTAACAAAACAACACCTATTTGAGATGGAGTGTGTGAAATCCAGACTAATTGTTGAAAGACATGAGAGAGACAAAGAAAGAAATGACCACGCTGTTATGATGAGGTATGAACTTACTGCCTTGGTCTGCTTATCCAAAAAGTTCAGTGCTTTAAACATTTTGAAGGAAACAGATATTTTCTAGTTTTAATAGCCTCATTGAATGTATTAGCAATGAATATGTTTAGGCCATTTCCTTCATATTAACCAACGGAGGTGTATTTACAAGATAGACCAAAATGATGTTCCATCTGCTGTTTTTACTAAGCAAGGTGGTGCAGTGTTAAATCACCATTCTCTCATTTGAGTGAACAGTAGTACAAATAACTGTCCAACAACCGAGGTTTAGGCTTTCTGTGCCCCCTCCCCCCTTGTGGTTGGTACACCAGACTTGCTTTTGGGAGGGTGACTTTACAAACCTGCATCCTGCCCTCCAGATTTAGATTTTCCATAATTTCCCTAAATCGACCCAGACCTTGAGACGGTCAGAGCTCGTGCTCCGTCTCTAATGACCTCGATGTCAATGTCAATGGGATGTTAAACCCAATCTTCCTTTCTTCCTTCTGTGGTTTCCTTGAACTTTTTATGGAAGTTCCACAATGGTTTCCTTCCACAGCCTTCTGCAATCTGAGCATATGCACAAGTGATATGACTTAGAACTGTAATCTTCCTTCTACTGTTTTCATTTGTTGCATGTTTTCTTGTGTAGACAGTGGTGTACCAACTATTTCTTGAGGAGAGCTAGTAAACCCATTTACTGATTTTGTCTTTCAGCAAAACCATTAAGAATACAGGCATACCAATAATGTTGGAAGGTACGTTACGTAATCAGCGCTATGTTGCTCTACAGAGAGAAACAACTCATTAATACTAATATAGACCCAATTTTATAGGTCATGCTCTTGTAAACAATTTTGTTGCTTTAATTTTATCTGGGAATACACTGGTCCTACTTTATTTTGAGACCGTTTACCAAAAGTAGTTCATATTTACTTAGACTGCAATATCTTATTATTACTGTTTTACAGATATTTAATGAAAAAAAACATAATTTGTTTGAAAAAGAAGACATTTATTTAGTTTTATTTAGACTGAAAAATGTGATTTTCCTTTTGAACAGTTTGGGGAGCAAATTCTTTCATGACATCCATAAGATTAATTTTTCTAGCCTTGTTTTGAGGAGGAGTAGATGGATGAGTCTCAACCGAGTCATTGTTGATCTGGGAAAAGTTTTAAGTCATATCAAGGCACTGAAGGACCTCTCGGAGGATGCTGAGCGTATGGGAACAGTCAGAATCAGATTGATGAGGCGAATAACTTCGTAAAAGACGTCTTTAACCCTACCAGGTCCAGAAATAAGTTTTCTTCCACTAGAGAATACATTACATGGTTATATACCAGTCGTGATGGTTCGCAGCATTTCGAGCTGTGCGTGAGGCCTGTCCTGGTTAAAGTCTGTTGTATGTATTCCAAGCAATTCCTCCAAACATCTTGTGGATGGGGGATGTGTTTGAGAGAATGTAATAAGTATCTCTTCAAGATGGGATAGTCACTTTAGATCCTTTTGGTTGAACCTTTGTTCAGTACCATTCAAAAGAAGATCAAGAATTTCAAAAAATCTTTCCTAAGTTTACGTTCTTGAGACAGTTCTCTGGGAACAGACGTGTTTTTGTGTGGTGCAGTTTTGCTGGTATTTTTCTTGACCATCAGATATTCAGGTCTTTCATATTTAGGAATTTAGAAAATTTTGGGTTTCTCTAACAGCATATCAAATGTGTCCGTAGTTCTAAGACTTGCAAGAGCTGCTTTCAGAACCTCTACAGAATGCTTCACACCAGCTGCATTGAAATTTCGATTCTGTAGGGATATAGCCAGTTCCTGACACAGTCCAAGCACTTCAGTTGTTACTGTTATATAAAAAATAGTTTCAAACTTTTTGAGCCACTTCGTATAGGACCGAAGGACTGACCTTCTTTTGTCTCTAACTGAGCTGCATACATTCACTATCTCTCACCATTTTCTGGACCTGCTCATAGTTTTCCCTGAAACGTGTCAAAGATTTTACTCTTAAAGACACATTGGAATCAGTCATTGAGCTTTTTGGCTTGGATTTGTTTGATTGACGCCACATTGACCACAGCATCTGCATGCATGTCTTTTCTTTTTGCAGATTCTAGAATTATTTATGAGATGTCTTTCACAGTTACCAGTACATCACACAATGGCTCACAGCTTCTTGTAATTTCCTGTAGTGCCAGATCCTAACAATGATTGCTGTAGTGGATGTAACAACTCCTTGGCTGGTCTTGAATAAGGATTTCCTTCACACTTCTGTTCTGCCCAGACATGTTAGCTGCATCATCGAAACAGTGGACGTGTAGGAACGCAATATCTGGTGACAGTGTAGGAACCCAATATCTGGTGACAGTCTTAGAAGGATGTCTTCAATGATAGTTGCCAGTATTTACACCTTGGAGTCCGGCAGACTATAAAAAACCAGTAAAAGTTGGTTTATTTTGAGTGTCTCAGGGTCAACACAACGTACACAAAGAGTGAACTGCACCTGGTCAGCCACATCCTTCATCAAATCTGCCATAATTTTATAAAATGGGTAATTTTTTATTTGCTGCGCAATTTCTCGCTGGATCATGGAAGCCATACTTTCCAGTACTTAATTTTGTATTGCTGGCACCACCCAAATGTCATGGTCACGGTGTATCAGCCATATCTTCAGTTCTGGAACAGCATTCTTCTTCTCATCAAGAAGTATCAAGGGGTTCCCAGAGACTGTTTCGTGACCTCTCAGTGTGTTTCCTATTCAACATAGGAACCTGAGTGAACTGGTAATTACTGGTAAAGCAGTTCTAGCTTTCTCCTGATCGCAACCTGGACAATCACAGATTTGCTGTTTTCACGTTGCTAAATAATTAAGAGAGCCCTTGATGAAAAATACTCTTCTTGTGTATCTTGAGCTTTTCCGTAGCTTCTTCTTCTTCTTCTTCTTCTTTTTTCTCCTTTTTTTCTTCATAAATCTTTTTTAAGAAAAGTCATCTCTTTCTGTGGTCTTCTATTGTTCACTAAGTGGATGGGCTAAATGCTCTTTCCTTCATAACGTAGCGCTGGATAAGCCACAAACCATTCTGATTTCCAAGGTCTTCTATTTCTTATGCTTCTGTGGTGGTTGGAATTTTGTTTCAAAAGCAGGTATACTTGAAGTAGAGCCCATTGTGTTTTAATGTGAGACTGGGGTGTCTGCATGCTTTGACAGTCCTATAGCCACAACTTTTTTGTCCATTGCCTCAACCTGAAATCGTTAGGGATAAAATCGTGCAACATGATGTATCTTGCACACATCACACTAACATAGAAACAGCTTTCATCAAGCAATGTATGTTAATGTTGAGCACATAATACACTGAAGTGCCAAAGAAACTGGTATAGGCATTCATATTCAAATACAGAGATATGTCAACAGGCAGAATACGGCGCTGTGGTTGGCAAGATGACAAGTGTATGGTACAGTTGTTACATCGGTTACTTCTTCTACATTGGCAGATAATAAAGATTTAAGGGAGTTTGAATGTGGTGCTATAGTTGGCACATGAGTGATGGGACACAGCATCTCTGAGGTGGCTATGAAGTGGGGATTTTCCTGTATGACTATTTCATGAGTGTACTGTCAATATCAGGAATCCAGTAAAATGTCAGATCTGACATTGCTGTGGCCAGAAAAAGATCCTGCAAGAACCGAACCAATGATGATTGAAGAGAATTATTCAACATAACAGAAGTGCAACTCTTCCACAAATTACTGCAGATTTCAGTGTTGGGCCACCAACAAGTGTCAGCAACAAAACATCATTGATACAGGCTTTTGGAGCTGAATGCCCACTCGTGTATGCTTGATGACTGCATGACACTAAGCTTTATGCCTCGCCTGGGCCCATCAACACTAACATTGGAGCTAGCTGTAAATGTGTTGTCGTGTCGGATGTGTCTCATTTCAAATTGTATTGAGTGGATGAACGTGTATGGGTATGGAGACAACCTCATGAATCGATGGACCCTGCATGTCAGCAGGTAACTGTTCATGCTGGTGGAGGCTCTGTAATGGTGTTGGACGTGTAAACATCCTGTCTGATCATATGCCTCCATTAATGTCCATTTTGTAATCTGACGGACTTGGGCAATTCCAGCAGGACAATGCGACACCCCATACCTCCAGAATTTTATAGAGTGGCTCCAGGAACACTCTTCTGAGTTTAAGCACTTCCACTGGCCACCAAACTCCCCAGACACGAACATTATCAAGCATATCTGGGATGCATTGCAACATACTGTTCAGAAGAGATCTCCATCCCCTCATACTATTACAGATTTATGAACAGCCTCACAGGATTCATGGTGTCAGTTCCCTACGGCACTACTTCAGACATTAGTCGAGTTCACGCTTCATTGTGTTGTGGCACTTCTGCGTGCTTGTGGGGGCCCTACATCATATTAGGCACGTGCACCAGTTTCTTTGGCTCTTCTGTGTATAACAACACAAGCATAGGAAGAAACATTCGTTTGAAATATTTAGCCTAACAGTATCAGTGCTTGTGCTTTCTCGAAGTATCTTTGACTAGTATTACTACTATCAGATTGAGACTGGCCACTGTCATTAGTAATGCTAATACAAATGATCTGAGATATTTTAGCACTAGTACCAACTCCAAAAATTCCTTTATAAATTTTTGTGACATTGTGCAGTTCCACACCTAAAATAACAAAATAGTAATAGTCATATATAAATATCAGCCACGACCCATGAAAAGGGAATAAAAAGTTAGATACTGAGATTTAAAAATGATTCTCTAACTCACTAATTGCATGTGTCGCAAGTAAGAGGAATCACTGTAAACAGACCTTAAAGCAATACTGCAGTGTAAATGGAAGAACATTGTCAGACATAACAAACAAACTTGCAAAATTCATACCAATTTGATTGTGATTTATGATTTATTGGAAGGAAACACACATGGTAAACAAAATATTTTCAGCTGTAAAGATGATGTGTACTACTATATTTGTTCAGTGGTGAGCTGTTGTGTAAAGCACTGTGTTTTTGTGTTTATTTGACATTCAATTTTCAGTTGTTAAATCAAATTAAGTAAATTGAACTGTATTTGTATCATTACATGTAACATTTGTGATGAAACTGGTATAGAATGCTTTTCTCAATATATTAAAACTTCTTGCCTGATACAACTTCGTATTTTTACTTGCTGCTGTTTTTGACCAGTCTAAATAAAACATTGATTTGCATTATAGCACTATATTCCTTTCATAAGCTAACAAATATACTTCCACATTATGAGAGCTAAAAACATCACAGTATTTATTGTACAGAGAACTACTTACCTCTTTGTGTACATTATGTGCTTAAAACATTGTTTCAATATCTTGAACTGTTTATGTGTAGAGACTTGTCATGCTGCACTCTGCATGGCGTGCAGAAACTTACCATGTGTGGCATACCACCAAGACATACAAACCATTTACTCATCACTGGAAAGATACAGCTTTCCTACCATGATAAGAAATTACTTCGATACGTTAGCTTCGGTTGGTATGGTGCAGTACATGACCAAAAGCGCACAAAATGTTAAATAGGCACTGAGGTTATGTTTCACTGCAAATTCTTCAAACTACGTTCAATGAGTTTTGGTACTTCATTTATAAACATTGTAAAAACTGTGACTAATAACAAAAAGGTAGCCACTTCAATGCTAAGCATGAATGTTCAGCTATAATATATCAATTTTTTTTATGAAATCACATGAGAAACACTGCATAGGAAAAAGAAAAACCACACGCAAATCGAAAACAGTATTTTCTTAATTTTTGTGTGCAAATAGTAAAATGTTTCCTGAACAAGCTACAAGGACGTAGCTCTGCCTCGTTTATATAAAGGAATGACCCAAGTGACTGAAAATCAGTTTCTGATGTGGTTTTTATGTGTTGTAGGGTGAGAGTGAAGTTTTCCACAAACAGTCCACAATAATAATACTGTGTATATGAGCCGGGGATAAAGAATTGTGATAATACTATACTACCACCACCACCACCACCACCACCACCACCACCACCACCACCACCACCACTACCACTCCAGCCCTTGTAGGGCCTTTGTTTCCCGGAAAACCTCCACCCACTCTTCTGTGCTCATTGCCTTGCCTGTCCATCTTCTCACTCCCATCCTTCTCAAGTCCTCCTCCATGTTGTCTAGCCATCTGGTCCTTGGTCTGCCCCTTATACGACGTCCACCGGGTTTTCCTTTGAAAACTTTTTTGACTGTGCTGTTCTCCACCATTCTTTCTACATGTCCCAACCAATGTAGTGTATTACTCTTTATTCCAGGCATGATATCTGGTTTGTTGTACAACTCTCTGATCTCCTTATTATTTCAGATTCTCCAAAAAGTCCCTTTCTTTCACTGGCCTGTAGATTTTCCTAAGTATTTTCCTTTCTCATCTCAGCAACAACTCCTCAACATTTTGTGTCATAGTGCAGGTTTCTGAACCATAAATCACCACAGGTCTAACTACTGTACGATACACAGTCAGCTTCAGGTTCCTACTAAGGCTCCTTGCTTTAAATACTTTACCGGCTGCAATCCTTGCATGTTTTTTTTTCTCTCATATCATTATTCAGTTACCAGTGACCCAAGATATTTAAAGCTTTCACAGTGCTCATATTTTTTTCTGTTCAAAGTCATGCTTCTTTCTCCTTCACTATATCTTTTCCTAGATGTTAACATATGCTTAGTCTTTGAGTGATTAATGGTTAGCCCCATCTCCGCACCATTTCTTTCTACTTTTTCAAGCTTTTCTTCCAGGTCCTGTTTCCTCCTGGATAACAGATCAGTATCATTCTCATATGTAAGCTCCTGAGTCATTCTATTAAACAGTGTTTCCCCAGGGTTGTTGCTTTTTTGTCTTTCGCATTACACTCTCCAATCTCCAAGGTGACATTAAACAGAATAGTGGAGAGCACACCACCCTGCCGCAGTCCTTGGTTAACCTCAAATGGCTTTGATAAAGTGCCCTCGGTCTTTACTTTACATACTGTTCTTCTCAAAGCCATTTGAACCAATCATATCAGTTTGTTAGGGACTCCTGCCTCTTGCATTGCCTTCCAAAGTTGATCCCTTTTTATACTATCACAAAATTGTTTGAAGTCACTGAACAGCTGGTGGACATCAATGTTGTACTCATACCATTTTTCAAGGATCTGTCTGATAGTGAAAATCTGGTCTGTAGTGGATCTATTAGTTCTGAAACCACACTGGTAGTCTCCTAGATACTCTTCTACGTATGTTCTTAACTTCCCAGCCACGATTTATCCTAATACTTTATATACTAGACAGAGTAGTGCAATTCCTCTATAATTCCCACAGTAGCTTAGTCATGTTTCTTATGTATAGGGCAGAGTATTGCTGTACCTACCGTTTCGACATATTTTCTCTCTGCTATATTTCAACGAAAATCTCATGCAAAAGCCTTACTAGTTTTTCTCCACCATATTTTATCATTTCTGCTGTAATATTGCCCAGAGCCTTATTGTTTTTAAAAGCCTTGATGCTAACTTTAACGTCAAGTGTGGGTTCTGCTACTGATCCCTGGTGCTCTTCATCTCTGTTTACTTCCTGCTCCACCTCTTCTGCCATACCAGCTTCAACCCCACCTTCGTTATCTGATTCTGCATTCAATAGTTCACTGAACTACTCCACCCATATGTCTAAAATCTGCTCTTTTCCTCCAATCAGATTTCTCTCCTTATCTGTACAGAAAACTGCTCTGGGTTGGAATCCTTTCCTTTTATCTTTAACCCTCATGTAGAATTTCCTTGTTTCTTGAGCAGTATTTCTCTCTTATAACTCATCAATCCACCATATTTCAGATTCTCTCTTTTTCCTCCTATATTCCTTATCTACTTCCCTTCTCATCTCCTGGTATTCTTCTAGCATTCTTTTTATTGCCTCAATTCTTTCTTCTATCTTCCTCGTACAGTCTTCATTAAACCAGTGCTGGGTTCTCGATTGCTTCTTTCCACTCAGTACAGTTTCAGCTGTCTCGTGTTATTCCTTTAACCGTTTCCCATCTTTCTTTAATATCCTCTCCTGCCTGCCCTTCGGCTTCATTAAGTCTATTTGTCGAGATAGTTGTATACTGTCGTACTGTATTTTATTATTTTTTTTAACTTGGTATCATCAAACCTTGGTGTGAAAGCTTTCTTGATCTGTCTATAATTGTCTATCCTCTGTCTGTATTGGATTCTTACCAAATAACGATCACTATCTCCATCTGCACCATGACAGCTACCCACCTCTAATATATCTGAAGCATGTTGTCTGTCAATGAGTAAGAGATCAATCTGATTTTTTGTTATCCCATCTGGGGAGCTTCATGTAACTTTCCTTATATCCTTCCTTTGCATCCATGTGTTTTTAATAATCATGTTATTGCTCATGGCAAAATCAATTAGTCTGATACCATTATCATTAGAAACTTCAGGCAGACTCTCCTTACCTACTTTTCCTACTTGAGCATTGAAGTCCCCCATAATCACTTTAACATCATGATTTGCCACCCTTGCTATTTCCTGGTCCAGTTGCTCATAGAACACACATTTTTTCCACCAACTCTGCATCTTCTGTTCGGGCATATGTACATATAAAGAATATATTGAAAAAACAGGCTTTCGTTCGTAATACAGAGATTCTTTCACTAACAGCGTTAAAGTTCAATGTGGCACCCTTTTGAGCATTATCAACCAGAAAACCTGTGCCTCCATATTGTCTGCTTCCACAGCTGTAAAACAGTGTGTGTGTCCCAGATGTTAATATTCCACTTCCTTTCCATTTCACTTCTTGTACTGCCACCATCGTCACATTGTATTTCTTCATTTCCTTTTTCAGGTTCTGTAGGCCTCCAGGCCTGTTCAGTGTTCTCACATTCCATGTCGCTAAATACCAATGCGTGTGCTGTTTCCGTTACCAAGGCCGTTTAACCATTACATCCATTCAGCTTTATTTGTCCTTTGGTTCTGTAACAAGCGTTTTTTTTCCGGACTGAGGTTGTTAGCCTCACACCCAACCCCCATCTTGGAGGACGTGGATTTTTTTAGTGTTCACTCCCCCAGGAGGATTGGCTTCCCTACGCCTATAGTGCCCCCCTCCCCTTATGTCCCCTATGTTGCACACTTCGTCTGTCTCCTCCATCGAGACCAATCCAGCTTGGGTGACACTGTAGCTATGCTATTGCTGGCAGAGCTCTCGGCTTCATCGGAGCATGCAAACCCTCCCACCCGGCAATGAAGGTGCCTACGATAAGGCGGTGTCCCCTTGGAGGGATTGTGATAATGAGTCTGGATAATAAATTGGTGCATATTAGACTTCTTAATAAAATTGTCAATAAAGCCTTAGTAAACTGAGGGCTGTTTTTAGTACAAAAGACATTATCCAAGCAATAATTATCACAGCAGATTGAGTGAATTACTTAACTAGTATCACAGGGCTGACTATGAGAAATGTGGCCGCTAAACAAAGCAGTGTGTGTCAAATCATGAATGTATTTCGTATTCTGATGAGACATAAATGGAGGATATTTGTAACTAGTCGTGCGTGTCATGGACTATGAACTTTATAACAACTTGCTATATGGTAGTATTTTGGAACATACATCTCACTTTTCTGATCCTGCAACAGGAGTGGACTGTTTCTTGCTGTTGAATAAAAGGATGATCCAAGTACACTGTCATGGATGCCTAATTTCAGGACAAGCTGCAGTGGGTTATGGAGGGATTTTCTTGCAATTCTACACCTAGCTCAAATGCTTGCGTCCAAATACTGGTTTCCATGCAACTAAGAAGAATTATTCCTTCTTAGTTCTCGATGCTACATGTACATAGTTTGAGCCTTTCTGAACAAGTTTAACTAATATTGTTACATAGTGATTATTGATACCTTTACTGATTGAACCTTTGATTGCCTTGTCGTAGTGGTAGGGAATGTTTATTCACTGACCGTTGTTAATTATTTCTGGAACATTTCTTCGCTCTTTCCTGCTTAAGTAATTGGAGCTGATCTGTTTGCCACTGATACGGATGGTCAGGTGAGTTCTGAGTATTCCTGTATAGATCCAGGCACTCTTTGTTGCTTTTGTATTGAGATGTGGTGCCCCCTGTAACTCAAAAGCATTTCCACTGTGTGGGTATGCCATAGCATTGTTGGCTGGTGTTTGTCATTTTTATAGGACTGCACTTGGCTCGTGTGTATGTGACCTCGTGACTAAACTGATCAAAAAAAGTTTTAATCAACTACAGATCTGCAAACATATGTGGACTTAGATTCAAGGGGATCTGAACAGTAAGTCATGAGAGTGGTGGCAATGTGTGTTTTGAATGGTATTTTATTATGAAGGTGCAGAGGACAACAGTTACCAATGTAAAGGAACAGCAAAACAAATTTTTACAGTTAAGATTTCTGCCTTAAGTCTACCGCTCCTCCCCCAAATTCAGTGCACTGGCCTCTCTGTTGTTTATCTATATGACGTAGCCGGCCCTAAGGGACTGATCAGTCTCGACTACTGTTCGAAACTACTTTGTAGAATTTGTTACATATGCATACAGAGGCTCTGCTTCATTAGGAGTCACAGAAGAAAAACGAGATGAAGGGAGAGCAAAAGCAAAAATCACTGCCAACAAAAATTCTGATTGCATATTTCTTGCTGGTAGCATGGTTTATTCACTGTTTGTGCCTGTAGATGAAATAAAACTCAGAGTGAATTGGGGGCAAGGGGGCAGGTGGGACAGAAACCATATCTCCCCCCCCCCCCCCCCCTCCAACAAGATAACTAAATAGGATTTATTTTACTATGACTGATTTTGACAGAAGCTTGCTCTCATCATCTGATTTGTGGAAATTAAAAAATAAATAAATAAATAAATAAATAAATGGGTGTAACATGTATAAGTTTGTATAGTTTTGAACAGTTACACAATTTAAAAAATTATATTCAGGTAGAGCAACTTTTGTAGGCAGGCAAGTTGTCATTAGTCATTACATATAACTTGGCATGTGCTGCAGGGTAAAAAAACCAATACATATCAGTTATACGGTTTCACAAGTGAGATCTTCAGAAAGTTTTGTAATATCTGGCAATACAGTACCATAGCAAGTTAAATAATGTTGTTGGCAGTGTCAGTTGAATACACAGTTACCATTATAAATGTAATTTAGGATTATAGTGAGAGTGAGTAGTCTCCTCTACTCCTAAATTATTTACATTCTGCCAGAAATTCCTTACTATTTTGTCAGCATTGTAGTTATAGCTGTGTTCAGCGGTCAAGACAAAGAGGATGGCCGATACATTTGTAGCTCTTATAAACTCTTGATGATGGCCTTCTACAGCACTTTTTATGGGGAGTGAGAGAGACATAGTTCACAGTAACTGTATATTCAGCTGTTTCATATCAGTATCCATGTAGGCAAAAATTTGTCAGTTTGTATGTGCTGAGCTAACTGCTAAAGAAATTGTGTAATGTTTGGGTGTTACTAGTTAAATATCAGAATTTGTGTCTGTCTGCACTTTTAAGCATTTAGTTTCAATTTTAATTTGTCTTTGCAATAAGTTTACTCATTTGTAGTTGATGCAACACGAAGGAGAGCTTACAGTTTCACTGTTTGGCGGTTCTTGAATAGAGAAGCTTATGTTTAACATTGTTGATGCTCTGTATGTACTAAACAAATAATTTATCTTGTCAGGTTTTTGTGTGATATTAGTGAGTTGACTAGATAACAAAAAATTAATTATATATGGAAAAATTAGTACATTAGTGACATTTTGAATGAGATTTAGTGTTACCCAGGATTGGGACTCTTAAGCATAGCATTCACTAAGTTCTGACATGGGGAAGTCCAGTGCAGCATATGAACTTTGACATTAGTCTTGCGTTTTTATAGTGTATGTGAGTGCCATGTTTGTTGCAGATATTTCTTTCCAGATACCACCTAAAACGAAATGACTAGTAGAACAGATACATGTATCCAAAACACCTTCTATTGATAATGTTCTATACTTCTTAAGACATTTTAAAACCACCAAAAGCTGCTTTATGAATAATCTGTGTTGTTTTTGACTAGTTTTGATCCAAAGCATCATTAGGTCGATAAATATTATTGATGCAAGCAAGGAAAGACAGTGCATGGATGTCAGAAGTTAAGACAGAACACAAGTCCATTGCATCAAACAACAAGGTTTTTCTTGCTTTAAACATTTACAAATGTAAAACTGCGCATTTTACAAAAGTACAGAAATGTAGCAACCCATGATTACAGTGTCTCAAAGCATGACACAGTTGGAATCAGCCAACTCCTACAAATACCTGGGCGTAATTATTTGTGGGGTTATGAAATGGGATAATTACATAGACTCAATCATGCATAAAGTAAGTGGTAGACTAGACTTATTTGTAACATACTAGAAAAATGCAATCTTCAAGGAATATTGCTTTCAAAACACTCTTGCAATCCATCCTAGAATGTGGCTCAAATGTGTGGAGTACAGCAGGGAATGTTGAAGATGTACAAAAAAAGAGCAGAATGTGTTGTCACAGGCTTGTTTGACTCATTGGAGAATATCACAGAAAAGTTGAAAAATCCAAATTTACAGATGCTTGAAGAAATGATGCATTGTACCTTGGAAAAGTTTTAAGAATCAGTATTAAGTGAGGAATCTGTGAATATACTACAGTGCCTACACAGCACACTCACCGAGTCTACAAAGACAAGGTTCGCAGATGTGTTTAAGCAGTCATTTGTCACAGGTGGCATAAACGAATAGAAACCCTAACATTTTGTACAGTGTGAAGTGACCTCTGCTATGCTCTTCAAACTTGTTTAGCTGAGTGTAGGTGTAGATATAGAGTGTGTATAAATAGCTAAAAAGATCCATTATGGTTCAGTTGCACCACTGGATATCAGTCACTGGAAACGGTAAAATACGTTGACACATGTGTTAGGAGAAGTTTATTGTGCAACAGCCACATAAAATTATTAATGGAATACGCCAGACTGAAATTCGTTATAGGAATTACAATAAAATATAATTCATCCAAAGGACATTATTGTTTAACAGTTTAGGATTTTTGCTAATTAAGATTAATACAATTGATTCAGAGAACAACTGTGTGTGTTTTTTTTCTGTGTCTGCTTAGTGAATGGGAAAGAATCTGGGGGAAATTCATTCCACTCTAGTGGCAAGCTCAACAAGAGCAGAATTATGCTTCATGAAGATGATCAAATTCTGAGTGTGTGTGTTTCAAAAAATTTATTGTTTTCTCTCTTGCACATCTCTCACTAAATAACTGTAACAATAATGTACAAGCAATTTGTGCTTACATAGAGGGCTACCCTCAGTCATTGTACCTATGCAACATTCACAAATGGGAGGGAACCAGTGATACACAAAGGCTGGCGCATAGAGATGGTACGCAGTGCACCATCTCCAGCACACCATAAAATGGTCTGCATAGTACAAATTTAGATGTAAATGTTTTTATTCCCTCAAATCTTTTGCTCTATTTTGTTGGGTAGGTGACCTCTCATTTCAATAGCTGTGGTATTTTTTTTACCTTGTGTTTGTTTGCTACATTTTCTGGCATTTTGCCAATAGAAATAATGAATTAATGGGAAGAAAGGAAAAACAGAAAAGATATTAGTATGTACTAAGGCTTTCACAGCCAGCGCCACTTCTATGACAGATCATACCAGGCCAATAGGCCAGGGTGCAGTAGGTGTTTCACATTTCTGATGTTTCATTTATATCAGTGCCATGCATATTGAGGGGTCGAAATACCAAACATTGAAGGTGAAATGCAGAATTGCTGGACCATGCTCCATCATCCTTGTAAGCCCTTTATATATCACAAAAGATAGAAATGGGATAACGTAGGATTTTGCTACTGGACTGCCATGATGATAATGTTTATATTTCAACATCTGCTCTTGGTTCATAATGTATGACAGGGTAGTAGTGAAGAAATTTATAATAATTTCCTTGGTACTCTTTTAGGGAGTTGCAGATGTTGTTATCTGAAGAAAGAAGAACAAAAGAACAGCTAGAAAATCAAGTTGAAGAACTAAAAAGTAAATCAACTGTTCCAGAACTAAATGTAAATCAAAAGGAACTATTCGAAAAAAGAATTAGAGAACTACAGAATGAACTTGAGTCAGTAAGGAAAAAACTGAAAAAGGCAGAAGGTAAAGCCAAAGAAACTCCACCTGCATTGCTTGAATTACAGGAAGAAATGGCAAACATGAAAACTCAACACCAGATTGCAATTTTACAGGTACGTGGACAATTAATCGGTGCTAAGCTAGATAGTAATACTTTTTCCTACTTTCGGCTATGCAGTGTTATTGACAGACCTTATTGCACAAACTGTAATTGTATCAGATATTTTTAATGTGAAATTAAATTTTCAATCACAGTCTTCGTACTGTATTGACAGAAGTGTATGTGCATGTTCACGTGCTGTTAGTATTGTGAATATTGAAGTAGTTACTTAAAATATGAGGGCTGTTCAGAAGTAAGGAACAATAGATCGCAAAATGGAAACCACAGTGAAAATCAAAACTGTTTTATTTGCAACAGTTAGCTACAACTTCCAGCTACTTCTGTACATAGTCACCTGTCGGACTTAGTAATTTGTCGTAGTATTCTACCAACTTCCCGATATCTTCGTCATTGAAGGCAGCCGCATATGCTTTCCGCCTATTCTCTACGCTGGCGTACAGCTCATTGTCTGTGCCAAAATGTTGTCTCCTTAGCCAGCAGTCCATGTGAGTATGGATGAAACTCAGAGGGAGACAATCACGGGCTGTATTTCGTTAATCAAATATATCTGATTGGAAATGATGCAGGAGCATCTTCATTGCCCATGCAGAATGCAGCTGAGAATTGTTTTGAAGAAGAAAACACACAACAGTAATGTAATGTTGGCTGCATAGCTTCAGGTGAAATTTCTCACCAGGCCCTTGTACTCTTCGGGAGACACTATTGTTCTAGGTATTTTTAGGTGCTCCCTGTGTGCTCAGAACTAAAAAGAATGATGTAACGCGATCGACGGACATACTAGACACAGCCCAACACACCTGTGCAAAACTTCATTGGATTTTGACTGTAGTTTCAATTTCGTGACCGATTGTTCCTTATTTTATGAATAACCCTCGTACATGGAAATACATTAAAAGATGAAATTTATCTCTGACAAGGAATGCAAAAATGCTACGTTGGAAAATCTTTACATAGTCTTCAGGGAGGTAACAGAGCTTGAAGTTAAGGTTTTAACTTTCCATGAAATGTGATTTGTAAGTGAGGTTGTGTTGAGTTTATGATTTTTTTATTGCCTATATGTAACACTGATGGTGTTGTACTTGAAGAAAAAAAGAAAAGAAATACAATCAAAAAATGATTTTAACTGGTAAAAGTTATCTTGTTTCAATGGTGGAAAACTTTATACATTATAAATAGACTCCCTAGACCATAATAAACTGGCTTTGACAGATAAGACTTACAGTATATCATCTTACACAATGTTACTGTTTGATAGTAATAATTTTGTTGAGAAGGAAGTTGATTAGTTAGTAGTATCATTCATAGAATTTAATATACTGTTTCTAGTTAATTTCAAAGCATCCATATTAGTGAATTTGTAAATAAACATGTTGCATTGTGAAACTGGAGTTATTTAATAACATCATTTGGACTGTAAACACTGTGCTGTACAGAAGACAGTCCAGGATGGAATTAAAATAGCAAATTACTGTTCAGCATATAAAGAAGCATTGAGTCAGAGAAAGGCACAATGAAAGAGACTGCCAAAATATTAAAGCTTTTGGACAAGTTCTTGAGGCCTTCTGCAGTAGAAAACACACACACACACACACACACACACACACACACACACAGAGAGAGAGAGAGAGAGAGAGAGAGAGAGAGAGAGAGAGAGAGAGAGAGAGACGTGTGGCCACTGTCTCAGGGTGCTAGAGCCCGACTGCGTCTGCTGGAGCAACAATCTGCTGGGATGGGTGGTGAGGGTATAAAGGAGGCACAAGGTGGGGAGAGGGATAAAATAGTAGATCTGGGGGAGGATGCTAGTACCTTCCTGGTGGGGCTGTTAGTTGTAGGGAGAAGTAGAGATGCTACAAGTTCCCTCCCCTCCAGTCGGAATGCACGCACGCTCTCTCTCTCCTCTCTCTCTCTCTCTCTCTCTCTCTCTCTCTCTCTCTCTCTCTCTCTGCGCTTGCGTGTGCGGGTGCGCGTGCGCGTGCCCCCATAAACACCCACAAGTATAGGCTTGTGTGTCTTTATTTATTTTTACCTGGAGTTTCTTTTGTAAAAATATTTAATATGGAAGACGGGTATATGGATATCACATTATATGTTATCTGTTACAATAAATCAAAATGAGACCAAGATGTTAATTCTTCAGTACAATTAGATATGAAGGCCATTCATTTCCTCCACCTAAGTGACTTGACTTGATGAGAAGGTATAGCTCTACAGCAAACAGCAGCTAAGAGGGAGACAGGTAGTTAGATTAGAAGGATTAGGAAATGAGAGATAAGAGGTTAAAACAGTGTCAGGGATGCATTTTGGTATTTGATGCAAAGCATTGAATGATAAACAGTTAATGTAAGGAATAGCGCTATAGCGCTTAACTGTGTTATTGTGTGTATGTAATTCAATTTTGGCTTTTCCTCGTTTACTAAAATTTGCTTCCATTTCTGCCTGACACTTCTGAATGCAGTCATTATTCTGTATTTCTTCTTAGGCCCATAGCATTACCAATTCTGATAGGTGGTCGATACCAAATCTTTAGCATTATTGTCATCATTGCAAAAGAACTATAGTTTCAGCAGCAGCACTCATGTTTGTAAAATTGCAACATAGTAAAAGTGCTGCCAAAAAGTAACTCATATTTACTATAGATTAATTAATAATAAATGTAAACAGATTATTAAGATCATTGTTTAGTTCCTGGAAACAAAATCAGGACCATTGAAATCTGCTATGGACTGTGCTAAAACGCTATTGATGGTTGTGCCACAGGTATATTTGTGGCTAACTGAGAATCATCTCCTTGGGTCATTGGGTCTAACAGCCAGGCTATATTGTTGGGTCATTTTATGCTGTCTTTTTCAGGGGGGAAAACCTAAAATTTATTTAATTACAATTACATTGGAAGAACAAATCACCTTACAGTGTCTATATTTTCCTCTATGCCCTATGTATAACTATTAATTGAAAGGGGTATAATAGAGGGAAACATTCCATGTGGGAAAAATATATCTAAAAACAAAGATGATGTGACTTACCAAACGAAAGCGCTGGCAGGTTGATAGACACACAAACAAACACAAACATACACACAGGCGCATGCGTGCACATGAGCACACGCACACGCACACGTGTGCCAGTGTGTGCATGTGTACCTGTGCCCCTACTCTAATTTTCTGTAGTATGTAACAACTAATTGGGGAAGCAGACATTACCATATGTGTGGCAGGGCTCCTGTATTGTGCTAACAGAAGCTATTGATACATCATTGCTTTGTCACATCACTTATGGTTGTTTTCCATTTTTTCCCAATTTCACTGCTTTTATGTTTCTTCAAATTGTGATACATTGTACTGTGAAAATACTACTTGCAGGCTACTTGCTCAATATGGTTTAAACTGAGATTTACTTACATGACACTGTTTAAAATATTGAAGGTGTAATGACTTCTCTAATACTGATACACCACTTTTACACAACTCCTGAAAACATTCCAATAAAGGGTATTTAAAAAGTGCGCCAGCTTTGAATTACATAGTATATATTTGTTTATTCATTGGCCACGTTGTTGTGAATCTTATCAATTTCCATAAATATTGTAATTGTTGTTCCAGTCTGAATTTCTCACACTTCTTTATTGTGTGTCTAGCCATGGAGCAATTTGCCAAAGCACATCATGTGCTAATAATGAAAATATTTTATCAGAATGGAATAAGTTGTGCAGCAACTGAGTTGTGCGTACTCTTGTTCCTTGCAAAACATTGTGATGGTTAATGACACTGTGGCTGTTTGTCCAGTGAAGTCAGTTGTTTTTCATTCTGAAAAATTGGCTAGTGGATATTCTTTAGTATAGCAAATTCTCCAGTATGATCCACTTTCTTATTTTTACAGAATTCAGTTATTGTAGTAGCTGAATGAATGGAGATGATCACAAAAATAGGTTAGATTTTGTAGAATGATTTTGAAGTAGATGAGAGGAAGGTAGTTTTCTGAGCAACATCATGTATAGTGACAAGGCACACTTACAATTCAATGAGTTTGCAGTTGCGGGATGTTGGAAAATCCTTGCATGATGCAAAAGAGGGAATTGCATCCAATGGATCTTATACAATTATTCACAAGGTTTTACGGAGCCTATGAATGTGCAGTCACACTGTGTACAAATCATATGCACACCTTAGTTCATCATAAGATTTTCTGTAAGTGTCACTCCTCTAATGCTTCTTAAAATATTGTATTGTCTAAAAATAGACTCAATTCATTTGTTGGCAACGGGTCTGAGAAACATATTTCTCTGTGCTACCAAAATAATATCAGATTTTTATAGTGAGTTATTGCTGTGAAATTATTTTAATTTTTCAGGAACAGAAAAAGGCTGCTGATGCCGAGGAACAAGTAAAGCATATGGCTGCTATGCACGAAGAACGTGTGGCTAGCTTAGAAGCTCGGCTTGCTGAGTTGTCATCAGCAGTTGGCATGTATGATCGCCAGCTTCAGCAGGACCAAGTTGCTATACAAAAACTCAAGGTATCTATAATTGTAATTTGCATTCCTCTGTGTTAACACGTAATTTTGCTTTTGTTTTCAGTTTTGTGGCTCTTGGATCCTGAGAATTCTGAAGTAGAAGAAACTAAAAGAGAGAGAGAGAGAAAGACTGAAGTTAACAATCCATTGTGTAGGTTATACGTTGAGTTGCCAGAAGGCACATAAACATGACTGAATATGTTTCTAAGCTATATGATAGTTTACTTCTTCAGAACTAACTACAGAACTGGGATAGAGAGGCAGAAAATGCTCAGGACAAGGATGTGGCATCAGTAAGCTTGCTCTTGTGCAGCTAGGGAGTGTTATGTTTGGTACACAATGATGTATAGGAATAGACTGGAAGGAGAAGATAGAAAAGAGGAAGAGAGAGGCTGCTGAGAGTAAGATGTGAGTGTAGAATGAGTGAAGCTGGTATGGGGTGACACGGGGAGACAGGGTACTAGGCAGGTATGGGGCAAGGACTAAGGAGGATTTTGGTGGGATGAAAGGATGTGTTGTGAGGATGCTTCCCTTCTATGTGGTTTGAGAGAAGCTGGTGTTTTTGATGGTGAGGGAATTTTTGTACAATGTAGAATGTGAAGCAGCTACTGAAGTTGAGAATGTTGTGCTCAGTGTAGTGTTACATTCTAGTTTGCAATTAGGCCCTGCTGCAGTGCAGTGCAGTAGCAGTAAGCATACAGATATAGTAGGAGTGGACAGAAACCCTCATCATGTTCAGTATGTTGGTTCAGTGTGTTCGCTATTTTGCAATTTTTTTCAACCTTTCTTCATAGTAATATTTATGGTCTATTGTTTTCATCCATCATTATAGATTGGTACCGAGCGAGGTGGCGCAGTGGTTAGCACACTGGACTTGCATTCGGGAGGACGATGGTTCAATCCCGTCTCCGGCCATCCTGATTTAGGTTTTCCGTGATTTCCCTAAATCGTTTCAGGCAAATGCCGGGATGGTTCCTTTGAAAGGGCACGGCCGATTTCCTTCCCAATCCTTCCCTAACCCGATCTTGCGCTCCGTCTCTAATGACCTCGTTGTCGACGGGACGTTAAACACTAACCACCACTACCATATAGATTGGTTCTTAGATTCTCACAGAGTAAAGCTAATGGGAGCAGAAAATTTATTATTAAAATACTTTGTCTTGTCATGTTGATTTTTCTATAGATATGATAAATGTACAGTGACACACTGTTGCTTCAGAGATAATTACATAAATAATACATTGCAGCCAACATGTTATTTCTGAATTTTGGCTGCTAGAAAGTTCATTATTCATTGTTGATTTTGCCTGTATCATGATAAAAATAAATAGGTAAGAATGAACCTTGGCAAAAATAAATAGGTAATACCGGATCACTAAGACTATTCACTTCCTAGTTTTGGTTAAAATTGTTTTAATTACTGTCAAATTATAACACTGCCCATGTCAATTTATTTAAAATCAATTCAATACAGAAGAATATATTAAAAACAAAGATTCCAAGACTTACCAAGCGGGAAAGCGCCGGCAGACAGGCACAATGAACAAAACACACACACAGAATTACTAGCTTTTGCAACCGATGGTTGCGTCTTCAGGAAGGAGAGGGAAAGACGAAAGGATGTGGGTTTTAAGGGAGAGGGTAAGGAGTCATTCCAATCCTGGGAGCGGAAAGACTTCCCTTAGGGGGAAAAAAAGGACAGGTGTACACTCGCGCGCGCACACAAGTGTGTGTGTGTGTGTGTGTGTGTGTGTGTGTGTGTGTGTGTGTGTGTGTGTGTGTGTGTGTGGGCGCGCGCGCGTGTGTGTGTGCGCGAGTGTACACCTGTCCTTTTTTTCCCCCTAAGGGAAGTCTTTCCGCTCCCAGGATTGGAATGACTCCTTACCCTCTCCCTTAAAACCCACATCCTTTCGTTTTTCCCTCTCCTTCCTGAAGAAGCAACCATCGGTTGCGAAAGCTAGTAATTCTGTGTGTGTGTTTGTGTGTTTTGTTCATTGTGCCTGTCTGCCGGCGCTTTCCCCCTTGGTAAGTCTTGGAATCTTCGTTTTTAATATATTTTACCCATGTGGAAGTTTCTTTCTATTTTATTTACAATTCAACACAGATGTATATTTATAGTCTTCAACCTTTTTTCTTATAGATTTTAAAATTTTTCAACAAATTTTCCACTCATCATGTATATAGTCCAACACTCATGAATAAACTTTATTATATTCTTTATAGATAATCACACACAATATTCTGTCATAATCAAATGTATTACTTTCAATACTGTTAACAGCTTGGTACATAAAACAAGCTTCACAATGTGGCAATTGGACACTGAGGAAACTATTTGTGTTATCAAAACATTTCATCTGTCTTCAACAATGTACAATAATTAAATATCAGTGATGTAGTACATCAGTGGCCTATTCTCTTATGGCCACTGGCTGGTAGGTTTTTCACGGTGGTGCTAATCAGACCCAACACAAAAGAGGCCTGTGGTGCTAGTCTCCACTGGTCTCACTCAGTAACATTAATATTCATCTTAACCTACTTTAATCCTAATACATTGAAGTCATTACTTAAAAATAATGCACATTCACCTTACATAACTCATCTCTTGAGAAACATAGTGTGTGGAATAGTTTGACATTTTGTATCACTGCGTGGTCATGGACAGTTGGTTAATGGTCATTCCCACATAAAGGCTCTGCAGAATTTACAGCAGAAATGGTATATGATGTGACTTCTTTGACAGTTGGTTGTGCCTCATATAGGACAGGATATGCCTGTGACAGGTCTCGAATAGGATATACTGGGAGGGTGCATAGTACAAGTGTTGCACCTGGCTCTGCCACACGGGTGTAACCCATGTGGCAAGGGGTTGGGAATAAGTGTAACGTAAGAATGGATCAGGTTATTCTGTGAAATGCATGAGCAGTGGAATACCACTTTGTAAGTTGTCAGAAGGATCGCTAACTGTTCCTCATTTATGGGCAAGTAGGTTTTTTTGGGACGGTGGGGGGGGGGGGGGGGGGGGGAGGAGAAGTAGTGTATCCTATTTTAGTTCAGGGTGTATATGACCTGGGACAACCAGGAAATCTGAGAAAAACCCGGGAATTTTTTCATCTGGGAGAAAACCGGGAGAAACCAGGGAATTTTTTGGAATTCCGGGAAGTTTTCATTGTTTTAGCTTTGTTAAATTTTTGTAATTTAGACTGCAGAATTGATTCTCTAGCAAAGAATGTTGTTGTATCCTGCTACTGGAGAGTGATACTGGAGCAATAAAATGCAAACGAGAAGGAAAAAAAAACTTTATTGGCAAAGGAAATGTGCAATTTACAACAACAAAACACCGTGCACGCACAAGTGCAAATAGCAAAAATATGTCAAAGGCCGCAGGGCGCAGACTGTAATTCTTCGTAACAATAAACTGCTTGCTATGAGCATGACGTCACAACTGTTCACATTAGGTTCGTTTGACCAATTGCCAGCGGTCTGTTGCGCATGCGCGTTTGACTCGCGTATAAGCAGTACCTTCTCCCGCTTCCCGCTACTTGAAGTTTGTCTGTTAACTGTATCGGTAGTAGCAGCAAGCAGCCAGATGCAAACGAGGAAAATTTTTCTCGCGCACCGTATCTGCCAGATTCACGCTTGCACAGAGTTGTAGTGGGGAGGGGATTAACCTCCACATGACCCGCTTTTACGTTAAATGATTTCGCTGCTTCTCTTCGTGTACAGCTCAAATGAAAGCAAAACGAATTTCTGTGGCCGGAAGCTATCAAGTGAATTAAAATACATTCACATAATTATGGAGGGTAAAAATATATTATTAATTTTAGTTTTCTGATTTTATTTTATTTCCAAGTTAGTAGCAGTCAAGCATTAATCGCCTTGCAGAACAGTGAAGTTATTTTTGCAAGTTTGCTAAAGAAATTTAGCTTTATTAATCTTTCCACTGAGCGATCATTTTATTTGAAACAAAGTGTTTCATTCTACAGTATTGGCTAGTTCAAACTGTTCGCTGAATTTCAAGTGCACGTTATCATCTTCTGCCATATATGGCATTATGCCATAATAAATAAACAAAAATGAGATCATAGAGTACTGGTACTCCAAGAAAATTTACATCCCAGAAACCACACTGAAAAGCTTAATATCAGATGGGACCTACTTCATTGTGAATCTGGAAAAAGCCAATTTGCACTTCAAGTCGCATTATGCATTTTAGTATGGTTTACGAAATTCCGATGCTCTTTGGAGTATCCTCTGATGCCCTGTTTCTTTTATGGTGTAATGAAACTTCTCTTAGTGCTTTATACACACAAACGTGTGGGCTTCCTACACCACTGCAGTTCCACATGGACAATAATGCCTGTTTTCTGATGCTCTGTGGCAACTGGTAAATCGAACCTATTTCTAACAGTCTCCGGATAGCATTGCAAACGGTGGTTAGAAAAGCGTTATTTTCAAAGTAAATTTCTTTTTACACAAGATGAATTACGTTATGTGTGAGAAAGTGGGATGGATATCTAAATCGCAGAGCGTTCGAAACTGAACAGTTTGAGGACCAGCCACTTAAAAGAATTTCGAGCCGAGACATTTATGTCATAATTTTAAATTTACTGGCACATTTGTGTGATGTATCTTAATGTATAACACGCGCAAAAAAAATTGATATTGCATATGAAAGCTTAGCTCCTGTTGTAGCGTGTTAAGCTTAGAGATCAATATTATAAACTTAGCTTTTCTTGTAGATATATGGTACTGTGTAAATTAATGTAAACCATTAACTTTTCCTCTTGCGTGTTCATACGCTATGTAACCATTGATCTTGCTATTGGCTAACTATAACACGTGTCCTATGCTCTGAATAGCTGCTGTCATCGGCTGGCGAGATCTCGTGGCTTGAGATATGATTCGCTTACAAAAGGACATCGCAACCTCGGTTTCAACGTTCCGGAAACTAACGCTCTGTGTTTGGTGCAATTCGAATTTATACTTTCGTAATACGAAAATATGCAGCGTATATGTTGTTGCAAATCTAAGGTCTTTCCAAAACTTCTCTCCCTTTTTTTTTTTTTATTAAAAGTCTCTCCAAAACTTCTCTGCCCCGTCTTTTCCTTTTTTTCCGGTAAGTTCTACGCGATTGTATAAAACGTTAACCATTCAAAGGTTTGATAAGTTTTACAGTTCCGAGGGAAAATCTACGGAAAACCTACTGTCACTTAGCACAGAAAACGTGTATTTTCGCCTGGGAAAAAGCATATTTTTTAAACGGGATATCCGGGAGAAATCCAGGAACAATCCAGGAATTTTTTTCCTTGTCCCTGTATACACCCTGTAGTTAGTTGATGGAGGGGGTCGAAGGATTAGAAATATGTGTGGGTGTGATATTGGAGATGTGTTTATGAACTGTATCTGGACAGTGATGGCTTGCTATGAAGCCCTCAGTGACACCTTCAGTATACAGCCACATTGTTGCTTGGTGGCTAGTGGGTTTGATATGGGAAGTGCTTTTAATAGAGCAGTTGGAGAGTTGAAGGTCAACATTAGGAAGGTGACACTCAGGGCTGACAAGGACCAGGGAAGCAAGTGGGAGAGAAACCGTTCAGGCTGTGGAGGAGTAAGGATAGAATGTATTGACCCTCGGTCTAGATCATCAAGATGTCAATGGACATGAACCAGACAAAGAGTTCTGGATGCTGGGTGGCTAGGAAAATTTCCTCTAGATCACACATAAAGAGTTTGACAATAGGACGGTGTTCAAGGATGTAACCCAGATTTGTTTGTTCATCTTTCCTTGAAACCATATGTAAGTTTTCTGCATTGTAGTTAGTTTAAGTATTAGACTTGTATTAGGGAAGATGAGTGTTCAGATCTGCGACGAGCATTCCAGACACCTGGCTGAAAATGATTTACAAGTTCATGGCACCCTCCATCGGTAATACTGGAATTCAATGTGGTGTTGGCCCACCTTGCCTTGACTCTCACAGGCATATGTTCAATCAGGTGCTGGAAGGATTCTTGGGGAAAGGCAGCCCATTCTTCATGGAGTACTGCACTGAGAAGAGGTATCGATGTTGGCGGGTGAGGCCTGGCATGAAGTCGGTGTTCCAAAACATCCCAAAAGTGTTCTATAGTATTCAGCTCAGGACTCTGTGCAGGCCGGTCAATTACAGGGATGTTATTGGCACGTAACCACTTCGCCACAGACTGTGCCTTAGGAACTGGTGCTCGATCGTGTTGAAAGATGCAATCGCCGTCCCCGAATTGCTCTCCATCAGTGGGAAGCAAGCTGTTTAAAACATCAATTTAGGCCTGTGCTGTGACAGTGCCACACAAAACAACGAGTGCATACCCCTTCCTCATAACATGACCACACCATACCACCGCCGCCTCTTAATTTTACTGTTAGCACTACACATGCTGGCAGATGATGTTCACCGGGCATTCGCCGTACACACACCCTGCCATTGGCTCACCACATTGTGTACCATGATTCGTCGCTCCACACAATGTTTTTCCACTGTTCAATTGTCCAATGTTTATGCTCCTTACACCAAGTGAGGCGTTGTTTGGCATTTACCAGTGTGGTGTGTGGCTTATGAGCAACCACTCAATCATGAAATCCAAGTTTTCCCACCTCCCGCCTGTCATAGTACTTTCAGTGGATCCTAATGCGGTATGGAGTTTGTGTGTGATTATCTGGATAGATGTCTGCCTATTACACATTACGACCTGCTTCAACTGTTGGTGGTTTCTGTCAGTCAACAGGTGAGGTCGGCCTGTACGTTTTTGTGCTGTACGTGTCCCTTCACGTTTCCACTTCACTATCACATTGGAAACAGTGGGCCTAGGTATGTTTAGGAGAGTGGAAATCTCACGTATAGACGAATGACACAAGTGACACCCAATCACCTGACCACATTCGAAGTCCGTGAGTTCCGCGGAGCACCCCATTCTGGTCTCTCACGACATCTAATAGCTATCAAGGTCACTGCTATGAAGTACCTGGCAGTAGGTGGCAGCACAACGCACCTAATATGAAAAACATATGTTTAAGGTGTCCGGATACTTTTGATCACAGATTGTAGGTTCTTAAGGTTTTGATAAATTGCAGAAGAGAGGCAAATGCTGAAATTTTTCATTTGAAAAGGACAATGCTGATTTCATTCCCTACTCTGAGGACCTACTCCATTTCTAATGAACGCATCGTCGTTGGGACACACTAAATTCCTTTTTTTCTTCCATTGCAAGAATAATGACACAGGGCAGGTTAATTCATTTTTAATTATTTCTCAGGAAGCTGCTTAAAAGTAAACACAGCATTGTGTTGTTTTCTGTATCGTCTAACTTTACTTGTAGGACCACTGACTAGTAATGTATTTCAGGATCAGTTATTGCAACTTAACTTAGATCCAGCAATAAATACAGTGCCCGAAGATAACAAAAATGTTGCAAACCCAACAGAGATGAAAATGAAGATGGAAATGGGAGGAACAAATGATATCCAGTCAATTATAGATAAAATATTTTATCTGAAAGGCTTGTTGGAAGAAGCCAGCAAACATGCAGAGAAAACTGTTGATTTTCCAGGTCAGTGTAGGAATTATTTTTAATTATTTCAAACTGTGAACTGTTAAAATAGGAAAAAATCAAGATCTACTGAAAAATTGTGCTTTTCTTTCAGTGCTGTGGAACCATGTCTCTGGCTTTCCTATTGATACTGTAGCTCAGCACAGAGCCTGCAAAGATGAATACAACTTACTGAAGCAAGAATTTGAGTTATATAAACAACAGAATCAACGACAGGTGCCAGCTAATCTGCGGTAGTAGTTATTATGTGAAACATTTATGCTTATGTACAGTTTAACAAACAATATTTAAATTGTTGTCAGCACTATGTTGTTAATATTTTTGTTTTGTAAGAAATTTAAAATTCGAGTAGTAAAGAAAATGAAAACTTCAAACAGTAAAACTGTGATGACAGCTGTACTTATTATAAGCTTAAATCACAGTAAGAGTCATGACAAAGACAGTACTCTTCAGGCAAAAATTCCTGCGTAGGATCATAACTTGTAAAGTTTAAATGAGGGTCTTGTTTTTATCCTCCATGACCTGAAATATGTCTCTAAACCTAAAATAATTTGGGTGTAAAGGGGACCACTCACTGAAGAGCAGACGTTTTGAGTCATTGACAGGCATACAAAAAAGAATGAAAACTTCGGTAACTTTTGGAAGACATCCTTTGATGATTGAGTGTGTGCCCCCCCCCCCCCCCCCTGACACACACACACACACACACACACACACACACACACACACACACACACACACCTGTGACAAAGTAGTAAGAATGCTGAAGGGAAGGGTGGCAGGTACACAGGCTAGGCATGTGACACATGGACACCATCATGCGGTGCACAGTGATGATGATTCAGATTTATAGATCAATAGTGGGTGACAGGATTTTTGGGTAGAGAATGGGGGGATAGCAAAGCTTGGGGCCTCGAGGATTATGTAGGCGAAGAGTGTGTTGTAAGGATAATGCCCATCTAGGTAGTTCAGATAAACTTGTGGTGGAGGGAAGGAACCAAATGGCACAGGTTGTGAAGTAGCTGTTGAATGTAGTGTGTCATGCTCAGCAACATGCTGCTGAGCAAGTTGTCCAATTCAATTCAGTTGCATCTCATTACCATGATTTTGCTTTTGTTGATGTTCATCTTATAATCTCTTTTCAAGACTTTATCCATTCATTTCAACTGATTTTCTAGCTCTTCATTGTTTGTGTCAGAATTACAATGTCATTGGCAAACCTAAAATATTTTTCTGTAAACTTTAATTTCCTTCTCAGATTTCTCCTTGGTTTCCTTTACTGATAACTCGTTGTACACATGATTAAATAACATTGGACATAGACTACAATCCTGTCTCACTTCCTTCTCAACTACTGCTTTTCTTTTGCATTCTCCAACTCTTACAATTACATTCTTGTTTCTGTACATCAAAAGCTCTCTCTAAATCTACTAATATTATAAATGCGGTTTCCCATTAATCTTCTCAGATAAGTTCTGCATCAGTATGGTCTTGTGTATTGCTACATTTCTGCAGAACCCAAACTGTTTTTCTCTGATGTCACCTGCCTATCAATTTTTACATTCTTCAGTACATAATTCATCAGTATTTTGCAGCTATGACTTGTTAAAATAGTGTTTCAGTAACAATTGCACCTGTGAGCAACAGCCTTCTTTGGAATATGAATTATTACATTCTGATGTAAGTCTTCAGGCTTTCCCGGCGAGATCTTGACATGTGGAATAATAGAGTCTACTGCCAGAAGTTTGTGTTGCTCTGGCACAATATTTTGGCCACGTAATTCGTTGCCTTCTTCAGATGCTACCTGAGACTGCCTTATTGGAGGATCTTGTCCAGTATTTATGCCCAGAGGGCGCTGGGCGCTCTCTTTGCCGTCCCCATCCGCCTGGTGCTACTTGTAAGGTGTTGTCTCTTCCCCTGTGCTCCCATGGACATCCGTGCCCGACTTCGTTGCTATCTGTGGCAGCTCCCTGAGGCGCGTCCTATGTCGGGCGTTCCGTTCGCAGTCCGTGCCCACCTGGTGCTGCTCCTGAGGTTTTGGCCCTTCCCTGGTGCTTCCATGGACGTCCACACTTGGCTCGTTCACCATCTGTGGTTGTGGAAGCAGTCTGGGGATGGACCCACATTTGGCATTCTGTTCGTGGTCCGCGCATGCTTGGTGCGGCTCCTGAGGTGTTGGCACTTCCCTGGTGCTCCGACGCATGTCTGCGCCTGTCTCGTCCATCACCCTCTGGGCATAAATACTGGACAAGATCCTCCAATACGGCAGTCTCAGGTAGCACCTGAAGAAGGCAACGAGTTACGTGGCTGAAATATTGTGCCAGAGCAACACAAACATCCAGAAGTAGACCCAATTATTCTACATATTATTTTATAATTGAAATCTGAGGGTATTTTAGCTGCCTCTTATATATTACATGCCAGGTGACACAGTTTATCACAGCTGTTCCTTCTAAGGATCTCAATAATTCTGAGGAAATGTCATCTACCCCTGGGCCCTTGTTTCTGTCTGATATGTTCCATTTCATCTTCATTTACTTCATATTCTCTCTCTCCTGGTCTCATCATCCTAATGAATAGTCCTCACATGGAGATCCAAGTGGGGAACTATTTTACCTTTGTCCATAGCTCGTGGTCTAGTGGCTAGCGTTGCTGCCTATCGGTCATGGGGTCCTGGGTTCGAGTCTTGGCTGGGTTGGGGATTTTTCTCTGCCCGGGGGCTGAGTGTTTGTTTTATCATCATCATCATCATCATCATCATCCATGACAGTGGCTTCCTTGAACTTTTTAAAAAATTGGACTGTGTAGAAACTGGGACATTGTACGGGCGCTGATGACCATGCAGTTGAGCGCCCCACAAACCAAATCTCATCATTATCATTTTATCTCTGGAATAATTTAGCGGGGTAGACGCCCTAATCATCAAGTCATATAGTAGATATGCATGGCCTTGGGAAATATAACAGTTATACTTTTCCCCTTGCTTCAGCCATTCACAATAACAAAATAGCACTGTTTCAGTGCAGTTCCAGCTATGATTCAGCAATCTTTATAGCTGAGGCAGGCAAGCTATCACACCTGAGCAAGTTCCAGGGTTCATGGCTGTACTGGAGCTAGTGATGACCACTTTTCTTCCACTTTTTTTTTTTTTTTTTTTTTTTTTTTTTTTTTTTTTTTTTTTTTTTTTTTTTTTTTTTTTTGCTATTGGCAATGCTGTAATCAAATTTTTGTTTACAGGTACACCTCTGCAGTCCTGGTACACTTTGAAATTCTGACACTATAGTATTGTAATACACTTCTAGAGGAGCCAGAAGAGAATGGCATAGCCAGTTTATAAAATGGATATGGGCTGCACAATTTGCTTTTGGCTTCTGTGATGGTGTGTTTATGTTATGGTGGCATGTACCTAAACGAAAAGGAAAAATAAAAAAATAAAAAAACAAGAAATTAATTATATAATTTAATTTGTAAGCTACTACAAACAACATAGTGAACGTATTATAGTGGCCAAGCTAGACACGAAGCCCATGCCTACCACAGTAGTACAAGTTGATATGCCAACTAGCTCTGCAGATGGCGAAGAAATTGAAGAAATGTATGATGAGATAAAAGAAATCATTCAGATAGTGAAGGGAGACGAAAACTTAATAGTCATGGGTGACTGGAATTCGACAGCAGGAAAAGCGAGAGAAGGAAACATAGTAGGTGAATATGGATTGGGGCTAAGAAATGAAAGAGGAAGCTGTCTGTTAGAATTTTGCACAGAACATAACTTAATCATAGCTAACACTTGGTTCAAGAATCATAAAAGAAGGTTGTATACATGGAAGAATCCTGGAGATACTAAAAGGTATCAGATATATTATATAATGGTAAGACAGAGATTTAGGAACCAGATTTTAAATTGTAAGGCATTTCTGGGGCAGATGTGAACTCTGACCACAATCTATTGGTTATGAACTGTAGATTAAAACTGAAGAAATTGCAAAAAGGTGGGAATTTAAGGAGTTGGGACCTGGATAAACTGACTAAACCAGAGGTTGTACAGAGTTTCAGGGAGAGCATAAGGCAATAATTGACAGGAATGGGGGAAAGAAATACAGTAGAAGACGAATGGGTAGCTCTGAGGGATCAAGTAGTGAAGGCAGCAGAGGATCAAGTAGGTAAACAGACGAGGGCTAGTAGAAATCCTTGGGTAACAGAAGAAATATTTAATTTAATTGATTAAAGGAGAAAATATAAAAATGCAGTAACTGAAGCAGGCAAAAAGGAATACAAACGTCTCAAAAATGAGATCGTCAGGAAGTGCAAAATGGCTAAGCAGGCATGGCTAGAGGACAAATGTAAGGATGTGGAGGCTTATCTCACTAGGGGTAAGATAGATACAGCCTACAGGAAAATTAAAGAGACCTTCTGGAGAAAAGAGAGCCACCTGTATGAATATCAAGAGCTCAGATGGAAACCCAGTCCTAAGCAAAGAGGGGAAAGCAGAAAGGTGGAAGTAGTATATAGAGGGTCTATTCAAGGGTGATGTACTTGAGGACAATATTATGGAAATGGAAGAGGATGTAGATGAAGATGAAATGGGAGATACGATACTACGTGAAGAGTTTGACAGAGCACTGAAAGACCTGAGTCGAAACAAGGCCCCGGGAGTAGACAACATTCCATTAGAACTTCTAATGGCCTTGGGAGAGCCAGCCCTGACAAAACTCTAGCAACTGGTGAGCAAGATGTATGAGATAGGCGAAATACCCTCAGACTTCAAGAAGAATATAATCATTCCAAGTCTCAGCTGCAAAATACTAAGACGAATTATTTACAGAGGAATGGAAAAACTGGTAGAAGCCGACCTCGAGGAAGATCAGTGTGGATTCCATAGAAACGTTGGAACACGTGAGGCAATACTGACCTTACGACTTATCTTAGAAGAAAGATTAAGGAAAGGCAAACCTACGTTTCTAGCATTCGTAGACTTAGAGAAAGCTTTTGACAATGTTGACTGGAATACTCTCTTCCAAATTCTAAAGGTGGCAGGGGTAAAATACAGGGAGCGAAAGGCTATTTACAATTAGTACAGAAACCAGATGGCAGTTATAAGAGTCAAGGGACATGAAAGGGAAGCAGTTTTTGGGAAGGGAGTAAGACAGGGTTGTAGCCGCTCCCCGATTTTATTCAATCTGTATATTGAGCAAGCAGTAAAGGAAACAAAAGAAAAATTTGGAGTAGGTATTAAAATCCAGGGAGAAGAAATAAAAACTTTTAGGTTCGCCGATGACATTGTAATTGTCAGAGACAGCAAAGGACTTGGAAGAGGAGTTGAATGGAATGGACAGTGTCTTGAAAGGAGGATATAAGATGAACATCAACAACAGCAAAACAAGGATAATGGAATGTGGTCGAATTAAATCGGGTGATGCTGAGGGAATTAGATTAGGAAATGAGACACTTAACGTAGTAAAGGAGTTTTGCTATTTGGGGAGCAAAATAACTGATGATGGTTGAAGTAGAGAGGATATAAAATGTAGACTGGCAATGGCAAGGAAAGCGTTTCTGAAGAAGAGAAATTTGTTAACATCGAGTATAGATTTAAGTGTCAGGAAGTCATTTCTGAAAGTATTTGTATGGAGTGTAGCCATGAATGGAAGTGAAACATGGACAATAACTAGTTTGGACAAGAAGAGAATAGAAGCTTTCGAAATGTGGTGCTACAGAAGAATACTGAAGATAAGGTGGATAGATCACGTAACTAATGAGGAGGTATTGAATAGGATTGGGGAGAAGAGAAGTTTGTGGCACAACTTGACTGGTTGGTAGGACAAGTCCTGAAGCATCAGGGGATCACAAATTTAGTATTGGAGGGCAGCGTGGAGGGTAAAAAGATTAATACATTAAGCAGATTCAGAAGGATGTAGGTTGCAGTAGGTACTGGCAGATGAAGGAGATTGCACAGCATAGATTAGCATGGAGAGCTGCATCAAGCCAGTCTCAGGACCGAAGACCACAGCAACAACAACAATTTTTTTGAAGTGGTATTTAAAACTTCATAAACACTCCTCATACAAATTTTGAAATTGTCTGCAGTTGTATGATGGTGTGTATCAGTGTATCAGAGGCTAGCCCAAAAATGGGCAAAAACAGACTCAAAAATTCTTTGAACAATTCTTTTACATATTCCAGAAAGATGCAGTGTGCAGACAGGAGGTTAAGTGGTTCATCATTTAATAAAAAGTATCAATTTACTTATGGATATGTCCACAGCCATTGTTCAGTTTTTGAATGCAAAAATCATTTTGCCAATTTCTGCTGTTTAATATTTTTTAAAAAAATTTTTCTTTTCTTCATCAATCATTGGACACATCGCCATTTTCAAGTTCTAAAAAGTTGAAGTTCTGTCTATGCATCACTGCTATTGGTATAATAAGGGCATGCAAACGAAATTCAGCATTTCATGTGCTGCATACTCGCTATGTAAGTAATGAGTACAAGTGCACGCTGTGTTAATAGCGAAGAAATTGACAGAACAATCCACTTGTTTATATAAATATACATCATATCATGCATAACATATGCATGAAATAAGCACTGCAAATTCTTGCCCCCACGTTGCAAATCTCATGCTGATTGCACCCCTCCTCACCTGTAATTCAAACAATCTGCATCATTATTACACAAAAAGTGACTATTTCTACTGAAACCTTTTAAATCAGTAACCCATCCTGCTTAGAATGGAGTAATATGGACTAAATTCTAAACATATGGACACTGCATACATTTTGCAGCTGTAATGCCTCGAAGATATAAAGAAAGGCTATTTCACGTGCATTAGCTGTGGGTATAAGTATTCGATATAAGTTTTTCAAAAACTGACAGAAACAAGAGAAAAAGTGAATAGTAGGATTATGTGTCTGGAATCCAGCAGAGTTTTAGATTAAGACGGCAAATACATGTTACACTTATCTATTCCTTCAGTGAATATGGTGGAATCTGAGAGAATAAGTGCTGCCTCTTGCTGGGTAGGCAACACTTGTCTTTTGCTATTTCAGAGTGTCCAGGTGCTTCTCCTGCTGCTGTTGCTGCTGCAACATTTTCAGCAGAGCATGCTTTCATAAAATGTTAGTCTAGTTTCTGGAACTCTAATAATGTTGAAACAAGAAATAGTTCCTATTTGCTTTCTTAATGAGTACAGAAACCAGTTTTGTGACAGCTACAATGAAATGTGCAGGCAGTCCCAGTGTGGCTTGGTTGGGATCCAAATACTGCACCAGTCTGGTCACTGAGTCTGTTGCTTACGAACTGACCTGATTACTTCACTGAGGATTATCGCTAAACTGCAGGTGGTGTCCAGTGCATCCAGTGCATCCAATGTACATTAAGTATTGATTGACATCACAGTCTGCAGGTGCATAGTCAGTCACCTGCCATCTATTGTGGAAGATGGCAGGTACTCTTGGTGGTCTTACCAACTAATTCAGAGGTTGATATAGCCATTGAAAGCTGGGCATTGAGATAATGTGAACTATACTAACTCAGATTTACCCATACGACTCCCTCCTCCACTTTTTAACATTCATAATAAAAATCTTGTTTATTGTTGATTAAAGAGATAACACTATTTGCTCCAATACAATATGCTTCTGAAGCTCTGACTGGATAAAAATATTGATTGCATGATGAGAAAATGCGCGACATGCAGATTTTACTGTACGAAGACATATGAAAAATTTAATTTTCACTGTACTTACTTCTCTTTTATATTTTTGTTGCCATTTATTTTCATGTTGCCATTTATTTTCTAATTTTTGCAGTAATGAAGATACTGAACTGGAGATAAGCAGTCTTAAAGGTCAGATAAAAAGTTTAAAGGAGAGGATTCGTATATTGACTACACAGCTTGAAGATGTGGAAAAAGAATACAAAGAAGAAATTGACCATCTTGAAAAGGTAAATCATTACTAAGCTTGTTGTTTTTGTTTATTATTATTATTATTATTATTATTATTATTATTATTGAATTTTTTATATTATTGACAACCCCCCCCCCCTCACCTTTTCTTTACTCCACCCCCCGCCCCCCCCAACCTGCAGCAAGTTGCAATCGCCAGTGAAATATTGCTGTACTCTTCTCTGGCCGACAGTAGCTTCTCTTCCCTCAACTTGCCCATTCTCTCCACACAATCTCTTTCTACATCCACACGTATAATCTGCAAACCACTGTGAAGTGCATGGCAGAGGGGTGCCATACATCCCATTGCACCATCACCCTCCCACCCACTTCACCTAACACAGCTAGTTGTTGTCCGAAAGGTCAGCTGCATTTGTTTGTGTTGATCTCTTATTGCCACAATACCTTCCATTTTTTACATTACAAAGGTTATTATAGAAGGGAAACCAAACATTTTGGGGAAAAAATGGCATGCTTTCCATCAGGGTTAAGTTATTGACAGCTGATGTTGTTTTATTTTTGGTAATTTATGTGAAACGGTCACATGTTCATTACACAATGCAGTAGCTTTTTCTGATCTTTGTTGGTCAACCTCAAAGTGTCAATAGAAAGAGACACAGGACCGTTACAGAGTCTATAAATTTACCAAGTAACACTATAGATAATGATACAAAACAAAAACTATAATTTTATTCTTTTTCATCATTATATACACATTTATTACCAATAAATGAACCATAGGTACAGCAGCAATGAAAGTTGCTCTCATGACTAGGTAGTATCACACACTGTTACAGAATTTAGTGTGTTATCAGATGGTGGCAGCATGTTGTTAATAAAATAAAATTTATTGGTGACAAGAAGAAAAAAAAACAGCACCATTGCAGATATAAAAGGTAGTTGAATGTGCAAGCAAAATGTTAAAACTGAGGAAGTTGAAGGTGTTCAAATTACAGCAGGTTGGACAAGGTTTTGCAGCAAAGTGCTCACAATAAATACAAGGTTTCTCACTAAGAGACATACACCGTTTATACTTTAATAACTCGAACATGTATAACAAAACTAGGGATTTTTAAGTGATATAGATAGTCGCGACATTACTGATGATGATTTACTGTTAGATCTGTTCAGAATGTCCTCCATCAGCAGCAATACAGTATCTGAAACATTTCAGAACCAATCAACACACATGTAATGGTTGCCATTGCAATGGATTGTAATCCAGTGTATGTGGCTTTCTGATGCAGACAATATCCTTCAGAGTTCCTCACAGAAAGAAGTCTAATGGAATCAGATTGGGAGATCCTGATGGAAACTCAACAATTCCTCATTGACCTACCCACTTCTCAACAAATGTTTCATCCAGGAATTGCCACGTCATGATGGTTATTAGACAGGGTATCATCATCCTTTTTTAAAAGGAAGGGGAGGGGGGTCATTACCTTCTAATGATTGCTTTCTTTATGTATGCGTTCAGCGTCTTACTAGATTCTCCTAAACACTGGAAGTGGTGAATGGCCAAGAAACTAAGTGAGGATGTCTAAGGGGTCAGGTAACTTAGGAAAATTTTTGTACTTCATATTTAGCGTACTGTTTGTTACTTAAGAATAGACAGTATGTAGAGCATAACTGAAATTGTCAATGTTTAATTCAGATTTTATTTGAAAGTTGTTAATTTGTAACATTAAACAGAGGAATGTTGATACAAAAATTACAGATTTATCATACAGTGTTAGAAATTGCAATTTATGCAACAGAAAATTTAATTAATAACACAAAACAGAAAATGTTATATCAAACATCGTCTCAATACTTCGTCAAACATATATAAAAAACAAGTTTCTGTTATTCATGTACTCCTTTCACATTTACTGATAATAACGGGAAGCTCTTTTGGGTGGTTCATGCGAAGTTTCGGATGATATTATCTCGAAAACTATACATCGGGTAAAAATAGTGGGTAAGACAAGTTCGTAAGCTCAAAGGGGGACATCAAACGACACTACACGTAACCCAGCCTCCAACCCCTTGGGTGGGGCAGGGGGCAACTTTTAAATCTTAAATGGAAACCCCCATTTTTTATTGCAGATTTGGATTCTCCATAAAAAGTAATCAAGTTTTGACTGACACATTTTTTAAACCATTGACAAATGGCACTGAAATCAAGAAAAATTAAAATTGTAGAAGAACTCCAATATATCAGATTGATCCCAGAATGACACATCTAATTGATACAAAATGTGCACCAATTCTTTCATTACGCCAAATTAAGCTTTTTTTTTTACAAAATGTATCCTACCCGCCACAGTTTTTGATGGAGAGAGGCAGAATGGTATTAAAATCTCGTTAGGGTACTCTTCACAATTGTATTACTCACCCGGCTGTGGCGCTACCATGGTGAAACTGTGGACTATGGCTCAGTATAAAGGTCGGTGCAATGCGATCAGACGTCACATCACTTTCAGATTGTGATCCGAAAACTTCAACTGATGAAAGTAAATTATTCTTTAGCGAAACATGGCTCAGTAACATCCTACAGAGATTGCTGATTTGATGTTAATGTTAGGTGAATGCCACAACAATTATGCTGCAGTTGTATGTGAATTGTTTCCCAAACAGACAACATCCAAGCAAAAACATTATTCAAAATTGTACTCAATGAGCTCGAAATGGATACACACACCGTCCACCTCATCATCGCGAATACAATGAAAACGGCGCTCGTACCTTTACTGTTCTCACCTGTGTGAAACTGGATCCCGAAATGAGTAGCTGTGTGATTCAGGAACAAACTGGAATACTGAAATCAACTGTTTTGAGGGATTTGAAGGCACATAAATATCGTGTGTATCATATCACACTGACACAGGCATTAATGCCGAAAGATATGCAAATATGCGTGCATTTCTGCCAATTGGCCTTGGAAATAAGAGGTGCCAATGATTTTTTTTAGATACATTATGTTCACCAATGAAGCCACGTTCAAAAACAATGGTGAATTAAATCATCATGATGGTCATTATTGGTCCCCTGTCAATCCACACTGGCACAGACCCATTGAAAGTCAACACAAATAGTCATTAATGGTCTGGTGTGGAATTTTGAACGGTTACTTGATAGGACCCCATTTTTTTGACCAAAATGTTACTGGGGAATCTTATTTACAACTACTCAGTGCTGATTTGTTGGCGCTAATGGAAGATGTTGATTTAGAAACTAGGCAATGAATGGGGTTCCAACAGGATGGAGCAGCTACATCCACATCGTTACTCTGTAATTCACACATAAGTGCCTGGCAGAGGGTTCATCGAACCATTTTCATACTACTTCTCTACCATTCCATTCTTGAATGGTGCATGGAAAAAAAGAGCACCTAAATCTTTTTGTTGGAGGCCTCTTTTTTTTCTCTTATTTTATTATGATCATCATTTCTCCCTACGCAGGTGGGTGTCAACAAAATATTTTCGCATTTGGAAGAGAAAGTTAGTGATTGATATTTCGTAAATAGATCTCGGCGCAAAGAAAACCGCTTTCTTTCAGTGACTGCCACCTCAACACGCTTATCATATCAGTGACACTCTCACCCCTATTGTGTGATAACATGAAACGAGTTGCCTTTCTTTGCATTATTTCGATGTCCTCCATCAATTCTACCTGGTAAGGATACCACACTGTGCAGCAATATTCCACCAGTGGATGGACAAGTGGTAGGACCAGTACCCAAAATTTATCAGATTTCCTTTAGTACCCATGTGGATGACCTCGCACTTTTCTTTGTTTAGTGCCAATTGCCACTTTTCACACCATACAGAAATTCTCTCTATATCATTTTGTAATTGGAATTGAGCATCTGATGATTTAACTAGCTGGTAAATTACAGTGTCATCTGCAAACAATGTAAGGGGGCTGCTCAGATTATCACCTACATCATTTGTGTAAATCAGGAACAGCAGAGGGCCTATGACACTACTTTGCGGAACACCAGGTATCACTTTTGTTCTACTCAATAATTTTCCGTCCATCACTACGAACTGTGACCTCTCTGTGAGAGGAAATCACAAATCCAGTCACACAACTGAGACGATACTCCATATGCATGCAATTTGATTGTCGCTTGTGAGGAACGGTAACAAAAGCCTTCTGGAAATCTAGGAATATGGAATCGATCTGAGATCCCTTGTCGACAGCACTCATTACTTCATGGGAGTAAAGAGCTGTGTTGCACAAGAACAGTATTTTCTGAATATGTGTTGGTTATATAGCTACAAGTCATTTTCTTCAAGGTGATTCATAATGTTAGAGTACATTATATCTCCAAAATCCTACTTCAAATTGAGGTCAGTGATATGTGTCTTTAATTCAATGGGTTACTCCTATTTCCTTTCTTGATTATTGGTGTGACCTGTGCTAATTTCTAGTCTTTAGGAACAGACCTTTCGTCAAGTGGGCGATTGTATATGATTGCTGAGAAAGGCGCTATTGTGTCTGCATACTCTGAAAGGAACCTGGTTGGTGTACCATCTGGACCGGAAGACTTGTGTTTCTTAAGTGATTTGAGTTGTTTCACAACACCTAAGATATCTAATTTTATGTCATTCATGGTAGCAGCTGTTCTGGTTTTGAATTCTGGAATATTTACTTTGTCTTCTGTCGTGAAGGAATTACAGAAAACTGTATTTAGTAACTCCGCTTTTGTGGCTCCATCATTGGTAACATTTCCATCGCTGTTGCGCAGTGATGGTATTAACTGTTTTTTGCCACTGATGCACATAACATACGACCAGAATATCTTTGGGGTTTATACCATATTTTGAGACAGTGTTTAATTGTAAAAACTATTAAAAGCATTTCGAGCTTCCATGAAACTTAACCGATTTGGGGATTTTGCGATCTTCTGAATTTGGCATGCTTTTTTCATTGCTTCTGCAACAGTGTTTTGACGTGTTTTGTCTGGGTGTATATGGCCCGGGAGATCCGGGACAAACCTGGGAATTTTTTCATCCGGGACAAATCCAGGAATTTTTTAGAATTCCAGGATTTTTCATTGTTTTAGATTTCAGTTAAAGGTTTATAGGTTTGACGTGTAAGATGTGATACGCTGACAAAGAACTTTAGTCCACTAATGCTGAATAACACTGCAGCAATGAAACATATATCAGAGAGTAACACCAAAATAAAAGTTTAGTTGCATAGAAAATGGGTAATTTACACAATGCACAGACCCGTTTGCCGACACCAAAAAGTGTCAAAGGCTTTAGGTCGAAGATTATGCAGTACGTCCGTAACAACTAACGTGCATTCGATGTGCGTGACGTCACAATTGTTTACATTTCTAACAGATCACCAGAAAATATTATGAATAGTGGCTTGAGATAAGTTACTTTCAAAGTAAATTTCCACGCAAGATGATTTATGTTACGTGTGAGAATGTGCAGTGAATTTCTTAAATCACAGTGCGTTATAACTCTCATTCAAAACATATCACTTTGAGGATCAGCCATTTGAGAAATGTCGGGCGCAGAAGATAAGTCATTTATGCCACTATTTAAAGTTTTACTGGCACATTTGTATTTGATATGACTTCAAGTGTACCACACGCTAAAAAAAGACCAAGCTTCAAGTTAGTTTTCACATTTAATGTTGTTCTTTCATAGATAAAAATTATGCAATCCATGGCAAAAAGTGTAATTGACCTCCAAAAAAATGTGCATAATGTGTTACTGAGCAATGTCACAAGTCTCTTCATGCCAGAACACTTCGACTTTTCTACGCAATCATTTTGGCACGATTTTAATTGCCAAATTAGAGCCTGTTAGTAGGCCTTCGGACTTCCTATCATTGTAGGACTAATAATAGTGGATTCCAATAGTTGATGCAATTCTTGTTCATACATACACATTTAGTTACGTTAACCGGTGTAGAAATGCACTTTGCTGAGTTCAGCGAACTCGGCCTACCTTCTTAACATATGCGCCGCAGCCTGTTTTTCTCATAGGCCTCGCGCTCTTACTGCCGTCATTTGCTAGCGAGATCATGTGACATGAGCTATGACTGGATGACAAAAGTGCATTGCTCCACGGAATCTCTATTTTATAGTTTCGGAAGCTACCATGCTGTAATTTGTGGAATTTGTGTGTATACTTTTGCAATACGAAAATAAACTCTGTGTATATTGTCTTGCATCAAACAACTTCCCAAATGCATTGTTTTTCCTGGATTTCGTTTCCTAAAGTGCTGGGATGTCCTCCGCCAGTATAAGAGTTTTACGGTTCTAAGGACTGATAGGTTTTACAGCTCCGAAGGAATGTATACTGTTACTTAACACGGATGTATTTTCACCCACTTTATACGTAATTTCATCCGGGAGAAATTGTGTTTTGAATCGAGAAATCCTGGAAAAATCCGGGAATATTTTTTTCTTGTCCACATAGACACCCTGTTTGTGTACCATGGTGGATCAGTCCCGTCTCTTATTAACTTATGCGGTATGAATCTATCTATTGCTGTTGATACTGTATGTTTTGCTGTCGATACTGTATGTTTGAATTTGAGTCGTATCTGGTCTACAATTGGAAGGAATGGAGATTCTCTCTTAGGAAGGCATAAAGTGAATTTTTGTCTGCTGTTTTAAATAGATATATTTTGTGTTTATTTTCAGTTGTTTTGGTTGATATGGTTTTGAGCCTTGCTACAATGACATTGTGTTAACTAATCCCTGTATCCATCATGACACTCTCTATTAGATCAGGATTATTTGTGACCAAGAAATCAAGTGTGTTTTCGCATCCATTTATAATTGGTGTAGGCTCATGAACTAATTGTTAAAAGTAATACTCAGAGAAAGCATTTAGTACAATTTTGGATGATGTTTTCTGTCTACCACCGGCTTTGAACATGTATTTTCGCCAACAAATAGAGGGTAGATTTAAGTCTCCACAGTTATAACTGTATGAGTGGGGTACTTATTTGTAATGAGATTCAAGTTTTCTCTGAACCGTTCAGCTATATCATCATCTGAGCCGGGGTCAGTATGAGCCAATTATTATTTTGGTACGGCTGTTGAGTATAACCTCTACAAATAGTAATTCACAGGAACTATCCATCTGAACTTCACAACAAGATAAATTACTACCAACAGACACAAACACACCACCACCTACTTTATTTAATCTGTCCTTTCTGAACACGATTTTGTGCCTCTGTAATAATTTGCGGAATTTATCTCCAGCTTTAGCCAGCTTTCTGTTCCTATAACAATTTCTGCTTTCAGTGACACTTTTCCAACACAGCTACGACAATTTACAACTACAATTCTGACTGTTGCTTGGTCAATTCTTGTTGTTTCTTTGCCCTGTACCCTTTGGGACTGGAGGCCTTTTTGATCTTTCCCAAGACTGTCTAACCTATAAAAACCACCCAGTCCATGCCACACAGCCCCTGCTAGCTGTGTAGCCACCTTCTGTGTCTAGTGTACACCTGATCTATTTAGCGGAACCCGAAACCCCACTACCCTATGGTGTAAGATGAGGAATCTGCAGACTACACGGTCGCAGAACCGCCTGAGCCTCTGATTCAGGCCCTCCACTCAGCTCTGTACCAAAGGTCCGCAATCGGTCCTGTCAATGATGCTGCAGATGGTGAACTTTTCTTTCATCTCGCTAGCGTGACTGGCAGTCTTCACCAACTCAGATAGCTGTTGGAAAGCAGAGGGAATCTCTTCTGATCCATAGAAACACACATCATTAGTGCTGACATGAGCCACCACCTGCAGTTGGTTGCACCCTGTACTCTTCATGGCATCCGGAAGGACCCTTTCCACAGTATGCACACGAAGTGCACTTTGGCTTTCTTCCTGTCCTCAGCTGCCATATCCCTAAGGGGCTCCATCACCTGCCTAACATTGGAGCTCCCAATGACAAGCAATACCACCCTCTGCACTTGTCCGGACCTCTCAGGAAGACCGGCCACTGCCACAACAGGCTAGGCTGCCCGTGCTGGCTCAGAAGTACTTTCAGCAGTGGGCAGTACCTCAAACCTGTTACGGAGGTGTAAGGGTAAAGCCTTGTGGCCAGCACCAACTTTCGCCTTCCGCCCAGGTATGCATGACCCCACAACGGTTCACCAATCACTGTCAGGCAAATGCCGATCGGCAGGGATGTCCGAATCCGAGGATGCAGTGGCATCCGAGATCCCAGGCGTTGCTACAGGTTCCAGAAGTGCCATAGCGCTCGCCTCGGGTGTCCCAGAGTCACTGCAGCCCAGGGCAACAGCCTGGAGCCTGTCGACCTTGGCCAACACACCTTCCAGCTGTTGACGGATGATGGGCAATTTCCCCTGAATCCGTACACAACAGGTGCAGCCTCTATCCATCCCTAACAATTTTTCTTCCTCTCTTTTATCTCACAAGCCGTTCAAAACAAACAGATGACTGACGTCTAAGTGAATTTACACTATACGGGTACTAAAACGCAATGCTACAACTCTCAAATACTAAAATACGCCCGAAATTTGTGGGTTAAACTATGCAAGTACCCAAAAACACGCAAAGAAATTAAGAATTAAACTACGAAACAAATAAGTGAGCTAAAAGTGTGACTCGCTGCTGGCTGCTGCTTATCCAACTGTGGCAGGGAGCTCCCCATTATGCTAAAAATGTGCGGAACGTTTTAAATTTACAGTAGCCTGGGTAGCGGATAAGATGCAGGGGACCAATTCAGTGGCCTCCACATTCACCAGACCTAACATCATCTGATTTTTTTCTTGTGGGATTATTTAAAAAAAATATTGTTTATGAAAGACAGCCCACAACCCGAAACAATATGGAGCAACGCATTCGAAGAGCATGTGCAGCCATACCACGGGATGTGCTGCTCAAAACTGTGGACAACTTTTGCAGACGATTGACTTTATACATTGAAGCAAATGGGGATAATTTTGAACAATTTCTTCATGGCTAATTTCATTAATTAAGCTATCCAAATTGTGAGAGGCGAGGGGGCTCACACTGATGAAGCACCCCACATGTGAGAGGCAAGGGCATTCACACTAATGAAGCACCCCATGGGAACCTCATTCTACTACATCCATGTCGTTGTTCCTGGGTAACGCTAAAAATAGGATACAGTATTTTTTTGTGCAAAAATAGCTTAATTTGGCATAACGAAAGAATTGGTGCACATTTTTTATCGATTTGATGCGTCTTTCTCAGATAATTCTATACAAATCAGAGTTCTTCCCCAATTTTACTGTTTTCTCTATTTCAGTGCAATCTGTCAATGGTGTAAAAAAATGTTTCAGACAAAACCTGATTACTTTATTATGGAGAATGCAAATCTGCCATAAAGAATGCGTGTTTCCATTTAAGATTTAAAAGTTGCCACCCACCCTACTCAAGGGGGCGGGGGCTGAAGGTCACGTGTAGTATCATTTCATGTCCCCCTTTGAACTTACGAAGAATGCCGGTAATCTTACACCATTTACTGTGTTGTTTATGTAGTGTACGAAAACTACAGAAGAACCGTAGTTTTGGTAGAGCACAACTCTAGGCCGTACAAGTCTTCTGTCAGACGTACCACGCCATACTGATAACTTAGGAAGATTAACGGTTCTTTCTTCTGTAACATGGGAATTATCTCCTGCAGTACACACACAGTTATGGCAATTGAAGGTTTCATTCAATTGAAATGTTATCTCATCAACCAAACAGTGACATCATTAATTACCACCAATCTGCCTGGGAATGTAGAGTTTCCACTTCGCTCTCTTAAATATGCAGTGACCCTTCATTTGCGTACACCTGATTGACACACATCCTGCCATAATGACTTGTTTGGGGATCTTATGAAGACTTGTATGACTTTGTCTACCCTCTTTTGTCCACTACTGATTTCTTCTTGACACACAGTTCCTTCATCAGGTCACTCATACTTAATTCCCACACAAATCTGGTATGTAATGTTGTCATTGTTATATGTGACTGTGGTACAGTATCATACTCTGCCCACCACTGTCTCTGCACAGCCTTCATATTTTCACATTTCCAATAACACTTCAAAATCCACTTTCTTTATCCAAAGGACAAGTTTCCAGCCATCTTGTTGTATATGTATGTGCAGTTAACTGGCAAGTGAAAATAAACAAATTTTACATTCTCCAATTTTACATGTTTCATGATTCTATGCCATAAATTCATAGCCATTCTGTAAAACATGTAAGATCAATGCTAAAAATTCCCCTATTTTACGTGTCGTCATAGTAAAGGTTACTTCGATTCTACGTTCTTACTCGGTGTCTTGCTTGATTTCATCCCGTTTTTTTACCAATTGACATTTGATGTAACCGAATGAGCTATAAGTGGCACAAAAGACAGACAATTTGCACTGCAGGTGGTGGTGGAGGAGTTAAGGGAATATTGTAAGCCTGGAGTTAAGGGAATATTGTAAGCCGTTGCAGACATGGGAGACGTGAGATAGGAAATGCTGACATAATTCATGATTGACAATGCAAACACAACTTGCAACATTCAGCTTCAGTGTGCAGTTATGATGACACTACTGCCAGATTGCAGTAGCAATGGAAAAGCAGGGCAGTTGATGTGAAGCGTTCCACACTGAGCCAATACGTGACAAAGAGGCCCAGCCGCCACCTTTTCTTGCACCACTTATAACTCTGTCTCGTCTTCTTGCATGTATTTCTGACATAATGTATTCAGCAACAATATTGTGACTTCTGAAATTTTCCCGGCGTATTTGTTCTTCTAATAATTTCCGGGTATGCAGCCGGATCCCGTCGACATTCTGCCACGATATTTCGGCCCAGAGACGTCCGGCCATCATCAGGTGAGTACACAACTACTGAAGAGCCCAGGTGCAGTCGCGGTATTTATCCCGATTCTCACGCACGTGTTGACATGCGCGGCATAGCCGAGTTGTACGTGCTGCCCTCAGTGGTGAAAGTAAAAGATCATCTAGTCATTGAATATTGAATGACGCTGTCTATTCCGCTGTGAATGTATAATTTTAATAACAGGATTCCAATTTTTATCCAGTTGAAAGCCATTGTCACGATTTATAAGATTATCGGCAAGACGTATTTCCACTGATTCCTTGATTACGGAATCCCAAAATCCGGAAACCGGAGCAAAAATTTTTGTTCCATTGTATTCCATTGAATGTCCCAATGAAATACAGTGCTCTGCTACTGCCGATTTTGATGGTTGCCGCAGACGGGTGTATCTTTCATGTTCTGTACATCGTTCATCGTCTCAGGGTATTACCGCCGACGGAAGAGGTCATGCCATGGCTGAGCTCGGGTCCACAGCGCCCTCTGCCTTTTGCATATAAGGAGCAGCACTGGCCCTGAGATGGACAGTCTATTGTCGGTTGTCTATTGCTAGCCTCTTGTGGAGTTTATAGCGGAGCCATTGCAGTGTGATATTTGCTATTGTATTCGACTAGGCTCAGTACACGGATTACTCTTGGATATTACTTGGACTTGTATTGCTGGTGCACGTTTCGTCAGAAATAAAGATAAGTTATCTCTTCATTCTAGCTGGCTCAATTCTTGTCATTAATTATTTTTCAGCCAACAGACATAGCTACATCCTGGTCACTACCCACGCTTTATACAATTTGTGGTGGTTACCCCAAGAGTACCGCCGAGGACCTTGGCTTTGGGAGCCGTCACAAAACATTACCCAGAATAAATGGATGAATAAAATACAAGCATGTTCTGCAGTATTCAGTCTTATTTAGCATTGCAGTGTGATTAGAGATCAAAGGATGAAATAAATATTTGGATATATGTTTTCAAGTATGTGATTTATGAGTATGTTGTTAGGCAGGAACCAGAGAGAACAATTTGTATTGCTGTGAGTGAAAAAAGTGCAGCAATAAAATTCACATTCCTCCTTGTCACAAATACTTCACTGTTTATTTCTGAATAGGTGGCAATTTCCGAGTGTGTGGTTAGACAAGAACCTAAGAGGACAACTTAAATTGCTGCAAGTGAAACGATGACCAATAACATTCATATTCTTCCTTGTCACAAATGTTTCACACATTGTGCAACCACAAACACATTCCCGTAAAGAGTTCTTGCTACAACTGAGAGTCTTCTGTCACTATTGATAGCCTCATTTCTGGTCACCTTCACAGTGCTACTACGTCGTGATTGTCACTTCCTACATGTGAAACCTACTCGAACCCTCAGCACAACGAACAAGGAAAAGAGTACAGACAATACACTGGAGGTCACTGTGCCGTGTCACAACAGTATGCCATTTGAAAATTGTTTTTCCAAGAAAATAGTTAAATATAATTCCAAGAAAACATATAAAAAACCTTGGCTAAATGAAGGAATAAGAATATCTTGCAACCATAAAAGAGAACTGTATCTAACAGCAAGAGGGAGTACTGACCCTGAAATTGTTCAATATTATACAATCAATTGTGCGGTACTAAGAAAAGTTATTAAAAAGTCCAGAAGCATGTGTATCATGTCTGAGATCAGTAACTCTGATGATAAAATTAAAGCAATTTGGAATATTATTGAAAGGGAAACAGGGCAACCAAGAGCACAGGAACACTTTAGTGCCATAAAACTGAATGGCAAGTGTACTAACAAAGAATCAGAAATTGCCAATATTTTCAATAATCATTTTTAAATGTTGTGGAGAAAATAGGATCTAGATCTTCACTAGAAGAGGCAAGGCTATTAATAGAAGAGGCCATACCTATGCAGTTTGTAACAACTGTAATTCCACCACCCTCTCCCTCTGAAATCAGTAAAATAATTAACTCCCTGAAAAGTAAAAGCTCTTACGGAATTGATGGCATTTCCAGCAAGATATTTAAAGCTTGTTCCCACAGATAAGTAGGATTCTCAGCCATGTATGTAATAGCTCTTTGGAGCAGGGTGTTTTCCCTGATAGACTGAAATATGCCATTGTAAAACCATTGCATAAAAAGGGGGATACGTCGGATGTCAACAACTACCACCCAATCTCTCTTCTGACAGCTCTATCAAAATTTTTTGAGAAAGTAATGTATTCAAGAGTAGCCTCCCATATTTGTAAAAATAAAGTACTAACAAAATGTCAGTTTGGTTTTCAGAAAGGCTTTTCAACAGAAAATGCTATATACCCTTTCACTGATCAAATATTAAATGCTCTGAATAACTGGACATCACCCACTGGTATTTTTTGTGATTTCTCAAAGGCCTTTGATTGTGTAAATCATGGAATTCTTTTAGATAAGCTAAATCATTACGGTTTGAGTGGGGCAGTGCACAAATGGTTTAATTCATACTTAACTGGAAGAATGCAGAAAGTTGAAATAAGTGGTTCATGTAATGTTAAAACAACAGCTGATTCCTCAAACTGGGGGGGGGGGGGGGGGGGGAGGCTATCAAGTACGGGGTCCCACCGGGTTCAGTCTTAGGTCCTTTACTGTTCTTGATGTACATTAATGACTTATCATTCCACAATGATGAAGATGCAAAGTTAGTTCTTTTTGCTGATGATACAAGTATAGTAATAACATCCAAAAACCAAGAACTAAGTGATGTAATTGTAAATGATGTTTTTCACAAAATTATTAAGTGGTTCTCAGCTAACGAACTCTCTTTAAATTTTGAAGAAACACAGTGTACACAGTTCCGTACAATAAATGGCACAACTCCAGTAAAAATATAGATTTTGAACAGAAGTCTGTAGCTGAGGTAGAATTTTCAAAATTTTTATGTGTGTCCATTTGAGAGGTTAAACTGGAAGTCTGCTGAAACGTCTGAGTTCAGCTACGTATGCTATTAGGGTTATTGCATATTTTGGTGATAAGAATCTCAGTAAATTAACTTACTATGCCTACTTTCATTCACTGCTTTCGTATGGCATCATATTCTGGGGTAATTCATGATTGAGTAGAAAAGTATTCATTGCTCAAAAACATGTAATCAGAATAATTGCTGGAGCCCACCCACGGTCATCCTGCAGACATCTATTTAAGGATCTAGGGATCCTCACAGTATATATATATATTCACTTATAAAATTTGTTGTTAATAATCCAACCGAGCTCAAAAGTAATAGCAGTGTGCATAGCTATGACACCATGAGAAAGGATGATCTTCACTATGCAGGGTTAAATCTGACTTTGGCACAGAAAGGGGTAAATTATGCTGCCACAAAAGTCTTTGGTCACCTACCAAGCAGCATCAAGAGCCTGACAGATAGCCAACTAACATTTAAAAATAAATTAAAAGAATTTTTAGATGTCAACTCCTTCTAGTCATCGGCTGAATTTTTAGATATAAATTAAGGGGGGGGGGGGGGGGGGAGAAACTTAAACATTAGTGTCATGCAATATTTTGTGTAATGTAATATCTTGTACAGACATCTTTTATTAACCTGACACGTTCCACATCCTTACGTAGTGTCGTATTCGTGATCTATGGAACAAGTATCAATCTAATCTGACTACAGAAGGAAGACACTCCCCTAGATGTAAGATTATAAGGCCTTCACAGTTTGTAGTTTAATTCACCAGGTTCATCAATTTTTGCTTTTTTCTGGGAGATCACAAAGGATATATGTACCGGTTGTAGCATGTTGGAAAATGGGTAAATGACCTTGTACACAGATCAGTAGTGATTTTTTGATGAGTTTTTACTTGCTGTTACACATCTGTGGTTTTTAACAACTGACGAAATTCATTACCACGATTTATTGTATAAACATTGCATTGTACATTAAATTTCCTTCACTGATATAGATTTTCTATCATGTTGGTGTTGATTACAATTTTTAATCATATATGCCAATTGTGTATATTTTTGCTCGTATTTTGGAGGTTTACACGTTTACTTTGATTCTTCATTTTCTCAATTTTGTGTTTCGTAAGTCTGGACCACATGAAAACATAAAATAGAATTTTCACCGTAGTCACTATTGTATCAGGTTATCATTAATACCTCCTCATTTATTCAAGCTCAAATAGTGCAAACCCCTTTGTGGGATGTTAGTTTATTTTGTACAGAACTGTACTTCACTACATACTGTTTCATGTTGCC